>NC_088383.1:51372575-51675606 GCF_037993035.2 Macaca fascicularis | reverse complement strand
CAGAGACTAGTATTGCAATCCCTGCTTTTTTTTTGTTCTCTATTTGCGTGGTAAATCTTCCTCCATCCCTTTATTTTGAGCCTATATATGTCTCTGCATGTGAGATGGGGCTCCTGAATACAGCAGACTGAGGGGTCTTGACTCTTTATCTAGTTTGCCAGTCTGTGTCTTTTAATTGGAGCATTTAGTCCATTTATATTTAAGGTTAATATTGTTATGTGTGAACTTGATCCTGCCATTATGATATTAACTGGTTATTTTGCTCGTTAGTTGATGCAGTTTCTTCCTAGCCTCGATGGTCTTTACATTTTGGCATGTTTCTGCAATGGCTGGTACCAATTGTTCCTTTCCATGTTTAGTGCTTCCTTCAGGGTCCCTTGTAAGGCAGGCCTGGTGGTGACAAAATCTCTAAGCATCTGCTTATCTGTAAAGGATTTTATTTCTCCTTCACTTATGAAACTTAGTTTGGCTGGATATGAAATTATAGGTTTAAAATTCTTTTCTTTAAGAATGTTGAATATTGGCCCCCACTCTCTTCTGGCTTGGAGAGTTTCTGCCGAAATATCTGCTATTAGTCTCATGGGCTTCCCTTTGTGGGTAACCTGACCTTTCTCTCTGGCTGCCCTTAAGATTTTTTCCTTCATTTCAACTTTGGTGAATCTGACAATTATGTGTCTTGGAGTTGCTCTTCTCGAGGAGTATCTTTGTGGCGTTCTCTGTATTTCCTGGATTTGAGTGTTGGCCTGCCCTACTAGGTTGGGGAAGTTCTCTTGGATGATATCCTGCAGAGTGTTTTCCAACTTGGTTCCATTTTCCCCCTCACTTTCAGGCACCCCAATCAGATGTGGATTTGGTCTTTTTACATAATCCCATACTTCTTGCAGGCTTTGTTCATTTCTTTTTCTTCTTTTTTCCTTTGGTTTCTCTTCTCGCTTCATTTCGTTCATTTGATCCACAATTGCTGATACTCTTTCTTCCAGTTGATCGAGTCAGTTACTGAAGCTTGTGCATTTGTCACGTATTTCTCGTGTCATGGTTTTCATCTCTTTCATTTCGTTTATGACCTTCTCTGCATTAATTACTCTAGCCATCAATTCTTCCACTTTTTTTTCAAGATTTTTAGTTTCTTTGCGCTGGGTACATAATTCCTCCTTTAGCTCTGAGAAGTTTGATGGACTGAAGCCTTCTTCTCTCATCTCGTCAAAGTCATTCTCTGTCAAGCTTTGATCCATTGCTGGCGATGAGCTGCGCTCCTTTGCCGGGGGAGATGCGCTCTTATTTTTCGAATTTCCAGCTTTTCTGCCCTACTTTTTCCCCATCTTTTTGGTTTTATCTGCCTCTGGTCTTTGATGATGATGGTGACGTACTGATGGGGTTTTGGTGTAGGTGTCCTTCCTGTTTGATAGTTTTCCTTCTAACAGTCAGGACCCTCAGCTGTAGGTCTGTTGGAGATTGCTTGAGGTCCACTCCAGACCCTGGTTGCCTGGGTGTCAGCAGTCGAGGCTGCAGAAGACAGAATATTGCTGAACAGGGAGTGTACCTGTCTGATTCTTGCTTTGGAGGCTTTCTCTCAGGGGTGTACTCCACCCTGTGAGGTGTGGGGTGTCAGACTGCACCTAGTGGGGGATGTCACCCAGTTAGGCTACTCAGGGGTCAGGGACCCACTTGAGCAGGCAGTCTGTCCCTTCTCAGATCTCAACCTCCGTGTTGGGAGATCCACTGCTCTCTTCAAAGCTGTCAGACAGAGTCATCTGCATCTGCAGAGGTTTCTGCTGTTTTTGTTGTTGTTTACTGTGCCCTATCCCCAGAGGTGGAGTCTACAGAGACAGGCAGGTTTCCTTGAGCTTCTGTGAGCTCCACCCAGTTCGAGCTTCCCAGCGGCTTAATGTACCTACTTAAGCCTCAGCAATGGCGGGCGCCCCTCCCCCAGCCTCGCTGCTGCCTTGCCGCGAGATCGCAGACTGCTGTGCTAGCAATGAGGGAGGCTCCTTGAGCGTGGGACCCTCCCGGCCAGGTGTGGGATATAATCTCCTGGTGTGCCTGTTTGCTTAAAGCGCAGTATTGGGGTGGGAGTTACCCGATTTTCCAGGTGTTGTGTGTCTCAGTTCCCCTGGCTAGGAAAAGGGATTCCCTTTCCCCTTGCGCTTCCCACGTGAGGCGATACCTCGCCCTGCTTCAGCTCTCGCTGGTCGGGCTGCAGCAGCTGACCAGCACCTATTGTCCGGCACTCCCTAGTGAGATGAACCCAGTACCTCAGTTGAAAATGCAGAAATCACTGGTCTTCTGTGTCACTCGCGCTGGAGGTTGGAGACTGGAGCTGTTCCTATTCGGCCATCTTGCTCCGCCCCCCCCCGCAAAAAAAGTTTTTAAACTCTCAAGTTGTTTCTCTGTGTTTTACTGATATTCTTGGTGTTTTCTTAAAACACATGTTTCAAGGTCTTTGACTATGAGACCACACATCTTCATCACTTTAGTGTCAGTCTCTGGTGCTTTAGTTTTCAAGTCATGGTTTTATGAATGTATTTGATGCTTGTGGGCATCAAATGAGCACATTACATGATTAGGTATTTATTACAGCCTCAGCGGTCTGGCTTTGTGCTTATTCTTTCACAGATTCTAAGCAGGTTGGTTATTGTGTTCTCCTATGGTCACTGCTTCTTTTCAGCATTAGAGGGCGCTCTAAGCCTAGGTTTGCACATGTTCAAAGTTGCTGTGTTGTTCTGGCTGGAAAGGACTAGAAGAGGGCTTGAAGTGGCTACTCCAATCCACTGGCTTTGCAAGTTTCCTGATGGGACTGGGACAGGTCCAGAGATTCTGTTTATGGTCCTCTGGTTGGGGTCAGGCACTTCAGTGCTCTGCCCAGTGTGAGGCCCGGCACTGGGCTTCATGGCAACATGTGCCTGCTTCCCTCTCCTTCCTTTAAGCAGACACTGCCTCTGTCTGTGCTGTGCTTCCTGGGGTAGGGGAATGATGAGACTGGCAGTCTCATGGCTACCACAGCTGCTGTAATGCTGAGTCACACCCAAAGCCCACAGCCAGAGACCAGCACAGCACAGAGTGATGCCCAAGGCCCACACTGCTACAACTGCCTGCCACTGAGGTTTATGTGTGTCTCAAGGCTGCTGCAGAGCGTCAATGGTGATGTGGGCTGGGAAACAAGACTGTCTCACCAAGGCTGTGGGTCTCTATCTGGCACTGTGGCGGGTCCAGCAGCTCTGTCCACAGGCACCAGCCTGGAGTCAAGGCCACTGGGTTTTGCCTAGTGTTGGATTTCACCATGGCCAGCCTGGCACTGGGTTGCCAGGCGAAGCCTTGAGCTCATGTTCCTCTCCTTTTCCCTAGTAGATAGTCACTTCCAGTATTGTGCTGCTGAGGAATGGTGGGGGCAGTCCCTTGGTCACCAAGGCTTAGGTGGGCAATGCCCAAAGCTCATGGAAATTAGAACCAGAAAAAAACCTGGAGCATGTCCCAGACCAGTGCTGATATGCTCCGCCTGCTGCTCAAGTTTACTCATCGCCCAATGCCACTGGAGAAGGCCAGCAGTGATACAAACCAGAACCTGAGACTGTCCTGTTGGGGCTGTAGTTTTCCACCAGGTGCTGGGGGGAGTCTAGGGACTTTGTCCATGGGTCCTGGTCTGGGGTCAGGACTGTAGGGTTCTCCCTGGCATTGCATTTTACTGTGATGGGCCCAGCACTGGCCTTCAAGTCAAAACCCTTCACCCTCATCACTTTCCTTCCTCAAGTGAGCCATGTCCCTGAGCTGCACTGCTTGGAGTTGGGGAAAGGGGGAGATTAGCAATGGAATATTGTCTTTCCTCCATATTCAAAGCCTCTTTTCTTATTGCTGTGCTAAAATCAGGTACTCTGATCTCTCACCTGGTTGCCTTAGCTCTTGTGAAGGTATTTCTGTGCTTAGTTGTTCAATTTTATTTTTCTGTGGAGGAGATGATTTCTGGAGGGTCCTATTTCACCATCTTGCTTCACTCTTCCCTCAAGTAAAGATTATTTCCCAAAGCATCCTTCTGATTTTCCTGGAGCTGACTCTCCTGTCTCCATCTTTAAGGGTTTTTCATATTAAATATTTAGCCTTAAATGGCTTTAAGTTTTGGAAGATAAATTTCTCTTGGGGAAGGAGCAGAAACAACCCTTGTATTCATATACAAAAGAGAGGGAGAGGAAAGCCCTGTCCACTTCTCTCCAGGTCTCCAGGGCTGAACTCTCTTGCCACGAGCTTTGCTCACTCCACTTAGACCTGCTGGGAAGTGGGCACAGATGACGGAGCCGGGACTGTTTACCATTTAGGCCTCAAGGTTTGCTGATATCTCCTCTCCATAGTTTTCCTTCTGCCCGTTCTCTCCTTTCATAGGATTTGAGTGATGTAGCTCTGCCTGTGGAAACTATCTACCTCCTACCACCTTCTCCATGAAATCTTCCGCGCTCATATTTATTTGTCGTGTGTGCTCCTGGAGTCTCCAAATTGACTGAGGTGATTCCTCTTGTGCCTATCTGGGATACAGACTGGCTGGAAGTTTCCAAACGCCCTGTGAGAAGCTGCGTCTGTAAGATAGATGTCTTGGTACACCATGGTCTTTCCACAGTCTCTCTTGGTCTCTGTTTTCTTGGCTGGGCACTAAATTCGATAACTAATGATGAGTGAAAAAAGAGTGACAAGGAATTGAAGAATACTTTCTTCACTTTATGTTTTCATGGATCCAAGGCATGCCCCAGCCAACACAGCAGATAAAGCAGGACATTGAGAATTTCAGTGCTCCAGTGGGGGTTCCAGCAGGAGGCACCCAATAATCACTACAGAGTGAGCTCTAACCATCCTGCTCTGGCGGGCAGGAGACTAGGAACCTGCCTTTTCTGCTCTGAATGGCACAGATGCATCTCTGGTGCGTCTAGGGGGACAGTTCGAGGAAGGTAAATTTTAGAAAACTGTGGCCATGTTTGAAAGACTGGAGAGAGCTGAACTCACTGAAAGGCTTCTATTACTCTATGAGCAGAGAGACAGGAGGCTATAGAAGAGATAATCATAGTGAAAGTTGTGAGGATCCAGAGTAAACAGGAGGGAAAGGGAGACTTCATCCTATAGGAAGGGCCAGGCCAGGACCATCCTTCAGCACAGCAGTCCCAGGTACCACAGGCTTGTGAAGCTAAACCTGTCTGACCTCACATTTGGTAATGACACCTGATCTCTGGTCAGATGAGAGAGGCAGCAAGTGCTGACTCCAGGTTCTGTATAAAGTCTGATCAGTCATGCAGAACGACGGACATTGCACCAAAGGTCAATAATATTTTAACGAATAATATACCTGTAGCATTTATGTATTGCATTTTGTTATATAAGAAACAATTTCAGGCCAGGTGCAGTGGCTCACGCCTGTAATCCCAATACTTTGGGAGGCCGAGGTGGGTGGATCACGAGGTCACGAGTTCAAGACCAGCCTGGCCAAGATACTGAAACCCCATCTCTACTAAAAATACAAAAAATTAGCTGGGTGTGGTGGCAGGAACCTGTAATCCCAGCTACTCAGGAAACTGAGGCAGGAGGATTGCTTGAACCCAGGAAGTGGAGGTTGCAGTGAGCTGAGATCATGCCACTGCACTTTAGCCTGGGCAACAGAATGAGACTCCGTCTCAAAAACAAAACAAAACAAACAAAACAAAACAAAAGCACTTTCTGTATTGGTTCATTTAAAACATTTAATCACACTAAAATGATTCTTAAATAATTTCGCAGATGATAATTGTGAGTTTCAGATTGGGGAATCATTTGTCCATAGTCACAATTAATAAGATTCATGACATAATTGCTTGCATGTGTTTAGTTCACAGATTTAATTAAAATACCTGGGATCAGAGTTTACTTATAGATTTTCAAGTATTTTAGAATCAGCAGTCAGTAGTCACCTTTAGCATCTCATTGTAGAATGGTCAGGATATTTACACCACACCTTATGTCATGTCCTCATGGTAAAATGTATCATGTATTTAGAGTGTATTTACCTCTGTGAATGTATCTGAAAGGCATATGCCAAGTCAGCCTGGAGAATATTTGACTGGGCCCCAAGCAGATTTTGACCTTTTAATATACACAGCTACCTTTTCCCAGTGGAAAGGGAGATAGTCCTTGACCATTTCCTGTGGACGTTGCCAGAGATGGTGCAGGCTGAATAAGAATGCCCACCATCTGTCCAGGAACCAGTGTCCTTCAAGGATGTTGCTGTGGACTTCACCAGGGAGAGTGTGTCCTGCAGAGAAAGCAGCACAGAGGTGCTTTGCTAGAGAGGCATAGCCATCTGTGCATGGGATGTCTGTGGCTGACACTTCCAAACTCGTGTATTTAATACAAAGTCATCCAGAACACTTTCTCCGTATTCCACCCTGCCTGTATCCTGATTCCTAGACTTCCTTACATGTGCACGAAGGAAATGTGTTTATTCACATATTTACTTACTCATTCACTGACTGTGCAATGATGAGGGGGCACTGGCTCTGGGAAGGGAGGTTGGAGAAGGAGGCAGAATGCAGTTTGGGGTTAAGGCTCGGTAATGGAAGAGAGACTGGGAAGCTGAGGACCAGGAGCAAGGAAAAGCTCTACTCAGCCTCCCCTGGTGATGCTATGCTCACCAGGGGCTGGCAGGACCTGCAGGTTTGTGACCTGAAGTGGAGGGTCAGTGCAGCCACATACCCAAGGCAGGCACCTAATGTATGGGCTTCACTAGGAAGGAGGGTGTCCTGAGGACAGCAATAGAAACAGCGCTCCTGTTGTCTCACATTGGAGTTTCTTGTTCCCACATTCTCCTGTCCCAGTGAACAGCATAGGACCATCCTTCCCACATGCTGAGTTCCTTCCCTTTTGGCACAGGAAGGGGTGTGTTGATTTGAAGCCCTAAAATAAATATTCTCAGCACTCAGGACCGATTTGTCAATACTGATTGTACCTAAGAAAGTACCCTGGAGGAAGAGAAAAGGAGGAAGCGTCAGAAATGGCACCTTTCCTTATAGAATCACGGGTCTGTCTCCATCCTGCAGTGCTGTGTTTAGGACTTGCTCATCTTCTCCGACTCTGCAGTGTCCTGCCTCACACATTTGCTCACATTTACCGAGGGCCTGGCTTCAGCCCTCTCCCATCTCCTTGTCACAGCCTCCCAGTGAAATGAAAGCTGTGAAGAGCTTCTGTTTGGGGCATCATCCTTGGCAGGGCTCCACCCCAGACCTACGGTGGCAACGAAGAGCAGATCCTGTGTGGTCAGTGGGGTTGGGCTGCAGCAATTGTTCAGAGTCCACATCTGGATACACTGTCTGCTCTTTGTGGTCCAGGATTAAAGAAACAGCACACCTCAGTGCTGTATTAATGGCAGGAAGAGCTGGAAAATTCAGGACAAGGAAGATTTTTGAAAAGGAAACTGCTCTGCCTAATGCTGCAATGAACTTGAAGCTAAACCGAGTGAATCAGTATACTTTTGACTTTAAACTAGTAATTACAATTTTAGAAATACAATGGAAAAGAATATTCAAAACCTGATACTAGTGAAAAATAAAGGTTACACTACATTTAGGTAATAAAGGGTGTTTTTTTCTATCATTGCTTTAAAAAAGTTGAATCAACCTAAATATCTAATGCTAGCAAGTTGTTTAAATCATTGACAGCACATCCATCTCAATGAAATCTTGTTCATGGAGGTACTCTCATTCATCTTTTGTTATAGGTTAAAGAAATTTAAAATTCTGCTGAGACATTGAAGCAGACAACTTTCTTAACCATCCAGAGGTTGAAGCAAAATTCTGGTTATTAAATATTATTTTTCTTGTAAATAATATATATATTTATTTTGTGGTAAAATTATTAACAATGACACAGCTTTGATACTAAGGAGTAAAACACCCTTCCTTGTCACATCCTCCACTACCAATCATTGTGTCAACCGGGAGCCACTGTCATCATGGTACTACATATTAAAATATTTGCTTTTAAGCTCTGTCTTGGAGTATTTTCTTAGTTAGGACATATGGGTACTATACAATTTTTACTATTATAAATAATGTGACTGTGGATTCTGTGGGCCGTGATGATGTCATGGCAGACGTCAGGTTTTTTCTGGGTTGGGCAACTTGAAGTGTGAGTGTGGGGCCAAATTTTTGATACATTCTGGAAAGATCCCTTTCACAAAGCTGCAAAGATAGTCTCTCGCACCAAAGATGTGTGCTTTACCTCCTGCTTTAACCGATACCTAGTAAGACACTCTTTTATTTTTATTTTCTTTGTTTTTTGATCTAAGGTCTCACTCTGTTACCCAGGCTGGAGTACAGTGGTATCAACATAGTTCACTGTAGCCTCAACCTCTTGGGCTCAAGTGATTCTCCCACCTCAGCATCCTGAGTAGCTGGAACCACAGGCATGTGCCACCATACCAGGATAATTACACGCTCTTTTACATACAGGATAATTACGTTTAAGTTGTGAAAATAACATGTTTTCTTTTGTATTCCTACTTATTTGACTATATGTAAGCCTGGCATTCTATGTGTGAAGTTTATTTTCATTTTTGGGTCATTTTTTGAGTCATTGTTTATTTTGTTTTAAGTAGTATTAAGGTCATTTTATTTCGATATTGTTTGGTATGTGTTTTGTATTTGATTCATTTAGAAGTTTAAGATAATACATCGTATTAGTCTGTTCTCACACTGCTAGTAAAGACGTATCCGAGAGTGGGTAATTTATCAGGGAAAGAGGTTTAATTGACTCACAGTTTCCCATGACTGGGTGGCGCTGGCAATCATGGCTGAAGGCAAATGAGGAGCAAAGTCATGTCTTATATGATGACAAGCAAGAGAGCTTTTGCAAGGGGAATCCCATTTATAAAAGTGTCAGATCTCATGAGACTTATTCACTCCCACGAGAACAGTATAGGGGAACCACTCCCATGATTTAATTATCTCTACCTAGCCTCGCCCATGACACATGGGGATTATTACAATGCAAGGTGAGATTTGCGTGGGGGCATAGCCAAACTATATTATACATATAAGTTTCTATCAAACTTGACAAGCCCTCCATTTTGTTTCCTTTTACTATAATTTTGTCTCTTGATTAATACATAAGAGACTTTTTTTGAAATATGTTGACTTCAGGTTTAAAGTACACTAAATTTGTGTCGTAAAGATCTTTATCTTACTACCTTTTCTGATCCAAGGATTTGATTTGTCTTAAAACATGTTTTTGTGTGTGTGTGTCATTCAGTAAAGTTTTATGAGTTTTTGCAGGCCTAGACATGTCTTGTAAATGTGTACTTTGGTACATTTGATAATCAAGATAGACGTTGATTGTCTGTGTTATGCTGTTGTTATTCCTGTTGTTCATCCATTATTACTACTGAAGAGTAGTATGTTGACCATGCATTTACCCAATTTTCTGGATGTTGTGTTTCTAACAGTTCATGTTCTGAATGTTAAAATAGATTTTCTTCCTTTTCTAGTTTACATCCATGTCATCTGTGAACAGCTACAATTCAGATTCTTTGAATCAGCTTCTTTCCTGTTTTTCTTCTCTTCCTTGTTTTGGTTCCTACTCAGCCATCTCACACAGTGGTGAATTGTGAGAGCTCAGTCCCCTCCATCTTTTAACTTTACCTTTATTGAAATACTTCTAATGTTTTTTCTTGATTAGTATATTTGCAGAATTTTCCTTTTTTACTAAGAACTTTTAAATTATGCTATTTTGCATGTGTAATCATCAAATACTTTATTCTAGGATCTAATGTTGTAATTTTTCCTTCTTTAATTTTTTGACTTAATGCATAAAGTTTGAATTGTAAATTATTGTTTTATTAGCAGGATAAAATTCAATTTATATTAATGGCTAAATTTAAATGCATTACATTGTTTATGTTTTTGTTTGTCTCTGATGGGGATTAAAGCTAAAATATTCTATATGTTTTATTTTCATTTAATATGGTTTTAAAATGATCAAATTAACAAAATGAACAATCTTACAATATTCACATTGCACAGAAACTCTATCTGATGTAAAATTTATGCACACTCATGCTGAAATAAATAAGATCTTATCAGGTTCCCAATAAAGGCCAGGGTAATCTTTAAATTTAATATAAATATTGGTTAATTATATTTCCTTCTTTTTCTTAATATACTCTGTATTAGAAAACTTTAACATTGACAGCAAAATTAAACAAAAGGTATGTTGCTCTCGTGTACACCTTACCCCTCTGGAAGTTATCAGAATCAAAATGGTCTCACTAAGACTAAGAAAACCTGGGCAGGCCGGGCGCGGTGGCTCAAGCCTGTAATCCCAGCACTTTGAGAGGCCGAGACGGGCGGATCACGAGGTCAGGAGATCGAGACCATCCTGGCTAACACAGTGAAACCCCGTCTCTACTAAAAAAATACAAGAAACTAGCCAGGCGAGGTGGCAGGCGCCTGTAGTCCCAGCTACTCCGGAGGCTGAGGCAGGAGAATGGCGTAAACCCGGGAGGCGGAGCTTGCAGTGAGCGGAGATCCGGCCACTGCACTCCAGCCTGGGCGACAGAGCGAGACTCCATCTCAAAAAAAAAAAAAAAAAGAAAAAGAAAAAAAAAAAAAGAAAACCTGGGCAAATAGACCCAAGAAGGCCATCACTAGAGGACTGTCATGTTTATATGTCTGATAACAAAAACTATCAGAAAAGACTTAAAAAACCGCAACCTTGCACAAAGGGCATTGCAGCCTTACACAGAAAAGACACCTGCAGTGACACAGGCCCAGAAACTGCTGGTCTAACCTCAGACTCCTCACCCTTGTTACTGATCTTTGCAGCCAAGAATAATTAATTCAAAAACAACTATGCAATCCTCCACATTAAAAATTTTGTTCTTGTGTCTGTTGGCTGTATGAATGTCTTCTTTTGAGAAATGTCTGTTCATGTCCTTTGCCCACTTTTTGATGGGGTTGTTTGTTTTTTTCTTGTAAATTTGTTTGAGTTCTTTGTAGGTTCTGGATATTAGCCCTTTGTCAGATGAGTAGATTGCAAAAATTTTCTCCCATTCTGTAGGTTGCCTGTTCACTCTGATGGTAGTGTCTTTTGCTGTGCAGAAGCTCTTTCGTTTAATGAGATCCCATTTGTCAATTTTGGCTTTTGCTGCCGTTGCTTTTGGTGTTTTAGACATGAAATCTTTGCCCATGCCTATGTCCTGAATGGTACTACCTAGGTTTTCCTCTAGGATTTTTATGGTATTAGGTCTAACATTTAAGTCTCTAATCCATCTTGAATTAATTTTCGTATAAGGAGTAAGGAAAGGATCCAGTTTCAGCTTTCTACTTATGGCTAGCCAATTTTCCCAGCACCATTTATTAAATAGGGAATGCTTTCCCCATTTCTTGTTTCTCTCAGGTTTGTCAAAGATCAAATGGCTGTAGATGTGTGGTATTATTTCTGAGGACTCTGTTCTGTTCCATTGGTCTATATGTCTGTTTTGGTACCAGTACCATGCTGTTTTGGTTACTGTAGCCTTGTAGTAGAGTTTGAAGTCAGGTAGCGTGATGCCTCCAGCTTTGTTCTTTTGACTTAGGATTGTCTTGGAGATGCGGGCTCTTTTTTGGTTCCATATGAACTTTAAAGCAGTTTTTTCCAATTCTGTGAAGAAACTCATTGGTAGCTTGATGGGGATGGCATTGAATCTATAAATTACCTTGGGCAGTATGGCCATTTTCACAATATTGATTCTTCCTATCCATGAGCATGGTATGTTCTTCCATTTGTTTGTGTCCTCTTTTATTTCACTGAGTAAAATGCTCATCATCACTGGCCATCAGAGAAATGCAAATCAAAACCACAATGAGATACCATCTCACACCAGTTAGAATGGCGATCATTAAAAAGTTAGGAAACAACAGGTGCTGGAGAGGATGTGGAGAAATAGGAACACTTTTACACTGTTGGTGGGATTGTAAACTAGTTCAACCATTATGGAAAACAGTATGGCGATTCCTCAAGGATCTAGAACTAGATGTACCATATGACCCAGCCATCCCATTACTGGGTATATACCCAAAGGATTATAAATTATGCTGCTATAAAGACACATGCACACGTATGTTTATTGCAGCACTATTCACAATAGCAAAGACTTGGAATCAACCCAAATGTCCATCAGTGACAGATTGGATTAAGAAAATGTGGCACATATACACCATGGAATACTATGCAGCCATAAAAAAGGATGAGTTTGAGTCCTTTGTAGGGACTTGGATGCAGCTGGAATCCATCATTCTTAGCAAACTATCACAAGAACAGAAAACCAAACACCGCATGTTCTCACTCATAGGTGGGAACTGAACAATGAGATCACTTGGACTCAGGAAGGGGAACATCACACACCGGGGCCTATCATGGGGAGGGGGGAGGGGGGAGGGATTGCATTGGGAGTTATACCTGATGTAAATGACGAGTTGATGGGTGCAGCACAGCAACATGGCACAAGTATACATATGTAACAAACCTGCACGTTATGCACATGTACCCTACAACTTAAAGTATAATAATAATAAATAAATTAAAAAAAAAAATAAAAAAAAAAAAAATAAAAAAAAAATAAAAATAAAAATTTTGTTCTTCTTTACCTCTATTAATATGCACATGGTTTACTATGACATTTACATTCTCATTACAATAATTTATTCCAAGTAAATATTTTTTACTTTAGAGACTCTTTGTTTGCTGTTTAGGTTTACACATATGGTGTCATAAATGGGACCTGCAAAGTTTACAATTGGAAGGAATTGGTGATTCTTGGAGCATGTATGCAGTCTTCACTTTATACCCTTTAGCGCTCTGCTTCTATAAGTCACCCTTTCTGCCCTGGTGAGTCTTCTTTCAGTTTAAACCTCAGTTATTTGATACATGATTTTTGGTATGTTGAGGTCTGGTTTGAATAAGGCTCCTTTAATAAAAGACCATATATCCCTCCTAGAACAATGAAAGCTTTTTTGTCATTTCTGGTAAGTCCTTTCTGCTATAAAGACAAACATCTTTCTGGATTGTGTACTCTTGGTTTCTACAGAACTTACCTTCTGTTTGTGAAGCATTTATTTTCTAGTTTGCACACATAGTTTTATATTTTGTTTGATTTACACAGCAAGGTTATATTTTATATGAATGTTTTTATCTTGGGCTCCTTTGAATTTGTTTGACGTTTCCCCCTTACTTGTTTCTAAAAAGTGACACTAGCTTAGTTGCCACTATCTAAAACACTGGGCTAACCTCCTGGCATTTTCTTACAAGATTTATAGAATTTCCTTTGCTCTCTAGATATTAATAAGAAACAGAATAGGATTCTCAAACATTCAGATATGCTAGGATTCTTGGACTCCTCGTGGCTACATAGTATGATGTTTCTTTTGGACATTTTAAAATAAAAAGGCAAAATTACATCAGGAAAATTTAGGGCTTAAATGGTTATTATTTTAAAAACTCACAACTATAGAGTTAACATATGGAGTCCTCTAAGTTCTCTATTTTTTTCCTGCTTACTCTGTATCTGCTTGCTTTTCTACTGTTGTTGAGATAAAACTCACTGCTTATGGTATTCCAGCCAAGATGTGTGTTTTTTTAAAAAATTATACTTTATGTTCTAGGATACATGTGCACAACATGTAGGTTTGTTACATATGTATACATGTGCCATGTTGGGGTGCTGCACCCATTAAATAGTCATTTACATTAGGTATGTTTCCTAATGCTATCCCTCTCCCCTCCCCCCACCCCACAATACGCCCTGGTGTGTGATATTTTCCTTTCTGTGTCCAAGTGATCTTATTGTTCAAGTCCCACCTATGAGTGAGAACATGCGGTATTTGGTTTTCTGTTCTCGCTATAGTTTGCTGAGAATGATGCTTTCCAGCTGCATCCATGACCCTACAAAGGACACAAACTCATCCTTTTTTATGGCTGCATAGTATTCCATGGTGTATATGTGCCACATTTTCTTAATCCAGTCTGTCGTTGATGGACATTTGGGTTGGTTCCAAGTCTTTGCTATTATGAATAGTGCCGTAATAAACGTACATGTGCATGTGTATTTATGGCAGCATGATTTATAATCCTTTGGGTATATACCCAGTAATAGGATGGCTGGGTCAAATGGTATTTCTAGTTCTAGATCCTTGAGGAATCGCCACACTGTCTTCTACAATGGTTGAACCAGTTTACAGTCCCACCAACAGTGTAAACGTGTTCCTATTTCTACACACTCTCTCCAACACCTGTTGTTTCCTGACTTTTTAATGATCACCATTCTAACTGGTGTGAGATGATATCTCATTGTGGTTTTGATTTGCATTTCTCTGATTCAAGTGATGATGAGCATTTTTTCATGTGTCTGTTGGCTGCATAAATGTTTTCTTTTGAGAAGTGTCTGTTCATATCCTTTGCCCACTTTTTGATGGAGTTATTTGTTTTTTCCTGTGCCTCACTCTTCTCAGTGTTCTGAGAGTAGGATCGCCACCCCAACTTGAGCTCGGGCCACAGTTATGAGCTCAATACCCCTTAACTGTGCTCAAACTCTGGGAAGCTGGGACAGGTCTTGTAGCTGTATCCTCTTGTACCTCAGGCATAAGCTGTGCTGGAGCAGGAAAACTGCTTTTGGTCTGCCAGAAAAACACTCAGGTGGTACAGTGGAGGCTGTGCTATGTGTACACCCTTGAGGGAGCAACCAGGCATCAACTGGGGAAGGGCCCGGCAGAAAAGGGGCTGTACAGATCAGATGCACTTCAGACCCTCAGGAAAGGCAGCCCTGCTCTCTCCTGGTCCAGCTGTCAGCAGGGACTAGAGTCATGCAGAGAAAGATGGAGAGCCTTGAGGAATGGGTGCCTATTCCTGTATTTTGCTACAGCTGCCTCATGCATGAAACCTTTTGGGCTCCATGCATGTTTGAGCTCCGCCTCTCCCTACTCTCCTGGCAGTGCCCTCTGCCAGTTCAAATGTCTGTGTGGATCATGGGATCTCTTGTAGCTAGGATCTTAGAGGTCCATGGCAAGCTTGTGACCCATAGTTCCTTCACTCTCTCCTTCCTTAGGTCCCGTTCTGGACCAAGAGCTGGTCCTGGTGTCTGGTGACTCCGTCTGGCTTCCTAGCTTCCTCCCTCTTCAAACTCAGTGTCTGTATTGCCGCTCTATTGACTTCATGTATTTCCTTTTTTCCCAAAGATCTGTTCAAAGTGTGACGATTTACTTAATATTTTGTTTTCTCTCTGTGGAAGAGGTGTTTCCTGACTGCATCTGGTTGACCATCTTGTCCCCCAGCTAAAAGTGTAATTTACATTTTGATATGGTTTGGCTCTGTGTCTGAACTTTATTACAACTAAAAATTACTACTTTTATGTTAGACTATTCTCAGTCTTCCTTCTTCATTACCAAACCTTATTGTTTGATCCTATAGAGGCAGTGGAAATTGCATCTTCAGAAGATCGACATGTGGATGGAGAGATTGAAGTTCTTCAACAGGCATTATATATGAAAATGATACAAAATAAATGTGAAACACTACAGATGGATGAGGAGAGGTTGGAAGAAGAACTAGTGAACCTCAAAAGTCACATGGAAATGAATATGTTAGAACGTGGTCTATCGGAACACCATAAACAGGAGGTTGAAGAAGAGCAAGGCAGGAGATAATAGAACAATTAGAAAAAGTCAATCTATTTTTACAGATTAGTTTATTATCCATTATGTGCCTTCATTCATTTCACTGCAAATTATAGTTTGGATATAAACATTGTATGTGTTTCCTCTACTTCTCTTATAGCAATCTGTTTGGTAGATTTCTAGAAGGAAGGTGATATCTGTTTCTCTCTCTAAATATTTCACTTGCCACCATTATTGTAACTAAATTGATCTTCCATAATAATGATTCTCATTAGTGAATCATTTGATTAACTAAAATCAGTTGGCATAAAACAAGACTAATAGAGAAAGAAAAATGTGATTTAAAAATTATACTACACTCTTAAAATATTCTTAAGTTATATTGTTCAACTTTTTAGAATTTAAATTGATTCTGTTATTCTTTGGAGTGTTACATTTCATGAGTACTACCAAAAGTATGATTTCATTTGTTTATAATTCAGATTAAATTATTAACTTAGCTGATACTGACAATAAATATATTAAACTTGAGATTCTTTTTTCATATAGTTAAAAATGCTCTCTATATCACTGACCCAAAACAAAAAGAAACAAATATACGATAGTTATTCAGGCTATAATTTTTTATGTACCCTTTTAATTTGTTTTAGACACAAGAAACATCTCAAGAAGAGCTACAGTGGTTACCAGAAGAAAACATTGCTTCCATGTAAGGTCAGATGGAACTTATAATTGGAAATCTGGAATTCCAACTCTACAAAGCAAACACTTCACAAGCAGATTATACTACAGCAGAATTGGAACCATATAAGAAACTGCATCTAGAAGAATTAAAAGCTAGAGAATCTCTGTCAGATAAATTAAGCAAGTACGTCAAAGACAGAATCACAGAAAATAAATGAAGACCATTAATTTGCCTCAAAAGCATAATTTTTAGTGAGACAGATTCATAAGATTGGGGGAAGCAAAAGCTAACTAGATTAGACAATTTTGGAAAAAGATGTTAGTAAATGAACTTACTTTTAAAATGTTAGTCTAGGACAATTCATACCACTCCCCTGTTTTTTTTGGTGGGGGTTTTTGTTTGTTTGTTTTTCTTTTGTTTTCTGTTTCTTTGAGATGGATTCTCACTCTGTTGCCCAAACTAGAGTGCAGTTAGTGGCATGATCTGGACTCACTGCAACTGTGCCTCCGGAGTTCTAGCAATTCTCCGGCCTCAGACTCCCAAGTATGACCTTTCATGATCTCGCCACGCCCAGCTAAGTTTTGTATTTGTAGTAGAGACGGGGTATCATCATGTTGGCCAGGCTGGTCTCAAACTCTTGACCTCAGGTGATCTCCCCACCTTCGCCTCCCACAGTGCTGGGACTACAAGCATGAGCCATCATGCCTGGCCTGATTTTTGGTTTTATATGGTTCCTTTTCCCCTTAATATTCTTATGTAGTTAACCTGATCTATTAATTTTTCTGCCAAGTATCTTGAAGCTTCATAATTTAGACAGTCATACTGTTATACAATTGTTTGTCAGCATTCCTCTATATAGAAATATTAATTAGTTTAATTATTTTTGATAAGATTACAACTTAAACTTAAAAAAGGGTCAGGTACTTCTCCTCCTTTGCACATTCTGGCACTCAGTAAATTAACTTTCCTTGATTGCAATCTTTGGTATTATCCTTAGAGGTCACCTTGGAACAAAGTATATTGTACAGTTTTTCCACTCCACATAAAGGCATAGTTGTGAAATAGGGAATGGTAAACACAGGCTTGAAAGGAAATATAATTCATAAAGTGGTGAAAAATAACACCTTGGTCAGCCTGAAGCGGTGGGTGGAAGACCAAAAGGGCAGGCCCTACTTCTGATGCCTTGGCCACGATTTTAGGAGCAAAATGCCTTTGGAGATGATTAAGTTCTCTTTGATCTCAGCCGTCTCCTTCTCCCCTGAGAGTTGTTGTTCTGAATGATTCCTTGGTACCAAATGCTTAGTTTTTCTCAGATAATGGGTGAAATGTACAAGAGTGTTCAATAGAAATGTTTGAAAATGTCTTTGAGGGCCGGGCGCGGTGGCTCAAGCCTGTAATCCCAGCACTTTGGGAGGCCGAGACGGGCGGATCACGAGGACAGGAGATCGAGACCATCCTGGCTAACCCCGTGAAACCCTGTCTCTACTAAAAACTACAAAAAACTAGCCGGGCGAGGTGGCGGGCGCCTGCAGTCCCAGCTACTCGGGAGGCTGAGGCAGGAGAATGGCGTGAACCCGGGAGGCGGGGCTTGCAGTGAGCCGAGATCTGGCCACTACACTCCAGCCTGGGCAACAGAGCAAGACTCCGTCTCAAAAAAAAAAAAAAGAAAGAAAGAAAATGTCTTTGAGAGACAGTGTGTTTTTTTGTTTGCTGTAACTGGTTTACTAAATACAAGCTTCATTTTATTTATTTTACTGTCCATATTTAAGGAGTAAGACATGATGTTTTAATATATTTATACACAGTCCAATGGTTACTCTGGTCCAGCGAATTAGCATCTTTAACATTTCATGTAGTTACTCTTGAAACACAAGTATTTTTTTCTTTTCTTTTCTTTCTTTCTTTGTTTTTTGAGATGGAATCTCCCTATGTCGCCCAGGCTGGAGTGCAATGGTGGGATCTCGGCTCACTCCAAACTTCTCCTCCCAGATTCAAGCAATTCTCTTGCCTCAGCCTCCCAAGTAGTTGGGATTACAAGCGTCCACCACCACGCCCAGCTAAGTTTTGTATTTTTAGTGGAGATGGGGTTTCTTGCCATGTGGTTCAGGCTGCTCTCCAATTCCTGAACTCAGCTGATCCGCCATCCTCAGCCTCCCAAAGTGCTGGGTACAGGGGTGAGCAACCACCACACCACCACTGCTGGCCTTTTTTTTTTTTTTTTTTTTTTTTGGAGATGGAGTCTTGCTCTGCTCTGTCACCCAGCCTCAAGTGCAGTGGCACAATCTCGGGTCACTGCAACCTCCGCTTCCCAGGTTCAAGCGATTCTCCTGCCTCAACCTCCTGAGTGCTGGAATTACAGGCACCCAGCACCGCGCCCGGCTAATTTTTGTATTTTTAGTAGAGACGGGGTTTCACCATGTTGGGCAGGCTGGTCTCAAACTCCTGATCTCAAATGATCCGCCCGCCTCGGCTTCCCAAAGTGCTAGGATTACAGGTGTGAGCCACCGACCCCGGCCTAAACACAAATATTTCTTTTTGTTTGTTTGTTTGTTTTTGTTTTGAGGCAGAATGTCGCTCTTGTTCCCCAGGCTGTAGTGCAATAGCCCGATTTTGGCGCACCGCATCCTCGGCCTCCAGGGTTCAAGTGTTTCTCCTGCCTCACCCTCCCGAGTAGCTGGCATTACAGGCATGCACCACCAAGTCCAGCAAATTTTTGTATTTTTAGTAGAGACAAGGTTTCTCCGTGTTGATCAAGATGGTCTCAATCTCCCCACCTCTGGTGATCCTCTGACTCTGCCTCCCAAAGTGCTGGGATTACAGCCATGAGACACTGTGCCTGGGCTAAACACAAATATTTCTAATGGTATCTTTAAGAATCTTATAAGTAGAGCCATTTCAGAAGGCAACAAGTGTGACTTGTTAATCCATACATCATTAATAGCTTTTGCTCTTCCCTCCCTACTTTGTTTGAATTACTTATTTGTTGGAAATCCTCGAGAAATATATATACTTCTTTACAACAACTTTAAAATTATAACTGTGTACAGCATATAGGCTCTAATACACTTTCAGAGTTAAAACATGGTTTGTTGTATCTTTCATTGACTCATGGTCACTATTTAAACAACGCAAGTCATTTAGACACATTTGTTAAAAAACAAAATACTCAGTATCTGTCTTTTGCAATCTTCACAGACCTAAAGAAATTCTAGCAGATGTCAGTACCAAACTTCTTCAAGAAAATGAGTGGAGCAGATCTTTATTTACTTCTCATACTACAAGGCCAGTCCTAGAGTCACCATGCAATGGAAATCTTAATGATAATTTAGATCTCAACAGAATACATATCCCAAGAGAAACCTTAATGATTCCTACTTCAAGCTCATTGTCTTCAAATATCAGATTGGAGAACGACTTGTCAAAAGTTAGGTATAGTATTGTTTTTTCTTTGGTTGTCAGACTTCTGATATAGTTCTCTCTATATTTTTGGCAAGATATTGAGTTGTCTAACTGACTCATGCATTTTAAATAAAGGTCATAATTATCTGTGTTTCTAAGGAAAGGAAACAAATCTTACAGCTTTTTTTTTTTTTTTTTTTTAAGTCCCTGGGGTTTTAATTGTCAAAAGATATTCATTTTTTAACTTTACTCAACAAATGTAACTATACCAGCACATTTTAAATTTCTGTAAAAATTGCATTTAAGTTAGATTGTGGAAATGTACTGGTATTGCCTAACAACCAAAGTTATACTTGGAGATGCTTTGGCTTACTTTCTTTTTTTTTTTTTAAGTTCTAGGGTACATGTGCACAACGTGCAGGTTTGTTACATATGCATACATGTGCCTTGTTGGTGTACTACACCCATTAGCTCATCATTTACATTGAGTATATCTCCTAATGCTATCCCTCCCCCCACCCCCTACCCCGCAACAGTCCCGGTGTGTGATGTTCCCCTTCCTGTGTCCAAGTGTTCTCATTGTTCAATTCTCACCTATAAGTGAGAACATGCGGTGTTTGATTTTTTTGTCCTTGTCATAGTTTGCTGAGAATGACGGTTTCCAGCTGCATCCAAGTCCCTAACAAAGGACATGAACTCATTCTTTTTTCTTACATGATTACATCCTTAATTGCTGTTGTACTTACAGCATTTCAGTTCAATTGTTGCAAAATGTGCCTGTTGCTGTGCAATTGTACAGTGGTTTTTAAATACTTAAAACAATATTTGAATTCTTAAAGTGAAGTTCACTTTTGTCTATCTTACCATCACTCAAATGATTTATGGCTGAGATGGCAATGATATCAGGAGTAGTTAAATAGCAAATGTGACCAAACAGAATACATTCTGTTCTTTCTACTCAGAATTCCATGTAAAACTGCACAGGGTTCCCAGCTCCCTAGGACATGACACTTTCAAACTTTCAAGGTTCAACTGAACAAGAACTTTTCAATCCAACTGTTAGGGTAGCCAGTTAGTCAGACATTAACAGGCAGGAGGAAAGGTAGCTATGTAGGAAGAAACACTGCAGAACGACTCTTAAGATGCTCAGTAATTACTCATTCTATGGTTGAACTGTCAGAATGTGTTAACTACAATCTGATAAAGAAGGGGAAAGGCCAAAGGGGAATTCTTAAGAGCTGTGTGGGC
Organism: Macaca fascicularis; assembly: GCF_037993035.2. Taxonomy (NCBI): domain Eukaryota; kingdom Metazoa; phylum Chordata; class Mammalia; order Primates; family Cercopithecidae; genus Macaca; species Macaca fascicularis. The sequence continues at coordinate 51,654,630 of NC_088383.1, read as the reverse complement.
ACAATGAGTACAAATTTGAGTGCTATACTACCTTCCTGGGGTGGAGGTAATGAGCAATGCCATCATTGGGTAGAATTTGTCTTGATCACTGGGTTCTGCATATGCACATTAACCAAGAGTAAGGGAGGGTCTGCCAGCCTGGGTGTGAACTGGGCAAGAACAAAGGCAGGAACCTAAAGAAGAAAGTGAGAGAAAAGATCAAATGCAGAATGTATTGAGGCTGTTCCCAGCCAAGTCAGCCCACTCTTCTCTTAAAGCATACTGTTACTTGCACAATAAATGTTTTGCTGGATTTACTAACTGGTGTTTTGGTTGAATTCTTTCATGCAAAAAGACAAGAACTGAGGACACTTTCTGGAACTCCAGGCTTGGCCATACCTTTTGGTGCTGTGACTTCCATCCTGTCGTGAGGTAGAGACTGTGCTCGCCACTGTCTCCTCTCACATATCTGCTTCTATGCAGCATAGACTGTGAGAATGCTGAGCATACTGAGCAATCTCCCTAGCATCTCCACTTTGTGTGTTCAACTAGAGCACTTTCACCTAATGCCCAACAGAGCTCCCCAAGCACAGAATGCTTTTTTCTTGACAGAGAACCTAAGGCTTCTGATTACTTCCATATTCTCACAACTGACCTCTGGGGACTCACCACCCTGTCTTCACAGTTGCTCCTGCTGCCCGTGCCATCATGGCATCTCTCTTGCTAGCCAATGCCACCTCCTTTGCCCTGTCTCTTCCCAGGTAGGCCCCAATAGAATGGCTTTTTGCATGCCCTGTCACCACCTCCTCTGCACTAATTCCACCTCCAGATGGAATGTAGGTAAATTTTAGGTGCTATGGTCTAGGTTTAGGGGTCTCCTTGGATGTATCTAGTACCCAATTTTCTCTCCATGTTCTTACCACTGAATTCTCAGGGATTTAACAATCAACTTCCCTCTTGCTTCTAGCCCTCCCCACTGTCTTTGACATGCTTTGCCTGTATGCAGAGGATTATCACTGAAGGCTACAAAATTATAATTGGGCAGAGTCATCTATAATTAGATGCAAGACCTATGGACCTAGGGGGTCCACAGACCAAATGAGGGGAAGAGGTCACTGCTTGGTTGGGAGCATATAGTAAGGGTGCACAATATCTGAAGCTCTTCACAGACTAGGGATACCTGGTCTAGTGTGGGAAAGGGATGGAAAGGGTGCTCTCTCCCTTTCACAATTGATGAGAATGGACAGAGAGCGAGGATGCTCACATTCCCCTAGTTTTTTCTTCTCTCTGTTTTTCAAATTGCCCATCTCCACACAGTGTGGAGTCCTTCAACACTCCACACTGTAGGATTTTCCCCTTGGATGCATTCTCAAAAGTTAGGACAAGTCTGATCCCCAGACATTGAAGGAAACTATATTAGTTTTCCTTTGCAATGCTTCATAGCCTCAATGCAAACTATATGACTAGGAAGACTGGCCAGAAAATGGCAGCCCTAGTTTTAACACCATTTTGCAGTTGGACCTACTTTGCAGGTGACAGGGAAAATGGTCAGAGGTGCCCTGTATCCAGGTCATTATGGCTCTAAAAGAAGACCAGGATCTCTGCCAAAAATGCAGATGGGACTCTGCCATCTTGGCTCTCATGAACCCCTCAGCAGATAATTCTCCCATAAATGTCTTAGGAAATTTCCCAGCAGAGCATCCTCAGCTTCCTTTAATCCTCTCACTGAGGATCCAAAGCCACCAGCTCCTTGTTCTCACCAGAGGAATAGGAATGGGCACTGGGACATGAGGCTCTGGAAGCTGGTATCAATTGGGAGAAGTTCTTCATCTACCTTAAAATGTTCAATGGACAGTTAACTATGCTTTGCATGACTCTTGCCACTTTTGCAAGAAACAACTTTCAATAATGTGCAAATGGTTCTTTTGGGAAAAAAAATATTTCCAAGACTATAGAACAAGTTTGTAGGGCCTGTGCCCTGTGCACATTAAACATTTTGCACATTAAACAAGGAAGCAAACCTCCTTTTCTTTTCCAGCCAGTCCAATGGAGGGTCACTTACCCTGGGGAGGACTGGCCGCTTGACTTCACCCAACTTCTTGCCCGTCAGGGATATAAATATCTTCTGGTCTTTGTAGACATATTTACAGGTTGGATATAAGCTTACTCCTTGTGAATGGAAAAAGCAATGGGGGTAGTATAGGCCCTTCTCAAGGAGGTCATCCCTGGTTTGGCATCCACACGTTGCTGCAAAGTAATTATAGTTCATCCTTCACTTCACAGGTTACTCAACTTGTTTCCCAGGCCTTGGGAATGAGTTACTTTCTAAATTCCTCCTGGCACCCACAATACTGCAGAATGGTTGACAGAATTAACAAATTTCTCAAGCAAATCTTGGAAAAATTATGCCAGGAAACTTCAAAGCCATAACCAAAACAACTACCTATTGCTCTACTAAGGGTGAGAAACATACCCATCTCTAGCTTACAACTCAGTTATTTTGAGTTATTATGTGGAAGACCCTTTCTTCAATTTCCTATTGGATACTGACCTTACCAATTCTAATTATGTTAATTCCTTCTCGCAGTTTCAGCTGGTGGCTCAAAAACTAGGCCAAAATATATTTCACACCCTGAAAACTCTGACCAAATTTTAAATCCACCTGTACTCAAGTTCTTATCAAGATTTGGAAGGATGGAACTCCAGACTCTCAACTGAGTCTTATTTGGAGAGGTCTTTACACTGTTTTACTCTCCACTCCTATCACAGTTATGGTGCCAGGGATGACCAAGTGGATCCACTATTCCATGGTAAAGCTATATGATGCATCTCTGGCAGAGGAAGTCCTAGAGGTGCCATTGGACACCTGGACCACTTGTCCCCTCCAGGGTCTCAAACTCCTCTGCAAGCAAAGCCAAAAGAATAAACATAAGTAAATTAGTAATGCTTTGGCCTGTTATACAATGAGTCATAATACTCCTTGTAGGTTTACTAATATGTCTTTGCTACTGTGAACCAACACACTCTCCAAGAAAAGGTCTGTTCTGTACTACCTGGATTTAAATCTCAAAGCCATAATCTGGGTGGCATTCTCTCTAATACTCACTGAGTTAACAGCTTCTGTTTCCATAATCAAGAGACATCCTGATTTGACTTTAATCTGTTCTCTTTGGGAACATGCAACCCAGTGCTCTATGCTCACTAATGCTTCTAGCTAAAATCACCCTCATAGGCCCCAGCAGCCCACAACCACAACAAAAGACTCTACGAGTAGCTCAACAACTACTAAAGTTCACCAAATCTTCCTGTGCCTCATCCTGAGGTTATAAATGAATTCTTTCCACCCAGGGCAGGAACAGGCTCCCCAGCCATGATACGAGCATAGGCAACTATTCAAGCCCAATTTAAATTCACCTATCATTGGGACCCCTGTATACAAAGCCTTCCAAGAGATGTTATATGGTACCTAATACAAGTTAAAGTGGACATTCAAGCCTGGATTAAGTCCACTTGCACTGTTTTAGGCCCCCTTATTCTCCCCCATTACCCTCATCAGCCAGGCACCCCTAGGCATCACTACTACCAGAGATTCTGGAACTTTTGTGGGTTCTCTTAACCCTGAACACTTCAACACAGCCATCATCATTATTAATATCTCTCATACTTTTTTTCTCTAAAAACTAAAAACTCCAAATTTCAAGTAAGGTTCTTTACCCTACCAAGCCAGTATTGGGTCATGGAAAAATTTCAAATCTTTAACTCCCTTTGGGAGGTTCTTCTCCTTGACATTACTGGACACATGATCCTTTGGGAAAGAAGAACCATTCTTCTATTCAAATTAGTCACCTATGTCTGGCTCCTTTGGCAGCTGAATCTTTAGTGACAGAATATCGCGTCTCAGGTAGCCAACAAGGATATTGGTCAATGTTTGGAATTGACCTGCCTCCTTCAGTATCCATCCTTGTCTACCTATGACATAACTTTATTTTCTATGTGGGACACAGGCCCACCTCTGTCTCCCTGCAAACTGGACTGGAGCATGCTCTCTGGCTTACCTCACTCCTAACACCCCCGTTGTGACCAGTGATGCTTCTCGGCCCTTGCCCTTATTTATGACCTCACACTGGGCGCCCCACCAAACAATTCAATTAATTCCCTTTCTCATCATGCTTGGCATCACCACAGATGCCACGATGGGAAGAGCCAGCATTGGCACAGATTCCTCAACCTACCACAGCCTGTCTCTAGAATTGACTCAAGAGATAGAAACCACTGCTTGACATGTAACAGAGCTGCAGTGGCAAGTCAAGTGTCTCACAGCTTTAGTTCTCAAAAGTGGCTGAGTTCTTGACATGTTGGCTGAAGCTCAGGGAGGAATTTGTCTGTGCTTGAAGAAAAGTGTCAATCTGGGTTAAGAAACCAGGGCAGACTCAGGAGCACATTCGAGGTCTCATAAACCAGGCCTCTCACCTTTGGGAAAGGACTACTGAGGGTTGGCTCTCCTGGTTCTGACTCTCACAGTTCCTGCCCTTCCTGGGACCCCTGGCCTCTACCTTCCTTCTTCTCCTTTCTGGGCCTTGCTTCTTGAACCTGCTAACTAGGTTTATCAACCTCTTTCCTACCCTCGAGGACAATCAAATCCCTGCATGTCTCCACTGGACACTGTGGTTCAAACTTTTAGAGACACAACAACAATCTCTGAAACCTTGTCACCATGATAGCAAGGAAGGCGGGGACCCTGAAGACCCTCAACACCCCTTTTTAGCAGAAAGTAGCTACAGAATGACCCCCGTCTCATTTCCCAAAAGATGTCTGGGTCCCAACTCCTTGAGGAATAAATGTAAGAGGAGGCAGTTGGTCAGATATGAGCAGGCAGGAGGGGAGGTATCCATGTGGGAAGGAACAGCCCAGAACACCTCTTCAGATGACCAGTACTCACTCTATGGTCAAACTCAAAATGTGGTTAACTAGATCCTGATAAGGAAGGAAAAAGGCAAAAGTAGAATTCCTGAGAGCTGCGCTGGTGCAATGAGTACAAATTTGACTGCTATATGAGCTTTCTGGGTGGCAGTAATGAGCAATGTCACTATTGGGTAGGATTTGTATTGATCCCTAGGTCCTGTACATGTGCATTATGCACAGATAAGGAGAAGCAAGACCAGCCAGGCACGGTGGCTCACATTTGTAATCCCAGCACTTTTGGGGCCAACATAGGTGGATCACCAGAGGTCAGGAGTTCAAAACCAGCCTGGCCAACATGGTGAAACCTAGTCTCTACTAAAATAGAAAAAAATTAGCCAGGCGTAGTGGCACATGCCTGTAATACTAGCTACTTGGGAGGCTGAAGCAGGAGACTTGCTTGAACCTAGGAGGCAGAGGTTGCGATGAGCTAAGATTGTGCCACTGCACACCAGCCTGGGCAACAAGAGTGAAACCCCATCTCAAAAAAACTGATTAATTAAGGAGAAGAAGACCACAGAAGATCACAATACAGAATGTCCTGGGGCTGTTTCCAGCAGGGTCAGTGCACTCTTGTCTTGGAGTTCACTTTTACTTCTCCCAATAAAACTTTTGCCTGCTTTACTAATTGGTCTTTTTGGTGAATTCTTTCTTCTAAGAAGACAATCAAGAACACTCTGGATCACCGAGATCCATAGTATCAACATGTGATTTCCCTCATGGTAGGAGTCCATTTCTGGGGATCCCAAAATGAATCCAATAATGACAAGGTGTATCAATTACAGAGTTGGTAAAGAAGAAAATAGTACAGCTATGCTTGATTAATTTTAAGAATTTTTTCTAAGGTTTGACCATTTTTCAACTAAGGGAAAATTACAAAAGCCAGGTGCAGTGGGACACAAATGAAGTCCCAGCTACTCCAGATGCTGATGCAGGAAGATCACTTGAGCCCAGGAGTTCAAGGTTGTAGCATAAAATGCTGGTGCCTGTGAATAGCCACTGCACTCTAGTACTACAGCCTGATCAACACAGTGTGACCCTGTCTCTTGAAAAGATTACAAAAATTATACGGTATTTGTTTCAACAAAAATAAATAAGCAAATTGTAACTAGTGTCCTGTGTCTTATTTTTATTAAAAATTCAGTCAATGCACTTTGGCTTATCGTTTGGATGCTGTTTTTGTGAGCTCCTTAATGCACAGAAAAGTAATAATAAACCCATGATAAATGAAGCCTCAACCTTTTTTCTTTACCTGGGTTCATGTCTTAACCCATAGAAGAGCAAATCTAAAGTTTTCAAGAAATGACTGCAGCCAAATAGCTTAAAAGAGAACAAATTCAATGATTGTTTTAATACATAAATTACAAAATCCTAGATACCTGATTTTAAAAATCATATTGTTAGTTTTGTTTTATTTCTCTACAAAAAAAGATGATGAGAGTCTAAGTGCTTCATAGTCATAAAATTGTGCCACTGGGCACAAAAAAATGAAAAATACTTCTGTAAACTGTATAATATGATGAAAATAAAAATGTTCTCATTAGTTTTTACCAGAAAAATCAGGTAATATATCATTTTACAAGAAAATGCAGATGTGATGCCAGGGAAGATTTTTGAGGGAAGGAGTATTGATTTTTATATTTCTACATAACTTGAAAAATAGTTTATTTTAAATTTAATGTAGTAGTTCCAAGGTAGACTTAGTTCCCTTGTGAGACATTGGTTTGCCAAATCATGTTAGACTTAATAAAAGGGATTAAAAATGATTCCATTAAGATACAGATAATCACTACAAGATGACTTGAAAGAGTTTTAATAGAGTTGTCATCTACAAAAATCTTAAGAAAGTAGATGCGTTCTAGAGTTGCCAGAAAGTATAAGTTGATATCAAACAGTGATGAACTTTCTGAATGCCTCTTCCATATTGGATTTTAATATGATATCATTTTCAAACAGTTAAAAGCCATTTTCTCATTTCACATTGAGCTAAAGGATGGCATAACAACAAGCAAGCTCAATGAAAATATCCAGAGAGTAATGTATAAATATCATACCCATCCAGTGCTGTTAGACTGTTTTTTGCAAATGGCATTTGTCATGGCCAGAAGACTCAGAAAGATAGAAGGAAAAGGTGTTTTTCCACCAAAGATGGGCAAATTGATAGTTTTCAAAAATCTGGAAAGGGAAATGAATATGTCCATAAAGGTAATCAAATCTATTTACAGAAAACCAATTTGAAGTTTATGAGTTCTTTACAAACAAATATGGTTCCATTTTATCAAGACCTGAGCAGTTCATATATAGTAAGCAACCACAATCTAACGATAACTGGCTTCAATAAAACATTTGGAAGCAAATGTTACCATTCAGGTATTTGGAAACCCTAGTGAAGTGCTTCCATGAAAAGTTCTAGGCAACACATCTGAAATAGCTAAATATTTGCCTTATGACTCCAAGTATATTGGGTTTCAGGGATGAGAAACAAGTCCGCATTCTCAGATGAGAGTAGGTGATATGATGAAAATGTAAATCAAGGACTTTCCTTATGTTCTATTCATGTGGAGAATTCAAAAACTAAATGAAGAGATCCCAGGAACACTTCTTCACGAGACATTTTTCAACTTAGTTTGGCCTTAAAAGACCAAAATGTTGAATATTCTGTGACAGTGCTCACTTACAGAGCAATAAGAAATGTGGATTACCGAGATTCCACCTCTGAGGACAGGGCACAGCTAAACAACAACAACGACAACAACAAAGCAGCAGAAACCTCTGCAGACGCAAACGACTCTGTCTGACAGATTTGAAGAGAGCATTGGATCTCCCAACACGGAGGTTGAGATCTGAGAACGGACAGACCATCTGCTCAAGTGGGTCCCTGACCCCTGAGTAGCCTAACTGGGAGACATCCCCCACTAGGGGCAGACTAACACCCCACACCTCACATGGTGGAGTACACCCCTGAGAGGAAGCTTCCAAAGCAAGAATCAGACAGGTACACTCACTGTTCAGCAATATTCTGTCTTCTGCAGCCTCTGCTGCTGATACCCAGGCAAACAGGGTCTGGAGTGGACCTCAAGCAATCTCCAACAGACCTGCAGCTGAGGGTCCTGACTGTTAGAAGGAAAACTAACAAACAGGAAGGACACCCACACCAAAACCCCATCAGTACGTCACCATCATCAAAGACCAGAGGCAGATAAAACCACAAAGATGGGGAAAAAGCAAGGCAGAAAAGCTTTAAATTCAAAAAATAAGAGCACATCTCCACCTGCAAAGGAACGCAGCTCATCACCAGCAACGGATCAAAGTTGGATGGAGAATGACTTTGATGAGATGAGAGAAGAAGGCTTCAGTCCATCAAACTTCTCAGAGCTAAAGGAGGAATTATGTACCCAGCGCAAAGAAACTAAAAATCTTGAAAAAAGAGTGGAAGAATTGATAACTAGAAAAATTATTGCAGAGAAGGCCATAAACGAACTGACAGAGATGAAAACCATGACATGAGAAATACGTGACAAATGCACAAGCTTCAGTAACTGACTCGATCAACTGGAAGAAAGAGTATCAGCGATTGAGGATCAAATGAATGAAATGAAGTGAGAAGAAAAATCAAAAGAAAAAAGAAGAAAAAGAAATGAACAAAGCCTGCAAGAAGCATGGGATTATGTAAAAAGACCAAATCTACATCTGATTGGGGTGCCTGAAAGTGCGGGGGAAAATGGAACCAAGTTGGAAAACACTCTTCAGGATATCATCCAGGAGAACTTCCCCAACCTAGTAGGGCAGGCCAACATTCAAATTCAGGAAATACAGAGAACGCCACAAAGATACTCCTCAAGAAGAGCAACTCCAAGACACATAATTGCCAGACTGACCAAAATTGAAATGAAGGAAAAAATCTTAAGGGCAGCCAGAGAGAAAGGTCAGGTTACCCACAAAGGGAAGCCCATCAGACTAATAGCAGATATCTTGGCAGAAACTCTACAAGCCAGAAGAGAGTGGGGGCCAATATTCAACATTCTTAAAGAAAAGAATTTTAAACCTATAATTTCATATCCAGCCAAACTAAGTTTCATAAGTGAAGGAGAAATAAAATCCTTTACAGATAAGCAAATGCTTAGAGATTTTGTCACCACCAGGCCTGCCTTACAAGGGACCCTGAAGGAAGCACTAAACATGGAAAGGAACAATTGGCACCAGCCATTGCAAAAACATGCCAAAATGTAAAGATCATCGAGGCTAGGAAGAAACTGCACCAACTAACGAGCAAAATAACCAGTTAATATCGTAATGGCAGGATCAAATTCACACATAACAATATTAACCTTAAATGTAAATGGACTAAATGACCCAATTAAAAGACACAGACTGGCAAACTAGATAAAGAGTCAAGACCCATCAGTTTGTTGTATTCAGGAGCCCCATCTCACATGCAGAGACATACATAGGCTCAAAATAAAGGGATGGAGGAAGATCTACCAAGAAAATGGAGAACAAAAAAAAAGCAGGAGTTGCAATACTACTCTCTGATAAAACAGACTTTAAACCATCAAAGATTAAAAGAGACAAAGAAGGCCATTACATAATGGTAAAGGGATCAATTCAACAGGAAGAACTAACTATCCTAAATATATATGCACCCAATACAGGAGCACCCAGATTCATAAAGCAAGTCCTTAGAGACTTACAAAGAGACTTAGTCTCCCGTACAATAACAATGGGAGACTTCAACACCTCACTGTCAACATTAGACAGATCAACGAAACAGAAAGTTAACAAGGATATCCAGGAATTGAACTCATCTCTGCAGCAAGCAGACCTAATAGACATCTACAGAACTCTCCACCCCAAATCAACAGAATATACATTCTTCTCAGCACCACATCACACTTATTCCAAAATAGACCACATAATTGGAAGTAAAGCACTCCTCAGCAAATGTACAAGAACAGAAATTACAGCAAACTGTCTCTCAGACCGCAGTGTAATCAAACTATAACTCAGGACTAAGAAAATCAATCAAAACCGCTAAACTACATGGAAACTGAAAAACCTGCTCCTGAGTGACTACTGGGTACATAACAAAATGAAGGCAGAGATGAAGATTTCTTTGAAACCAATGAGAACAAAGATACAACATACCAGAATCTCTGGGACATATTTAAAGCAGTGTGTAGAGGGAAATTTATAGCACTAAATGCCCACAAGAGAAAGCTGGAAAGATCTAAAATTGACACCCTAACATCACAATTAAAAGAACTAGAGAAGCAAGAGCAAACAGATTCAAAAGCTAGCAGAAGGCAAGAAATAACTAAGATCAGAGCAGAACTGAAGGAGGTAGAGACACAAAAAAACCCTCCATAACAATCAATGAATCCAGGAGTCAGTTTTTCGAAAAGATCAAAAAAATTGATAGACCTCTAGCAAGACTAATAAAGAAGAAAAGAGAGAAGAATCAAATAGACTCAAAAAAAAAATGATAAAGGGGATCTCACCACCGACCCCACAGAAATACAAACTACCATCAGAGAATACTATAAACACCTCTATGCAAATAAACTAGAAAACCTAGAAGAAATGGATAATTTCCTGGACACTTACACTCTCCCAAGACTAAACCAGGAAGAAGCTGAATTCCTGAATAGACCAATAGCAGGCTCTGAAATTGAGGCAATAATTAATCGCCTACCAACCAAAAAAGTCCAGGACCAGATGAATTCACAGCTGAATTCTACCAGAGGTACAAGGAGGAGCTGGTACCATTCCTTCTGAAACTATTCCAATCAATAGAAAAAGAGGGAATCCTCCCTAATTCATTTTATGAGGCCAACATCATCCTGATACCAAAGTCTGGCAGAGACACAACAAAAAAGAGAATTTTAGACCAATATCCCTGATGAACATCGATGCAAAAATCCTCAATAAAATACTGGCAAACCGGATTCAGCAGCACATCAAAAAGCTTGTCCACCATGATCAAGTGGGCTTCATCCCTGGGATGCAAGGCTGGTTCAACATTCGCAAATCAATAAATGTAATCCAGCATATAAACAGAACCAAAGACAAAAACCACATGATTATCTCAATAGATGCAGAAAAGGCCTTTGACAAAATTCAACAGCCCTTCATGCTAAAAACACTCAATAAATTCGGTATTGATGGAATGTATCTCAACATAATGAGAGCTATTTATGACAAACCCACAGCCAATATCATACTGAATGGGCAAAAACTGGAAAAATTCCCTTTGAAAACTGGCACAAGACAGGGATGCCCTCTCTCACCACTCCTATTCAACATCGTGTTGGAAGTTCTGGCTAGGGCAATCAGGCAAGAGAAAGAAATAAAGGGTATTCAATTAGGAAAAGAAGAAGTCAAATTGTCCCTGTTTGCAGATGACATGATTGTATATTTAGAAAACCCCATCATCTCAGCCCAAAATCTCCTTAAGCTGATAAGCAACTTCAGCAAAGTCTCAGGATACAAAATCAATGTGCAAAAATCACAAGCATTCTTATACACCAGTAGTAGACAAACAGAGAGCCAAATCATGAATGAACTTCCTTTCACAATTGGTTCAAAGAGAATAAAATACCTAGGAATCCAACTTACAAGGGATGTAAAGGACCTCTTCAAGGGGAACTACAAACCACTGCTCAGTGAAATAAAAGAGGACACGAACAAATGGAAGAACATACCATGCTTATGGATAGGAAGAATCAATATCGTGAAAATGACCATACTGCCCAAGGTAATTTATAGATTTAATGCCATCCCCATCAAGCTACCAATGAGTTTCTTCACAGAATTGGAAAAAACTGCTTTAAAGTTCATATGGAACCAAAAAAGAGCCTGCCTTGCCAAGACAATCCTAAATCAAAAGAACAAAGCTGGAGGCATCACACTACCTGACTTCAAACTATACTATAAGGCTACGGTAACCAAAACAGCATGGTATTGGTACCAAAACAGAGATATAGACCAATGGAACAGAACCTAGTCCTCAGAAATAATACCACACATCTACAGGCATCTGATCTTTGACAAACCTGACAAAAACAAGAAATGGGGAAAGGATTCCCTATTTAATAAATGGTGCTGGGAAAATTGGCTAGCCGTTAGTAGAAAGCTGAAACTGGATCCTTTCCTTACTCCTTATACAAAAATTAATTCAAGATGGATTAGAGACTTAAATGTTAGACCTAATACCATAAAAACCCTAGAAGAAAACCTAGGTAATACCATTCAGGACATAGGCATGGGCAAGGACTTCATGTCTGAAACACCAAAAGCAATGGCAACAAAAGCCAAAATTGACAAATGGGATCTCATTAAACTAAAGAGCTTCTGCACAGCAAAAGAAACTACCATCAGAGTGAACAGGCAACCTACAGAATGGGAGAAAATTTTTGCAATCTACTCATCTGATAAAGGGCTAATATCTAGAACCTACAAAGAACTCAAACAAATTTACAAGAAAAAACCAAACAACCCCATCAAAAAGGGGCAAAGGATATGAACAGACATTTCTCAAAAGAAGACATTCATACAGCCAACAGACACATGAAAAAATGCTCATCATCACTGGCCATCAGAGAAATGCAAATCAAAACCACAATGAGATAGCATCTCTCACCCGTTAGAATGGCGATCATTAAAAAGTCAGGAAACAACAGGTGCTGGAGAGGATGTGGAGAAATAGGAACACTTTTACACTGTTGGTGGGACTGTAAACTAGTTCAACCATTATGGAAAAAGGTATGGCGATCCCTCAACGATCTAGAACTAGAAGTACCATATGACCCAGCCATCCCATTACTGGGTATATACCCAAAGGATTACAAGTCATGCTGCTATTAAGACACATGCACACATATGTTTATTGTGGCACTATTCACAATAGCAAAGACTCGGAATCAACCCAAATGTCCATCAGTGACAGACTGGATTAAGAAAATGTGGCACATATACACCATGGAATACTATGCAGTCATAAAAAAGGATGAGTTTGTGTCCTTTGTAGGGACATGGATGCAGCTGGAAACCATTATTCTCAGCAAACTATCGCAAGAACAGAAAACCAAACACTGCATGTTCTCACTCATAGGTGGGAACTGAACAATGAAATCCCTTGGACTCAGAAAGGGGAACATCACACACCGGGGCCTATCATGGGGAGGGGGAGGGGGGAGGGATTGCATTGGAAGTTATACCTGATATAAATGATGAGTTGATGGGTGCTGATGAGTTGATGGGTGTAGGACACTAACATGGCACAGGTATACATATGTAACAAACCTGCACTTATGCACATGTACCCTAGAACTTAAAGTATAGTAATAATAATAAAAAAAAAAGAAAAAAGAAAAGAAATGTGGATTACCTCAATCTAGGATTTGTTTTCTCTGGCATGACAAGAGCCATTTTGACGGAAGTACCTTGCATCATATTTCAGATGGTAGATACATGTGATACAATCCCACAGAATGCCGCAAGCTTGGCAGAAGCTATTTTGAAATGTAAAGGGAAGAATGACCCAGAATTCTTTATCGTCAGGGGACAATATTCCCTTCTGCAATCAGGCATATCTCCTTTGAAAGGATTTATGACAGCAAACCTCACAAAGGCAACTGGCACTCTGAGGTGTTCACTCTACACACCTCAGACACCTACAGCATAGTAAAGGTGACAGCCAACATAGAAAGACACAAACTCACACTGCTTAGTGACCAATGTTTGGAAATTAAGACTAATAAGATATGCATTTACGCAAAAGATTATTTTCCTGTTACCACCGCTAGGTGTAATTTAGACAATACTTTGTATTGATCTATGACACAATGGGGAAACATAAGTTACTGGCATTAGACTTCAGCAGTACAGGAGCAGCTATGTGCACTGCCATTCAAGAGGTAAAGATGGGCCGGGTGCGGTGGCTGACGCCTATAATCCCAGCACTTTGGAAGGCCGAGGCCGGCTGATCATGAGGTCAGGAGACCGAGACCATCCTGGCTAATACAGTGAAATCCCATCTCTACTAAAAATACAAAAAATGAGCTGGACATGGTGGCGGGAGCCTGTAGTCCCAACTGCTCGGGAGACTGAGGCAGGAGAATGGCGGGAACCCGGGAGGCGGAGCTTGCAGGGAGCCGAGATTGCGCCACTGCTCCCCAGCCTGGGTGACAGAGCGAGACTCCGTCTCAAAAAAAAAAAAAAAAAAAGGGAGGTGAAGACTGGTGATCAGATTATCACATATTTTTCTGCATAGCATCATCAAAGATCTTCACTCTTGAGGTCATGTGCTTTCACAGCAAGATGTCTGTAGCATTTAGAAATGGCCCTTGTGCATCATATACTTCATAACAGCTTGGAAAACTCTCACCCAGGTACTACCAAATGCCAAACATCTCTCCATATTTGCCATGTTCTACCCACAGCGAAAATCTGTCCTAGGTGAGATGCTAGCCTTGGCTGCTAAGGAAGTGATCTGAGAATGCCAGGTGCCTTTTGCTCTCTGTCAGTCTATGACAAAAAGGTGGCACTGAAAGGCAATAAGTTTACTGCCACTTTTAGAAGAACTTGTCAAAGAAATGCTCCTTGACTCTCCTGAGTGTTATATGTGGCCAATACCAACTTGAGTTTTTATAGCAGTTATTATATAATGATCACAATCATATTCAAGTCCACATTCTAAATCTTATCCAGATTTTACAGGAACTCTGTTTGATAATGTCCTATAGGCCCTTCAGTGGCTACAATCAATGAATTTGAAAAATAATTTGAATTTGGTTTACTCACTTTTTCAACAGAATGCACTGGTGAATCCTGTTCTGTCATTATATCTCACGTGTGGCTATCCCTCTTGCTGTGTTGGAAGTCAATATTCCACAATGTCAGCTTCTACAAATACCTAAGTATAGAGTAAAGGGGAAACTCTTCAAAGCAAATAGAGGATATGCTATGTCGGGGGGCTCTCTAGCCTTGAATTTGAAACTATGATGTTTATTGTACAGAAAGAAGATGGTTCTTTTTTATATTTTATTTTTAATTTTTGTGGTTACATATTATTTATGGGGTACATGAGATGTTTTGATACAGGCACGCAATGTGAAATAAGCACATCACAGAGAATGAGATATCCATTCCCTCAATCCTTTTTTCTTTGAGTTACAAACAATCCAATTACACTATGTTATTTTCAAATATACGATTAAGTTATTATTGACACTAGTCACCCAGTTGTGCTATCAAATAGTAGGTTTTATTCATTTTTGCTATGTTCTGGTAGCCATTTTTCATTCCCACCTCACTCCACCCTCTCAACACACTTCCTAGACTCATAACCATCCTTCTACTCTCTATGTCCATGAGTTCAATTGTTTTGATTTTTAGATTCCAGAAATAAGTGAGAACGTGTGATGTTTGACTCTCTGTGCCCAGCTTATTTCACTTACCATAATGATGTTCCTGTCCATCCATGTTGTTGCAAATTACAGGCTCTCATTTTTTAAGGCTGAAGAGTACTTCATTGTATATATGTACATTTTCTTAATCCATTCACCTGTTTATGGACACTTAGGTTGCTTCCAAATTTTAGCTGTTGTAAACAGTGCTGCAACACACATAAGAGTACAGATATTGCTTGGATAAACTGATTTCCTTTCTTTTGGATCCATGTTGGATCACATGGTTGATCAATGTTCAGTTTTTTGAAGAATCTTCAAACCTTTCAAGGAGAAGGATCTGTTGTGATTATTTCGTTGAGCTATCCGACCTATGAGCAATTGAAAGGAATACAAGTTGCTGGAAAATCATAATGAAGAATGCAAAATTATCAGTCTACATTGGAATGTCGTTTTTCATTCTAAGGTGAAAAAGGCAGTGCGTTTAATAGAAAATACCTTTCCAGAGTAAAATCTTAGGTATATTTCTTTAGTGCCAGTGTCTTGGATGATGGGCCCCTGGAAGTTGTCAACATCTCTTCTTGATTGGAGAAAGTGTTAAGCCCCAAAGTAGCTGGAGCAGTATATTTTCACCTTTTGTCAAGAAGGCAGGAACTTGATTACTTTGAGTGCTATTCAACAGTTTCTGATTCAATTAAAAATGCAACACAAGCCAACTATATTGCTGCTAACTCCTCGCTAGATATCTTCTGCTACTGTCAAAGGAATTGTGGTCTCACTGGACAATCAATTAACTGGGGAGTCTTGAATCTTGGATGACAGCTGAAAAAACATTATCCACCAGAGGAATACCAATTCTTCAAATACCCTATATCCATCAGTATCTTGAATCATGCTTGATTCTGAAGAATTCTCAACAAGTCATGTCAATGGGGCTCTCTGGCCTTGGATTTGAAATGTTGATGTTCATTTTATAGAAAGGAGACTGTTCTGTTGTAATTATTTTATTGAGAAACACAACTTTTGAGCCGTTGGAAAAAAAATACAAGTTGCTGGAAAATCCGAATGAAGAATACAGAATTATCAGACTACAATGTACTGTCAAATTTGATTTCAAGAAATTACAGAAAACCTTTCCTCAAGTTTAATCTCACAGAATTTATTTCTACAAAGAATTCCAAGATAAATTCAGTTTTCTGGAAAATTTTTACATGGCTTTTACTCATTCTTCATATCGACTATCAACAGATGAGTACATCAGTTATTTGGCTAGTGAATTCATGAGTGCAAAACTCAGAGACATTCCAATATCACACTGCTTACATCGTTAGGCATACGCTCAATGCCAGCTCTGGCAATTGAAAATAAGCTCTTTTGTGATCTAAAGGCTTAAATTCCTCCAACCAAACTGCTTGATTCAGATGCAGCTCTGCAAATTTTAAAATTGTTTCTGGAAGAACATGTAAATGAGACTTAAGAGAGAAAAGGGCTTGAAACTGGGAGGCGGAGGTTGCGGTGAGCCCAGATTGCACCATTGCACTGTAGCCTGGGGGACAAAAGCGAAACTCTGTCTTAAAAAAAAAAAAAAACAGAGAGAGAGAGAGAGAGAGACAGAGATAGAGGAAAGGAATGGTCACAAACCACCTGAAATTAAAAAAAAACAAATCAATTACGCAGCATGCCAAATTAGAATGAAAACAGAGGTACAAGATTATAAACAGAATGCAATCAAACTTGTCTTGAGCTCACCTAAAGTTTTCTTTCCTGATAATTTTAGGCAACTTTGATTAACATTAAATTAACATTCTAAACTACCAAGTCATTTGAGTTTATATATGTTAGTAAACACTCCCTATATTAATTTTATTGTCCAAGGCTAAATCTAAAGAGTTTAAGTATAATTTAAAAATTAGTTTTCATTGATCGAAAAATAAAGTTTGTTAATTTTAGTACTTTCCCGATTAAATTGATCATTGTTAGTTCTTTATTTGAGAAATCTGCAAAATTCCACTGAAAATAAATTAGTAGTAGAAATTATTCCTAAATATCAAAAAATGAATAGGTTAGTCAATTGGTTTCAAAAAGAAATAAAGGAAATTTGCTGAATTAGCAGAATATCATTCCTACTATTTTTATTGTACTTGGATTAGTGTTCTGAGACAGATACAGTGGCAAGTAATTACGTAATTAAAGTAAATATGTACATTTTTTAATTAAATGACAATAAAAATAGGTTATGCAATGCCCTTAAAAACATTGTGGCCTAATTCTAATGTTATTTACTACTGTGCTACACCACACCCAACATCACTTAAATGCTCAGTCTGGGATAGGTGCTACATTAAATTTTAGCAAACTTCACAAGACCCTTATGGGATGATATGCTTCAGTGTTGTAAGTTTGTGTGCCTGTACTAGCCTTGAATTTTCTGGGGGTATACTGACCCAGTATTACTCCAGACACCCAAGAATCTGTTTAGACTTCACAGTAGAACTGATATTAATCTTGACCATAGGTGACAGTGTTGTGGCATTTATTTGGAAATTATTTTTCTTTGATTTTTCTTTGCCTTTTAATTGTTTCATGCATTTTTTAATGTACAGAACATTTTAAAATTCTTATCTAGATAAACTGTTTAGTCTTCATTTTAAACTCCTGCCTCTGAGATGTTACTTAGGTTTCTCCTACCCATAATATCATACACATATTTGCAATATTTTTCTTGTACTGTTTTTTGACTCACTTTGTTTTTCAACTTTTTTAGAATAACAAAAGTGATATCAATTAATTGTGAAAATACTGAAGTGGCATATAAGCTTCTGAAGTGCATATACGTTTTTATTTATTTATTTTTTAACCGATAGATGGGGGAATGCTGTGTCCTATTTTAATGTACATTTTGGCCATTAACATCTCCTTTGTTAATACATGATGCATACTATTTTTACTGTGCATTTCCTCTTTACATTCTTTGCCTATTTTCCCACTGGGGTGTGCAAGTTCCTAGTTATTTGAATGACCTCTACATATTCTGAATATTCCCTTTTCATTATAAACACCTTGTAAATATTTTCTTCTAGTCTATTATTTGTCTTTTAACATTATTTATCAATAGTTTGCAAAAATGCATCTTTTTAGATAGTAAAATTTGGCTTTTACTTCATGATATTTGTACTTCATGTCATAAGTAAAATATATGACTATTTTAAAATTTTCATTTCTTGTAGTACTGATTTTTTTGTTGTTGTTGAGATGGAGTCTTGCTCTGTCGCCCAGGCTGGAGTGCAGTGGCGCCATCTCTGCTCACTGCAAGCTCCACATCCCAGGTTCAGGCCATTCTCTGTTCTCTGCCTCCTGAGTAGCTAGGACTACAGTCAACCGCCACCACACCCGGCTAATTTTTTTTTGTATTTTTAGTAGAGATGAGGTTTCACCATATTAGCCAGGAGGATCTCGATCTCCTGACCTCGTGATCCACCGACCTCGGCCTCCCAAAGTGCTGGGATTATAGGCGTGAGCCACCACGCCCGGCCCTGATTTTTTTTATATCAGTCTTTATGTTATTTGAAATTCACTATTTTTTTTTTTCAAATTCCAAATATTACCCAACTTTCTCAAAGAAATTCTTTTCTTTACTGATTACAAATGCTACATTTGTCATCTCAGGAATTCTCGTATATTTCCTGCCTGGCTGTCACTCTCCTGCTGTGGATGTGTTTTGTACCAGCACAGTACTGTGGAGTTGCCATATGCTCTGACATCCGGTAAAAGCAGACCTCCGCTCACTGGTGCGTGCTCGCTCGCCTTCTTTCTTTCTTTCTTTCTTTCTTTCTTTCTTTCTTTCTTTCTTTCTTTCTTTCTTTCTTTCTTTCTTTCTTTCTTTCTTTCTTTTTCTTTCTTTCTTTTCTTTCCTTCTTTCTTTCTTTTCTTTCTTTCTCTCTCTCTCTTTCCTTCCTTCCTTCCTTCCTTCCTTCCTTCCTTCCTTCCTTCCTTCTTTCCTTCTTTCCCTCCTTCTTTCTTTCTCTCTCTCTTTCTTTCTTTCCTTCCTTCCTTCCTTCTTCCTTCTTTCTTTCTTGTTTCTCTTTCCTTTCTTTTTATATAGGTTCTCATTTTTGTACAAACTTTGGAGTAGTTCATCAAATCGCATACCAATTACCATCTGATTGAAATTTCAATGTTTTTAGATATAAACTTTGGGACTAAAGCCATCTCACTTTTTTGGCACTGCTGATTTTATTGACTTTCAGTTCAAAATGTATTCTACTTTGTATTTTGATTGTTGTTTGTTTATGAATTATTTAGAAGATTATTGTTTGATTTCCAAACCCTTTTGAGTTTACTAAGTATCTTCTTGATATTGCCTTCCTTTTTCTTTTTCAATTTATATTTTAGGTTCAGGGGTACATGTGCAGCTTTGTTATGTAGGTAAATTACATGTTGCTAGGGTTTGGTGACAAAATGATTTAGTTACTGAATTAGTGAGCATAGTGCCTGATGTACTAGGTATAGGTAGTTTTCCAATCTTCACCCCCTTTCCAGCCTCCCTCCTCAAATAGGACCCCCTGTGTGGCATCTATTGGTCCCCTTTTTTTGCTCATGTGTCATCAAAGTTTACTTCCCACTTATACATGACAATGAGGGGTTTTTTTGTTTGTTTCTGTTCCCATGTTAATTTCCTTTGTTGATTTGTTGGATGTAGCCTCCAGCTACATACATTTTGCTGCAAAAGACATAATTTCATTCTTTTCCTGTTGTTGTTGCTGCATAGTATTTCATGGAGTATGTACTACATTGTCTTTATCAGCCTCTAGGCTGAGTCCCTGTCTTTACTCTTGAGAAGAGTACTGTGATAAACATGTAAGTACATATATAAATTTAGTAGACTGATTCATATTCCTTTGTGTATCTACCCTGTAATGAGATTGCTGGGTCGAATGGTAGTTTGTTTTTTTTTTTTAAAGTTATTTTAGAAATCTTCAAACTTCTTTCTACATAGCTGAATTAATTTACATTCCCACCAGCCATGTATAAATTTTCCCTTTTCTCTGCAACGTTGCCAACGTCTGTTGTTTTCTGACTTTTTATTTATAGCCATTCTGATTGGTGTGAAATGGTGTCTCATTGAGGTTTTAATTTGCATTTCTGTAATAATTAGTGATTAAAGAGGTTGAGCATTTATTCATATGCCTGTTGACTGTATGTATGTCTTTGAGAAGTGCCTGTTCTGTCCTCTGCCCATTTTTGAAGGGGGTTCTTTGGTTTTTGCTTAAAAATTTGTTTAAGTTCTTTGTAGATTCTGGATATGAGACCTTTGTCAGATGCACAATTTGAAAATATTTTTTCTCATTTTGTAGGTTGTCTGTTTCTTCTGTTGATAGTTTCTTTTGCTGAGGATAGTCTCTTAGGTCCCATGTGTCTATATATGTTTTTGTTGCAATTGCCTTTAGAGACTTGGTCTTGAAATTTTTGCTATGGCCTAGGTCTAGAATAGTATGTCTTATGTTTTTGTCTAGGGTTTGTGTAGTTTTAGGTCTTATATATAGGCCTTTAATCCATCTTAAATTGATTTTTGTATATGGTAAAAGGAGTGGTGCAGTTTTAATCTTCTGCATATAGCTAGCCAGTTATCCTAGTACCGTTTAATGAATAGAAAGTCTGCTCCTCATTGCTTGTTGTTGTAGACTTTGTCAAAGATCAGAGGGTTATAGGGATGCCTTTATTTCTAGATTCTCTAACCTGTTCCATTTGTCTATGTTTTTCTACCAGACCCATGAAGGTTTGGTTAATGAAGTCTTGGAATATAATTTGAAAAGTTAGGTTAATGTGATGCCTCCAACTGTGTTCTTTTAGCTTAGGATTCCAACTCTTTCTTGATTTCATATAAATGTTAGGATAGTTATTTTTTTCTAATTTCTGTGCAAAATAACTTTAGTTGTTTGATCAGAATAGCATTGAACTATCAATTGCTTTGGGCAGTAATGCCATTGTAACAATATTGATTCTTCCTATTCATGAGCATAGAATGTTTTTCCACTGGTTTGTATCATGTCTAATTTCTTTTCAACAGTGTTTTATAATCTAATTGTAGAGCTCTTGCACATCCTTAGTTAGCTGTATTTCTAGGTACTTTATTTTTCTTATGGCTATTGTGAATGGGATTGCAGTCTTCATATGGCCCTCAGATTGGATGTTGTTGGTGTATAGAAATGTTATGCATTTTTTTGTCCATTGCTTTTGTATCCTAAGACTTGGTAAATAACTGAAGTTCTTTATCATTTCTAGGAGCCTTTGAGCAGGAACTAAATGGATTTCTGGGTATAGAATCATACTATTATAATGTTTGTGAAGAGAGTTATTTCAAATCCTCTCTCCTTCTCGGATGCCTTTTCTTTCTCTTACTTGCTTGCTCTGGCCAGGACTTACAGCACTATGTTGAATAGGATGATGAGAGTGGACATTCTTATCTTGTTCTGGTTCTCAGGGGGAATGGTTTAAGTTTTGTCTATTCAGTACAATGGTAGTTATGGGTTTGTTACAGATGGATCTTATTTTGTGATATGTTCTTTCAATGCCTAGTATGTTGAGGATTTTTAACATGATAGATATTGAATTAAATGAAAAGCATTTTGTGCATCTTTTGAGATAGCATGTGGTTTTTGTTTTTAGTTCTGTTTATGTGCTTAATCACATTTATTGATTTGCATATGCTAAACCAACCTTGAAGGAATAAAGCCTACTTGATCATGGTAGATGAACTTTTCCATGTGCTGCTGGATTTGGTTTGTTGGTATTTTGTTGAGATTTTTGCATCTATGTTCATCAGGATATTGGCCTGAAGTTTTCTTTCTTTGTTGAAACTATCAACAGAGTAAATAAACAACCTACAAAATGGGAGAAACATTTTGCAAAATATTTACCTGGCAAAAGTCTAATATCCTGTATCTATAAGGAACTTACACAAATTTATAAGAAAAAACAAACAAACAAACAATCCCATTAAGAAGTGGACAGAGAATATGAACAGACACTTTTTATTATTATTATACTTTAAGTTCTGGGATATATGTGCACAATGTGCAGGTTTGTTGCATAGGTATACATAGGTGGTTTGCTGCATCCATCAACCCGTCATCTACATTAGGTATTTCTCCTAATGCTATCCCTCCCCGTATCTGCGGCTACATGCTGGGAATACAGGTATGTGACAGCATTCCCATCCTGATCTACTGCAGATTCTCTTGATTTCTAGGTAAAGGGACTGACTGCACCATCCTATTCTGTGAAACCTCTCACACAAATACTTCTACTTTAAGAGTTCTTCCACTTGATCCAGAGCCATAATCCATCAATTCCATTATTTTGTCTCTTAAGAGAATACACAAATGACAAGCTGACCCATCAAAACACACACCTCTTTGCCCCAGATAACAAACACTAAAAACCCCAGCTGGTCTTCTTTCACTTCATCCACTTGAGATAGTCACTTTCTCATGAGTGCCTTAAACTCCTTGATTTACTGCTCTCCCTTTCTCTGGCACAATCCTCCACCTGGATGAATCCTGTATTATCTTTGTTCAATGACATCACTCAGCTGAGCCAGAGAGAATGCAGAAAAGTGGCCAGGTGGTGTCAGCACAAATTCAAAACTACCCACACACCAAATTGGCCATAAACATTGTCCAGAAATCATTAAGTTTATGTTTCTCTGAGAAAATCCTTTCTTTAGAATCCCAAGATCTCTAATAATCTTCTCCACATCCTTGTAACATTCACTCACCTGGCATCTTGCCCAGTAATTCATACAAAAATTAGATCCCATGAGGCAAGAACCATCTAATCTTCCCACCACTTCCCAAAGTAATATGCCCAAGTCTGTACCTTTCTTATCCTTCTTTATTTCATCATGTCAGTAAAAAGGCATACCATAGATAAGAGACTGAGATGACATCCAGTCTCATTTGTAAGGTAATCTTGTAAGGATACTGGTAGGCTGAAGTGGAGAATCCCTTGAGGCCAGGAGTTTAAGGCTTTAGTGTGCAGAGATTGTGCCTGTGAATAGCAGCTGCACTCCAACCTGGTCAACATGGTGAAAACCTGACTCTAGAAATATGCATACCTAGTAGCTCAGACTCAGGCCCCTAAAAACAGATGGAAAAAGGAAGTCCTCACAGCAATTGGTACCTTAGTGGTAACAGAATTTTCTTAGAATAGTGAGTCATCTGTCTTTAGCCCCAGTCAGTGACTATTGTTAGTGGCTGTTGTCTGTCCTGGCATGGTCCCTGCCCCAGCCCAACCCCATACTCCCACCCAAATCTTTTCTGCCCTCAGCCAGAGTCACAGTGGAAAGGCCCATGAGGAGAGGTATATATTAGTGCAGTCCCAGAATAAGTCTTATCTCATCCTAAAATATATTGCTACTGTGTCCACTTTCCCCAAGACATCACTTCAGTGTTACTTATGCATGATTTCCTGGGGACAAGGGACCTAGCTCAGTTCTTAAGATGAAACCTCTTGCCTTTCTCCCCAAATCCACTGGCCAGCTTGATGCATTCAAATATACTTGATTCAACTGTTTATTCGAATGCAAAAGCTTTGGGGAAGTTGCAACTTTTGATATGGCCTTGAGGTTCTCTTCATTAGATGGTTTTCTTCAATGCCCCCACTCTTAGACTGTGGCTTCCAAACTGAAGAAGCTTGTCTTAGACACCTGCCCATCTCTAGCACAAATATTTCTCTATTTTTTTTAACCAAGAAAACCCCACTAAACCATCTGTCAGTCATCGGCTTGGAGGCTGATGTCTCATTTTATGTCTTCCGTAGGGATGACCGAGTGAAAGGGGGATGCTACACAGGTTATCTTGTTCTCTTTGAGCACATTTTTCAAAATATGGACTGGAATAAGAGGATCAAGGTCTAGCAGTAGGTGGCTCTGACCCACCTAAGCCCATCCCATCATGCAGGTTTTTATCATTAATCTTTAAGGTCCATTTTCCACCTGTTTTCCAGGGGAAATCTTCAGTCTAATTCCACACATCCATGGCTGCAGCCTGTTGGAGTTGAAACCACCTTTGCAGAATTATAAAGAATGAGATCAATTTAACATAACAGACTCCATCTTACTTTTAATTTCACAAGTTACATTGGTTTTTGCTTAATCTGTCATGGAGGTCAAGGTAACTATGAAAGGAATTTGGTTTATTGTTAAACTTTGAGGCAGAGAAACCTGACCCCCCTCCTTGTTTGGAGATTGAAGCTGCATTCATAAGACAAGATGTGAATTATAGTAGTGGTGTAAACTTTGTTAAGGACAGGGATAGTTACACCATGCCTGCTATTGCTTGGCTTGAGTTCTGTTTTTTTATATATATACTTTATGTTCTAGGGTACATGTGAACAACATGCAGGTTTGTTACATATGTATACATGTGCCATGTTGGTGTGCTGCACCCATTAACTCATCATTTACATTAGGCATATCCCCTAATGCTATCCCTCCCCACTCCCCCAACCCCACCACAGGCCCCAGTGTGTGATGTTCCCCTTCCTGTGCCCAAGTGTTCTCATTGTTCAATTCCCACCTGTGAGTGAGAACATGCAGTGTTTGCTTTTCTATTCTTGTGATAGTTTGCTGAGAGTGATGGTTTCCAGCTGCATCCATGTCCCAACAAAGGACATGAACTCATCCTTTCTTATGGCTGCATGGTATTCCATGGTGTATATGTGCCACATTTTCTTAATCCAATCTGTTATTGATGGACACTTGGGTTGGTTCCAAGTCTTTGCTATTGTGAATAGTGCTGCAATAAACGTACATTTGCATGTGTCTTTATAGCTGCATGATTTATAATCCTTTGGGTATACACCCAGTAATGGGATGGCTGGGTCAGATGGTATTTCTAGTTCTAGATCCTTGAGGAATCGCCATCTGTCTTCCACAATGGTTGAACTAGTTTACAGTCCCACCAACAGTGTAAAAGTGTTCCTATTTCTCCACATCCTCTCCAGCACCTGTTGTTTCCTGACTTTTTAATGATCACCATTCTAACTGGTGTGAGATGGTAACTTATTGTGGTTTTGATTTGCATTTCTTTGATGGCCAGTGATGATGAGCATTTTTTCATGTGTCTGTTGGCTGCAAAAATGTCTTCTTTTGAGAAGTGTCTGTTCATATCCTTCACCCACTTTTTGATGGGGTTGTTTGTTTTTTTCTTGTAAATTGTTTGAGTTCTTTGTAGGTTCTGGATGTTAGCCCTTTGTCAGATGAGTAGATTGCAAAAATTTTCTCCCATTCTGTAGGTTGCCTGTTCACTCTGATGGTAGTTTCCTTTGCTGTTCAGAAGCTTTTTAGTTTAATTAGATCCCATTTATCAATTTTGGCGTTTGTTGCCGTTGCTTTTGGTGTTTTAGACATGAAGTCCTTGCCCATGCCTATGTCCTGAATGGTATTGCCTCGGTTTTCTTCTAGGGTTTTTATGGTTTTAGGTCTAATTAAGTCTCTAATCCATCTTGAATTAATTTTTGTATAAGTTGCAAGGAAAGGATCCAGTTTCAACTTTCTACTCATGGCAAGCTAGTTTTCCCAGCAGCATTTATTAAATAGGGAATCATTTCCCCATTTCTTGTTTGTATCGGGTTTGTCAAAGATCAGATGGTTGTAGTTGTGTGGTATTATTTCTAAGGGCTCTGTTCTGTTCCATTGGTCTATATCTCTGTTTTGGTACCAGGCATCACCACAATGCAATCGATGCAGGTGTGAAATCTGCATGTACCCTCCCTAAATATGTAACCATTTATTTTAAAAATTGAGAGAAGAAAATAAAAATCACAGGACTCCCAACTTTGTTATGTCAAGGGGAAAGGTAAGCCTAGGAACAGAGTCATGGAACCCTGCCATTTGTTTTCCCTAAATAGGTAGTTAGCTGTAATTTCACAATCCCTTGTCATAGCATTATGTGTAAGCCAGGATCCCACAAGAGCCCAAAGCCATATACTTCCCCAGATGGCCTGCATTACAAATCACTCACAAGGAAATTCCTTGCTAGCCCCTGAATCCTACATATCCTCCTATAAAACGAGCCTATGCCCATGGTTGCCTTAGGTCTGCAACCTAAGTTTAACTGCTAAAACTGAGTTCTCTTAAATTTCACATTGACAGTATCAATCACCAACTTATCTTCGCAGGTACAGAACACAGACAAGATGAGATCAATTGTTTTTCCACCTAGCCTAAGACAGCTGCATACATGACTCTTTCCTACACTCTTTCTTTTCAAACGTCTGCCTTATCTTATGCTTATGTAAAGCATCGATTTACTGAGCACTAAATAGACTCTCCCAAGATGTAGCCATTAGCTTCACTGCCTACCCCATCCTTTCTCTTTCCTTCTGCATGTTCTCTTGCCCTACGTACTGAGTTCCCAAAACCCACTGAAAATGCACAAATGCTCCTGTGACTTGTGTTGTTTCTGGGTACAGCCTCAAACCTTAGCTCAATAAACCTCTGCTAATCAAGACACTTGCCTAAGCCACTTTCACTGGTTAACACGCCCTACTCCACCCTCCTTATTTTTCTCCATAAAGCTTATCATCTCCTGACATGCTCCATTCTATAGTTAATTGTATTGTCGAATTTCATTCTTTTCTCCCTAAAATGTCAGCCACATGAAGACAGGGACTTCCCTTCTATTATTCATGGCTCTGTCTGCAATACAGAAGCCCTTCTCCTGATGCTGTCTCTGTCGTTGATCTCATGTGACCCTCCATCTCTCCCAGTTACTCACAGTGTCACTTGCTGCTCCCCTTCCATTGTGACAGTGACCAGTTTGTGCTCATTGCCTAATGGGGAGACATCACTGATGACCAAATGTATGAATGATGGGAACCCTGGCTTAATTTTCTGAGAGAGAGAAACCCTTATAACTTTCTTTAGCTTTCCACTGAAAAGTGTTTCTGATGAATTTGATATGGGTTGAGGAGTAGCAACATGGAGTTCTCCAGTGTTGTCCAAGGGGATCTATTCTTCACCAAACATTTCTCCCTACATTACTCATGTAGTAAAGGAAAGCAATTTCTGTGTCACTTATCAATGTTATTTTTTAGAAAATGTCCATGATTATGTAAAAATATAAATATTAAATTGTATAAATTTCTATCTAAGCATACCAGTTAACTCTATCCCCCTCAAAAAAGCTATTATTTTCTTTTATTCTGGAATGTATACGTACTTAAGCAAAAAATGTTGCTTTAAATTATGATGTAACTATTGGAAATGTAACTGTAGAAAAAATATTGCTATAGAGTACTAAAAGTCTCTACTGATAAAGTGCATATATTTTCAAAGTGTAATATAATAAGTATATAGAGAATAAAATATGTTATTCACTTATAAAATTAGTATATAAATAATATTTACAGAGAATTGTTTTGAGAAATGTGTTTTGATATTGTTTCAGTTAGAGGAAAAGATTAATCTCTCAAGTATATCAGTTCTTCTATTGTGAAAAAGAATACAAACTTTCTGTGAAGAGAAAGGAATGTAGCCAAGTCCAACCTCATCCTGCTCCCCACACACCAGTCAATATGTCAGGAGACAAGGATTTGGAGCAAGGAAAGGTGACTTTAGTTTGGAGAGCCAGGAAGCCAAGAAGATGGTGGACTAATGTCCCAAAGAAGTATGTGAATCAGTATAAATTTCACGCTCTTTTTATGGAAAGGGCAGAGGAAGGGGAGGTGGGTGGGTAGGATCCAGAGGTGACTGAGGAAGGCAGACACCTGGGAGCCAGTGAGAGTCTGAGGAGGATGGGAACTACTTTGTCATTGGTCAGGTCACAAAGCTCCTACAAATCTCTAACAAAGCATAGTTGTTTACATACTTTCCCTTTAATCTCAGAGTTAGTTTCAAAAACTATATGATTGCTGTTTTTCATTTTATCTCAGTGTTGTAAAATTATCCTAGCCTATGTGCAGGAATGGATGAAGGCCCCTTAAACAGAAGTGGAGTTACTTATGTTCGTTCTTTTGCTGTTTCACTGTTACATTCATTCCAATATTTCTTGGTGTGTTTCAGGATCTCCAATATTTTTTATATTTATAAGAATCAACCATGAAGGAGATGACTGCTGTGTTCAGCATGTGAAGGTGAAGGAATTCCAACCCAGAAAGTGACTCCCCTAGATCCACTGACCTCAGTTACTCTCAGATGCAGTTGAGGTTGGTGAACACAGCCTGGCAGATTAGGAGGCCTTCGTGGAGAGGAGGGAACAGTGCTGCTTTAAGGCCCAGGCCCAACTGCTGGTGAAGGAACCAACAGGGCTCAGCTCATGCTATTTCTCCACTGTGGTGTAAACACAGTGGCCAAAAACAGAGTAGTGCTTTGCCTTGCCTTTGTCAGTGACTTTTCTCATGGGCAGCCTCAGGCATACTCTTTACCTGCACAGTACGTTAAAAACGTCTCCCTTGGAACATCTTTCTATTTTGAAAACTGATCTATCAAAATTAAATTTGTTTTCCTGTTGATTTTATCATAAAGTTGGAATCTCAGAAAATATGCAAAAAGTGCATACATGAATGAGGAGAAGCCTCTGTAAATCCCCACAAACACAGGTCACCCTGTGGAAGTACTGGTGTCCAGCCCTTAGCCCTTGTCTTTTCACCTATACTTGTGGTCCTGGGGGAGAGTCTCAGGCCTGGCATTGCTATGTGCTGCTTTTCTGTATTTTAAATGTTAATATATACTGTCTGGTTGCCAACCCCTAAATGTGAAACACTTTATAATCCTGATATGCAATGTAGGAGAATTCTGTCCTTCATTCATCATCATGTGAAACATTTATTCACTTAAATTTTTATCAGTCTAAATAGTTTAAATGAGGTGTGTTTTCCCTGTTCACCATTGTTGAAATGTCTTCCCTTTTCATGCTATAAGAAAAGTTGATATTCCTCTATATCTATGCCTATATATCTATGTATGTCTATAGAGATATGTCTAACTGTTTAAACACTTCTCCGAGATTAATGTAATTGTGCTATACCTGTTTTGAAAGGTTTTATTAAGATTTTAAAATAAATTTTTCAAAAGAATTTCCTTTACAAAATATTTGACCCATATAACATACTAAGAAGTGAAAATTATAGGTCAATTTTTTTTTCTTATGAATCACCAGATATTGCTGCATTCTTTTCTTTTTCTTTCTTTTTTTTTTTTTTTTTTTTTTTTTTTAAGACAGGGTCTTGTTCTACAGTGGCAAGATCAAAGCTCACTGCAGCCTTGACCTGCTAGGCTCAAGTGATCCTCCCACCTCAGCCTCTTGAGTAGCTGTGACCAAGCCTCTCTGAGCTTTTAGTTGATTTACCAATCAAGACCACAGGCAATGATGATCCCAAATACCTGCTTTTTCTGTGGCTCCATCTTACACAGCACATACTAGGACACTGACCCTTGAATAAAGTCACAGATATCCCAATGACTTTCAAACACCTCTGGCAATTCTAGAATATCTATTTAAAGAATAGTTATCCAAATGCATATGAGGACCGCTTCCTTATACAAAGATGAATTAGATAAATTGATGAATAGGTGTGTTTGTGTATATCTATTTGCATTTGTCTGATGTGTGTTTTAGTGTTTGGAGAGATGTTGGGTTTTATATACACTTAGATATGAGGATACTGTGTCTGTCTTCTCTGTGAGTGGAGGATTTGGAGTCACAAACTTTTGTACTTGTAGAGAGTACAGAAAAATTTATTTGAAGAATGGAGGTTTGGGATCCTTTGTAATTGATGGAGTATTTTATAAAGACTTGTACACTCTTCCAGAAGAAATTTATTCTTTTGTTTTTGGCTGCAGAATATTTATAACTTAAAGTTTCCCTGGATTGTAGCATCTATTAATGACAAGTAGTCACTATTTCTTTAAAAAAAAAAAAAAAAAAGTAGAGGTCTCTGCACAAAACAAACAGAAACTCATATAATTTCAAATGATATTACAAAAAGCAGAGTATAACCAATAAAAGGGAAACTAAATATGTGCAACAATTAACAATATGTTAAATACTGTGTTTTCTGGCCTTCATCCAATGGAATAAGAAGTTTCATGAATAATTGTTTTAAAAGTCAATTAACTACCTCATTTACACACCCATGTTTATAGCAGCATTTTTCACAATAGCTAAAATATGGAAACAATCCAAGCATCCATGAAGAGGGTAATGGATAATCCAAATGTGATCTATCCATGCGATGAAATAGTATTCAGCCTTCAAAGGAAGGAACACCGGCACATATTGCAGACCGGATGAGCCTTGAGGGCCGGATGCTCAGTGAAATCAGCCAGACACGAAAAGGTCATCACTGTATAATTCCACTTCTCTAATGTAGTTAGAGTAGTGACCCTTATAGAGAGAGGAAGCCTCTGTGATGGTTGTCAGGGACCGTGGGAGTTATTGTTTAGTGGGTTCAGAGATTCCGTTTTACAAGATGAAAAGAGTTATGGAGATGCATGGTGGTGATGGTTTAACAACATTATGAATGCATTTCATACCACTGAATTGTACACTTGAAAATGTTCAAGATGGTCAATTTTATGTGTATTTTTCAACACTAAAAATAATAAATGAGAAAAAACAATTAACAAATAACGTTTTGTATATGAAAAGGTGTTGCTGTTGGAAGCTCAGAAACATTTAGATCTGAAAAATCACAATGTCATCACATTTCAAATTTTCTGTATTCTAACAAAAGAGTTTCCCAGAGAGACACTTATACAGTATATATATATATATATATATATATATATGCTAGGGAAAGGGGAATATTTGAAATAATCGTCCAGCCTTCAACTCAGAATTTCAAAAATATCAAACATAAATAACAAAAAAGCAAAAACTAAAACTACAGTAAAATTCATATATGTATATAAAACAAGAAAAAAAAATAAGAAAGTGAATTTTTTAAATACTTATAACCTGAAACACATGGGCACATCCATGGAAAAGAGAAATGGAACAAATCACAGGATTAAAACGGGTCACTAAAGATGGACAAGAGACTGGATATAATATTTAGTCATATGACTAATTATAAGCTCAAAATAAAACACAACTCAGAGCCAGAGAGAGATTTCAGTGTGTGTGTGTTGGGGGCGGGAGGGGGGTGGCAGGGCGTTGCAGGGAGGATTTAATTTCAGTGAGAAGAGAATTTTTTATTTCAGAAATGAGGTTGGGGCCTGGCAGGTGCAGTGGCTCACGCCTGTAATTCCAGCACTTTGGGAGGCTGAGGAGGGTGGATCACCTGAGGTCAGGAGTTCAAGACCACCCTGGCCAACATGGTGAAACCCTGTCTCTACTAAAAATACAAAAATTAGCCGGGCGTGGTGGCACGCTCCTGTAGTCCCAGCTACTTCGGAGGCTGAGGCCCGAGAATCGCTTGAACCTGGAAGGCGGAGGTTGCAGTGAGTTGAGATCACCCAATGCACTCCAGCCTGGGCGACAAGGTGAGACTCCATCTCAGAAAAGAAAAAAAAAAGAAAAAAAAAAGAAAAAAAAAAAAGGAAATGAGACTGGGCGCGGAGACTCACACCAGGAACCTCCGCACTTTGAAAGGCCAAGACGAGAGGATCGCTTAAGCTAAGAGTTTCAGACAAGCCTGGGTAACATTGGGAGACCCCGTCCCACAAAAAATAAAATTAAAAAAAATTAGCTGGGTGTGGTGGTGTGCACCTGTGCTCCCAGCTACTCAGGAGGCTGAGGTGGGAGGATCGCTTGAGCCTGGGAAGCTGAGGCTTCAGGAAGCCCAGATCGCCCACTGCACCCTAGCCTGGGTCACTCTAGCCTGGGTAACAGAGACAGACCCAGTCTCAAAACAAACGAATAATATAAAAAACAACCCACAGACTGGGGGAAGATAAAAAAAAAAAAAAAGAAAGAAAGAAAGAAAGAAAGAGAAAGAAAGAAAGAAAGAAAGAAAGAAAGAAAGAAAGAAAGAAAGAAAGAAAGAAAGAAAAAGAAAAAAAAAGCTTATAAGTTTAAAGCTGAAAGTGTGGAGTAAACAAAGTCGGGCAAGGGTGGACAGGCACAGCTGACAGGAAGGTCCCTCGCGGGCGGCATCTGGGGGCTGCCAGCCAGGTCTGGCCACGCCTGGTGACGCTGGGCCTGGGGAGGCGTGGGCGGGCAAGCTGCTCCCAAGGCCGCTCTGGGTCCGAGTCCGCGCCCTGAGTGAAGCACTCAGTGGCGCCACCGGCCTCTGAGAACCCAGCAGAGGCTCGGGCGGAGGCCACACCCGGACTCGCTAGAAGGACTAAGCCTGGAGCCCGCCCACAGCCAGGACGCCGAAGGAACCGAGAAGAACGCCGGAGGAGCCAGGAAGAACCTTGCGGCCCCGGAGCTAGAGCGCCGAGGTTCCCGGAACAGCGGCCGCCTCGCCATCGGCCCCGGCGCCCAGGTCTCAGTGGCTCGCCAGCTGCAAGGGGCCCGGGACTGGAGTGGCCTCCAGGCAGCACGGATCTGCCCGCACTACCGCAGCGCCGCCTCCAGGACCAGGTCTCTCAGAACCGGACGCGGCCACCCTGCAACCACCTGCAGGACAAGAGTGAAGGCCCCCCTGTCCTCAGCGCGGTCCTCAGCGTCGCGTCCGCCTCGCAGCGTCTCTGTCCTTTAAATCCTGTCGCGGCTGGGCCCCTGCCCTGCTCCCGCTGCTTCTGTCAACGCAACCTTTCCCTGCCGCCTCCGCGCTCCTTCCCCGGCAGGTTTCCCCTTGACTACGTCTGGGTTTCCTCTCCTGATGGAAGAGCCTGGGCGTCGGCTGGAGTGGGAGACCTGCCTCTGGCTCGCCGACTGCGTCCTCCCTTCACAGCCTCCCGCCCAGCTCCTCACACACCCGCACATCATGGGGCTGGGGGAGCCTGAGACTCCAGGACCCTCAGGCAGGGGTTCCACACAGTCCCCACAGTGGGAACCACTCCTTGTCCCTGGGTTGGGGACCTGGCTCCGCCATTGTAGGGACCGGTGCCAGAGGCTCTGTATCTCTTTCTCAGAGAGGAGGCTGCTGCCTGCCCCCGCCCTGCCCCCAGGGTTCTCCCTCCTCTAGGGCAACAACAGGAGCGTGATGTTCACGCTGCAGAGCCAACGCCTACCTCCTCTCCCCACGCGTTCCTGGCACACTGCGATTCTGCCTCCTGCCCAGCAGACCTGCAGTGGACAAAAGGAGCACCAAGAAGCACCTTTCTTAATTGTGGGACAGCCGCAGGAAGGAGGGGAACATGGAGTTCTCCCCTGCAGCCCCTTTTCCCAACGCCCACCTCCAGTCTCTAGGGACAAGTCCAGCCTAGGAGGAAGTCGTGGTCCGAGGGGAGGGCAAAGATGCCTCTCAGCCTGTGGATCTGCAGCTCCCCCAACTCCCAGGATCTGTGTCAGGTGGGCGGCCCCTCTCTGCTCCTCCTGGGAAAATAACTCGGGCCGTCCATGGCCTCCCCTGCCCAACCCAATGCCAAGTGGACTTTGAGCTCCACAAAGCTGGCAGAGACCACTGTATCTCCAACAGGGGGTGTGCAGAGCAGGAGCATGTGTGTCTGCAGGTATCTAAGAGATGGGGCAGGGACAATCTTAGGGCCTGTGTGCAGTGAGGTTATGTGAGAGTGTGCAGAGTGGTCTTCCCCCCATAGTTTCCCCAAAACCCACAGCAAGAGTGGAGGGCCCCTGGGGGAGAGAAGGGCCTTGTCTCCTTCTCCTTCACAAGGAGCTATTCCTCCTCCTGAGGAAGAAGTTCTTCCTTCCCCCATCTCTAAGTGGAGGAAGCCCAGCTATCTGCCTTTGCAGTGTGCAGGGTAGAAGGTAAAGAGTTGGTGTGGGTAGGTCGGGGAGTCTTTGGGTCTACAGCTTGCTGGAATAAGGGCTGGGGGAAGGCTCTGTCCCTCCAGACATATTTTCTTCCCCCATCTCTGTCTGGGGCTGCAGAATGGGGTGCCAGAAAGACCCTGTGTCCCCCACACTGTGGGTGTCTTACTCTGGGGGCTCTTCCCCCTCATATAAAGCACCCTTGAAACAAGAAAGAGGGTCCCAGGGCTGCAAAACGTGGAAGCACAGCTTCTGCAATGGGGAAAGATGGCACTGTATCTGTCTGCTGGTTGGTGGCTATGACAACCCTGGCCAACTTTATTTATCTCTGAGTTTTCTTGCCACCCCTCTGGGTGTCTCCCCAACCATCTTCACCCTGAATCCAACTGTTTCGGGGAGGGGAGGGTCCTTGCTCCCAGAACTCCCAAGATGGTGGTGGGCCACTTCCAAAATAGTGATAGGCCACTTCGAAGATGGTGGCAAGCCTGGTGTTCTCTGACCTCGGGTTCAAGGCCTCATGGGTTCCAAGGAATGGAATCTTGGGCCATGCATGAGTGTTATAGCTCTATTAGAAGCCATGGGTCACGGATGAGAACCATAGAACCCAGTGACTAATGTTCAGCTCCCTTAGGACAAACCCAGGCACTTAGCTGTGCAGGAACAATGGCAAGCTTTTAGCCCCATGGGGAGTAGCAATGGGCACCTGGCTGGATCAGGAGCACAGCGGATGGATCCAGAGGGATGCAAGTCAGCAGTGGGTCTGCAAAGGCGCAAACAGCAGTGGTGGACTGGAGCGAAAGCTCAGCTCAAGCCATAACAGATACGGACCAGAAGAGTGCAGTTGCAAGATTTAATAGAGTGAAATAGAGTGGAAACAGAGCTCCCAAACAAAGGGAGGGGACCCAAAGAGGGTAGCCATTGTCGGCTGGAATGCCTGGGTTTATATCCCTATTGTAATGTAATAGGGAGCCGAGTAAGAAGACACAAGGCAGATGAGAACTGAGGTAGCCTTTATTGGGCTCGCGGGTGAGGTTCACCGGTCCCCTAGGAGGAGGGCTGAGGAAGTTGCGCTCAGGGTGGGTATCCAGGGCCTTTTATAGGGTGAGGTAGGCGGGGTTTGTAGGTTTCAGTTTTCCTGAGTTAGGTTTCGATTTCTGAGGAATGACGTGTCCAGGAGCTTGCGCAGAGCGGGGTTTTTGTGGTGGGTGCGGGCTTTTTTCGCACACTGAGAGTCTTAGCAGGAAGTGAAGGGTGGGAAGTCCTAACAAAGGGCCTGCGGGAAGACCTAACAAAGGGCCTGCCATGCCAGGTGATACTGCCATGTTGGGTCTAGATTCCTGCCTAACACCTATCATTGTCCCTTCTGCTGTGCTCTCAGGTAACAGATGATTGACTATTTCTTTACCTCCTGTATTTGCCTAATTAGCATTTTAGTGAGCTCTCCTTACTATCTGATTGGTTGGGTATGAGCTAAGTTGCAAGCCCCCTGTTTAAAGGTGGAAGCACTCACTTTCCTAGCTAGAGTTAGGGATTCTTAGTCGGCCTAGAACATCCAGCTAGTTCTGTCTCTCACAACCAAGCCCCACCATTGACCTCTTGTCCCTTTGCACACTTGTACTCCACAGGTGGGACAGGACCTGTTCAACCATCAGTTCATCATGGGTGTTTTTGTCAACTGCTTATTAATTGATTCAGGGATATTTGCCCCAAATCAGAGGTGAGGAAATGACTGTGGGTGAGGAGTCCTTACCTGACCAATCCCTTTTCCTTTTGAGCCCCAGCCTAGGTGGAGGTGGGTGGAATATCTTATATTGGACAATTTGGGGGCTAGAAAGGCAGAGAATCTCTTGGGGGCAGTGCTGGTGTATTCTGTTTCCTCTTGCACTCAAAGCCCAATGAGGATTTGAGGACCAAAAGTCATGGAATCATCCCCTTAGAGGACATGTGTTTGGGAAAGTAGTGAGTGGAGGGCGGGGAACAGCAGGAAGTGGCCTGTTATGACTCAGCTTAGTTTTCCTTCCCAGTCAAGGCAAGACAGCCATGGAATCTTGCCGCAGGCCCTCCCCCTACTCTTTCTGGCCTCAAAATTGGTGCCATTTTTCTGACACACCCCCAGAGAGTATGGACCATCACTGGTGCTGGGGGGCCCAGGGCTGCTGGGCATCTGTTCTTACCAGAACTGTCCATCCCTAGAAGAGCACAGAGCCGTGAGTGCTGAGCTGAGGCCCTGGTCTTCTCTACAGTTCAGAGGTCTTTCAGCAAGTCTACTCCCAAGAAGGAAGATGTCAGAACTAGAATACAAAAGTAATTTTTGTGGACCAACAATTAAATGCAAGAAGCCCGGGGGTGAGAAAAGTGAATTCTCCCAACACTGCTTCCTGTTTTCTCCCATTCATGTCCCTCCAGGGAAAACTACTTTGTTGCTTCATTTCTGCCTTTTCCCCCTGACATATGCACCTTGGGGCCTTTTCTTATAACTGGAAGAAAACAAAATCCCACCGCCACAAACCTGTATTTAAAAAGAAACAGGGCAGGGCATGGTGGCTCACGCCTATAATCTCAGCACTTTGGGAGGCTGAGTTGGATGGATAACCAGGTCAGGTGGTCAAAACCTTCCTGGCCAAAACAATGAAAGCCCTTCTCTACTAAAACATAAATAAATAAATAAATAAATAAATAAACAATTTAGTGGGTGTGGTGGCACACACCTGTAGTCAACTACTCCAGAGGCTGAGGCAGGATAATTGTTTGAACCCAGGAGGCAGAGGTTGCAGTGACTGCACTCCAGGCTGAGCGATAGAGTGAGACTCTTGTCTCAAAAATAAAGAGAGAAAGAAAAAAAGAAAGAGAGAGAGAGAGAGAAAGAAAGAAAGAAAGAGAGAGAGAGAGAGAAATGACCATGTGAAATTTGCCTCTGTCTAAATATTTCATCCTTGCACACATGCACGTGCCCCTGTGTGTGTGTGTGTGTGCATGTGTGTGTGTGTTTGTAGCCACCCATTCATTTTTTATATGGAGTATTGTCTTATTTCTGTCTGTTTTGGTCCCCACCTCATGAGCTTGTGCTCAGGATCAATCTTTTATGTCCTGTTATGATTCTGAACATTTGATTTGACCCACAAGGGAATCTTTCTCCTGGTAACTCAAATAAAATTGTAATTTAAAAATAATAATAATAAATAGGCCGGGTGTGGTGGCTCATGCCCGTAACCCCAGCCCTTTGAGAGGCTGAGGTGGGCAGATCACAAAGTCAAGAGATCAAGACCATCCTGACCAACATGGTGAAACCTAGTATCTACTAAAAATACAAAAATTAACTGGGTGTGGTGGTGTGTGGCTGTAGTCCCAGGTACTCAGGAGACTGAGGCAGGAGAATGGCTTGAACCCGGGAGGTGGTGGTTGCACTGAGCCAATATCTTACCACTGCACTCCAGCCTGGCAACAAAGCAATACTCCCTCTCAAAATAAATAAATAAAGTTTAATACAATAAGTACATAGACAATAAAATAGAAATTGCTGATGACATTAATAGATAAATAATACGATGCATTGTCTTGAGAAATGTAGTTTAATAATCTTTCAATATTAATAAAAGATGAGATTGTGAAGTACAGCATCTCTGTCACTGGTAATAAAAGAAAATCCAAACTTTCTGTGAAGAGTAGT
Organism: Macaca fascicularis; assembly: GCF_037993035.2. Taxonomy (NCBI): domain Eukaryota; kingdom Metazoa; phylum Chordata; class Mammalia; order Primates; family Cercopithecidae; genus Macaca; species Macaca fascicularis. Next base: position 51,616,792 of record NC_088383.1, on the reverse strand, counting down.
AAACCTCAAATTCTTGGCGTGTTCCAGGAAGCTAAGCATTCTTTAGATTTGGAAAAATCCACTGTGAAAAAGCTGACTCTTTTTTGTTTGCAAAAATGTGACTCTTCACATATTTGCAGCATGTGAAGGTGGAGGAAGGGGCTTCCAACTTGGTCCAGTGACCTTCAGAGAAAGTCCATGTGGGTGAACAGAGGCTGGCAGCTCAGAAGGCCTGAGTGGAGGGGAGGGAACAGCACTGCTTTAAGACCCAGGCACATTTCTGGAGGAGGGCACAGTAGAGCTCAGCTCTTGGCCTCCAGGGCAGGTTTGGAACAGCTGCTTGTGAGGGGATGAATCTCATGGCCTATTCCAGGGACTCAGCACTTTTAGCATCTCTGCAAAATTCACCTCTTGTTCTTTGGAGACTTTATAAGTCTCTTGTCTTTCAGTGCTTGAACCAGGGCAGTTAATTCTCCCATAAGCATCAAAATTGTCTCTCTTCACATTTACATAAGCATTTATAACGCTGTGTGTAATCAATGACTCTCTCTAGCCTTGCATTCTCTAAAGGTGACTCAATCTCTTCCTGCTCATTTTTGGGAGTACTAAGCTAGTCAGTGAGTGGGCATTCTTCTCCATTTGTGAATCGACTGTTTCCACAGTTTGTTTTTTATATCTTCCATAAAGTCAGCTCTTAACAGGTCTTTGCATTGTGGATGCCCTTCTTGGAATCCTGGCCCTAAACCCCAGATGGTGTTCTCCCTTCGCCCTTCAGGATTCTGCTTCAATGTTGCCTTGCCAAAGTCTTCTCACATTTCTTGTAGCAATTACCCAGTAGGAAAAGGGGTACCCTCTCCACCCCTCACCACCCAACCACCTTCCTGCCTCATCTCTCTTCCCAGCCTCCTCGCTCTCCATGCAAAGTACCATTGTTTGTGTATTGTCTCTCTTTTCTCATTGGATTTAAACTTCATTAAGGCAGAAATTTGTTCCAATTTTGTTCTTGCTGTATGTTTAATACCCATTATTGCCAGGTGCAGTGGCTCAGGCCTGTAATCCCAGCATTTTGGGAGGCCAAGGTGGGAGGACCACTTGAGTCTAGGAGTTTGACACCAGCCTGGGCAACATAGCAAAACTTCATCTCTACAAAAATACAAAAAACTAGCTGAGAGTGGTGATGCATGCCTGTGGTACCAGCTACTCGGGAGGCTGAGGTGGAAGGATTGCTTGAACCCAGGAGGCAGAGGCTGCAGTGACAGAGAGAGGCCCTGTCTCAAAACAAACAAAAAAGTACCTCATAATCACACACACAAAAATATGTGTTGAAAGAATTGCTGTTCCAAGGCTCCAAGGGGCTGCAGCGGGGAGCTGGAGTGGGGATGCCCAAGGGAGCACTGTGGCTCCGGAAAGTCAAGGGACTGAGGCAGCCTGGGTGCCCTTGGAGGCTGCAGCGCCCGGCACCCCGCATCTTCTTGGCTGCCATGCTCTGGGAGTCCCAGACTTCGGTAGGGCGAGCCAATCCTCCACTGCCACCACCCAGTTCGGCCATGCCACCCGGCTGCCATCGCCAGCACCCTGTCCGTGGCTGCCTGCAGGACTTCGTGGCTGCCCAGGTTCTGGTTTCCATTTGGAGCCGCGCTGTGAGTCAGAACACCTGGGCGCCGAGAGTAGGCAACTGCCTGAGGTGACCGACCGAGGAGGAGGGTAGTCTGGGACACCTGGAAGGGCCACAGCATGCCGATGACCCTCGCCAGGACCTCATTTGACCCGAACAAGCACCGACCCATCGAGACCTCCTCGGTGCACAGCGACAGCCCGAAAGGTCCTGATGAGGCCATAGGACCAGCAGTCACTTACGTGGCCGCCCAACCTGGGTCGAGCCCTTCCTGCAGCCCCAAGCGAGGCAGGGTCCTCGCAACACCCAGTCTGCTCTACCACCCCTCATAGTAATGAGGGGCAAGGATTTAAGATCAAATATGAGGCAAAGAGTTTAGGTAAGTATTTTCACTGAGAATTATATCTACTTTTCCTGCAATTGCTTGGTCATCTTTGATTAAATAGATTTGAGAAAAAACATATAAAGTTTTCTTTTCTGAACTAACAGTAATAGAATTAATAAGAATGCCTACTCTTAAGTACTTATTATGTTTGATACATTCAATATCTCATTGTGACTACTTTTCAAGTAAAGTATCATTATTTCCATTTTAAAGATAAGTAAAATGAGGCTTGGACTTTTTCAAGGCCACATATCTAATTAGTGACCAAAGTGAAATTTTCCATGAGTATAAGATAAACTATTCTTCGTGATCCCTGAAATTCCTTAGACCTTTCCATTATAAGATGTCTAATTGTAAGTTAAATCTAGTTATAGAAACATTATAAGAATTACATTTGCCTTATTTTGTAATAATGTGTATGTTGTTTTTAAAGGAATACATAATCTTTTGATTCTGTTATTACTGATTGAATTATATGTCATCTAAGATCTTTACTTAATTGATTGTACTTAATTACACTTGATTATAATTGCATTTAATTCTACTGTAATGATTTGATTTTGGTGACTTTACTTTTTAGTAATGTTTAATTGAATAAATAAATAAGTAAATAAAATATGATAAATTTTTGCTTTTGTCCCACCAGAAGTTAGATAATACAGATTTCAAAATGATCCTACTACTTGTATCCCAGGTTCCTAAAAATATATATATATCTCTCTCAATGAAATCATATGTTTTATTGCACATTGTATGAGATTTAAAGTCAATATCATTTCTTCATTTTGGTAAAATAAGTGAGTAAGAGTGTTTACGAACTGACACACAGAAATAATCAAATAGCTGGAGTAAGGTCCAAAACACCAGGGAAGGGGCTTTGGTCACTTCCCAGTGCACAGAGCTCTGGCACAAGGAGGGAGCTTTAATGCAACTCTCTGGGCACCTGCACTATGGGTTTCTAGGCTGGGACCTTCTCATCCCTCTCTCTCTCCACGCTGAGCTCTGCAGCTGAGTCACAAATGGGAAGGTTTTCACCTGGTACCAAAGCATTTTGAGAGGAGCAGTGTCTTGAGTCTAGTGAGTAGACATCAGACCGTCCTACAGAACTCTACTTTTCTATTTTTATTTATGATAGACTCAGTCTTTTTTTCTTTCTTGAGACAGGTCTTGCTCTGTCGCCCAGGCTAGAGTGCAGTGGTGGGATCTCAGCTCACTGCAACCTCCGCCTCCCAGGCTCAAGTGATTCTCCTTACTCAGCCTCCCTAGAAGCTGGGATTACAGGTATGTATCATCACACCCAGCTAATTTTTGTATTTTTGGTAGAGATGGGGTTTCACCATGTTGCCCGGGCTAGTCTTGAACTCCTGAGCTCAGGTGAGCCACCTGCCTCTGCCTCCCAAAGTGCTGGGATTACTGGAGTGAGCCACTGTGCCCAGCCAATAGACTCAGTCTTGATTTAAATTTTTTTTTTTTTTTTTTTTTTTTTTTTTTTTTTTTTTTGAGACGGAGTCTCGCTTTGTCCCCCAGGCTGGAGTGCAGTGGCCGGATCTCAGCTCACTGCAAGCTCCGCCTCCCGGGTTTACGCCATTCTCCTGCCTCAGCCTCCCGAGTAGCTGGGACTACAGGCGCCCACCACCTCGCCCGGCTAGTTTTTTGTATTTTTAGTAGAGACGGGGTTTCACCATATTAGCCAGGATGGTCTCGATCTCCTGACCTCGTGATCTGCCCGTCTCGGCCTCCCAAAGTGCTGGGATTACAGGCTTGAGCCACCGCGCCCGGCCCCGATTTAAATTTTTAAAGTCAACATTTAATGGTAATTCAGATACACTGAGAGATACACTAAGGGTATATTTGACATTGCACCTCTTCTATTTCTTTATGGACTCGCTGTTCATGCAAGTATGGTTATGGCCATTGCTTTCTCCCTGTCTTTCTTAAAGCTTATTATGACTGTAGTTGACATCAGACTTAAACAAAAGTCTTTTGATTTCACAACCTATTGTTGGCAACCTGAAGCAATAGCATCACTCTTATTTCTCTCTACTTACCAACTCAACCATATTCCATAACTATAGCCAGCCTTCTACTTCCCACATCTATCTGGCTATCTTCCCACCATATCTACTCCCATGCCACTCCTATTTCTCAGCCTTTAACATAGGTCCTTTTGTGAACATCTTTCGATATTGAATCACCTACTTTTGTACCATTTTTCTCCAGAGACACTCTTTTGCTGTGGTTGATTGAGATTTCTAGGATCCTGTGGTAGATGCCTTTTATTCTCACCTATTAATCTCGTCTATTAATTAATTAATCAAACATTTACAAAGTGTTTCACATCATGAAAACTACCAAGTTCTGGCAAGGAGTTCACAGCGTTGTGCAGGAGACAGACAAGCAAGAGTGCAATTAGAACAATGTAGGGCTGGGCACAGTGGTTCATGCCTATAATCCCAGCACTTTGGGAAGCCAAGGCAGGAGGATCACTTAAGCTTAGGAGTTTGAGACCAACCTGTGCAGCACAGAAAGACCTCCTCTCTACCAAAAAAATTTTAAAGTAGCTGGGCATGGTGGCACACTTCTGTGGTCCCAGCTACTCAGTAAGCTAAGTTGGGTAGGTTGGGAGGATCACTTGAGCCCAGGCAATTGAGGCGGCAGTGAGCCATGATCATACCATTGCACTCCAGCCTGGGTGACAGAGCAAGACCTTGTCTCAAAAAAAAAAAAAAAAAAAAAAAAAAAAAGAACATGGTATATGGTATAATCAGTGCTAGAAAGAGGAATGTATAGAACAGAAACACCTACTTCAGCCCAGGACATCAGAGAGGGCTCCAGAGGAAGTAGATGAAGAGATTTGCCAATCAGTGATAAAAAGATGTGAGTGCATAGAAAGTCTCAATGTTACAAGTCATATTCAATAATTTGAAAGAATTCACCACCGCTTTAGAATAGAGTCAAAAGAGGTAAACATAATAGTGATGAAGCAGGCAGGAATCACTGTGCTCAGGGCCATGGATGCCACCATAAGTTAGTTACGTGTTCATCAAAAGGTAATGGGAGGCATTGGAAGATTTTACTCCAAAGCCTGAACAGTGTGATCAGATTAAAAACACTAATGTGGCTGCAACACTGAAAACATTGGCGGCAGGGAAGACTAAAGAGAGAGAGACTAGATGAAAGAGTAATTTAGGAAGAATATTACTCCCTGAACTAAGGCAATGCCAGTAAGAAAGTAGGAGAGAGGGCATATCAAAGATATTATCAGTATGGGATGGAGTGAATTTGGAGGTCAGCTGGATGTGAGGCAGGAGGGAAGGGATGGGAGAAGCCTTTGAAGCAGTTGTTGGGTTTTTGGCTGAGTGGATCCTTTCATCCCACAGACATTTATTAAGAACTTTCCATGGGACAGATACTGTATTAGGTCCCAGGGATATAGCAGTAAACAAACAAAATCCATGTCTTCATGGAGCCTAATTCTAGTGTTAAGACTCAGACAATAAATAAGTAAAATATGTAATACGTCATATGGTGAAAGGTATGAAGGAGAAAAATAAGGCAGTAAAGTGAATACAGAGTGTCCGTAGGAAGAAGGGCTGACACTGTCATCAGCAGACTCAGGTATGGAACTCTGGATGATGAGCAAATGAGAGTCCTCATTTGAGACATGTTCAGTTTGAAACCTCTGACTTACCTCCACTGGAGATGCCCACTAAGTGGTCGGAACAGGAATCTGTAGGGCAGAACAGAGGTCTAGACTGAATCTGTGAATATGGGAATTGTTAAGAGACTACTTATAGTTGAAGTAATCAGGATGTATAACAGCAATTGGGGAATTATTTAGAGTGAGATGAAAGGCCTACAGGAGGATTCCTGAGGCCCTTCAGCAATGTCAGGGAAGCCCTGGAGAGAGGCGCCTAATACAGTATTCATTCCAAGAGGAAGAATGATGTGAGGATTAAAAGGAGAAGAGCTTGGTGTCACAGAAGTCAAGGGACAAAAATGTAAAGAAGGACAATGTGATCATGTTAAAAGCTGTGGATATAAAATAAGAATTTAAAAAGTTATTTGGGCATATAACTGTGAGGTGACTTGGGAGAACATGAGTGCTTTCATAGGATTGAAGAAAGAAGGGTTAAAAGAGAGAAAGAGAGAGACTGACAGAGAGAGAGAGAGAGAGAGAGTAAATAGGGCAAGATCCCAGAGGAGAAAATAGGATGGGAACTTGATCCAGAGATACAGGAAGATAATATACAGAGGGTAAAATAGAGCATAAAGATGTGGATGAATTTATTAAGGATAGTAACAAATGAAGGGTAACAAATGGAAGGGATTATCATGTAATTGTTTCACTTTCTTTGTAAAATGGAACCTAATGTAGTGTGCTGAGAACCAAGAGGAAATGGGGAAAGTCAAGGGTTTAGGGAATAAAGTTCCAAATGGCTGTTGTAGTTTATATGAAAAGAAATGGGTGAATTGCTTGGCGATGTTGAGATGCGAGAACATATATTTGCAGGGGCATCAATTTCCATGAATGAATGGCTTGAATCAAACACAACTATGGAGTTGGTATTTTGCAAGGGAAGTCTGAAGGAAAGACATGAAGCAAGGGAGTTGGAACTCATGAAAGGGATTTGCAATTTAGAGTTTCAGAGATGGGGGAGTTAGAGGTATTGACAGAATTCAGGATGTGACTATAAGTGGATGAGTGACAGTGGACATAAATGTTGCTAGAGTTGAGCAGATCAAGTATCTGTGTGGCTAAGTGATTGGACAGGTTAATTTCATTGGCATTGTAAGTACATTTACTCCTGTCTGGTTTGTTTGTTGAAAATGCCAAAGAATATTTATTGAAAATAGAAAAGTATTTTTTGATAATACTTTGTTTTTCTAGAAAAGAAGTATTAAAAAGCTCCTTTATCGTCTGGCAAAACATGGCTAATAAATTGTCTCATGCCATTGATCTTGTTTCTCAAATGCATCTAAATCCTGAAGAGATGTAATGAATGAATGCCTCCAGAGTTGTGCAAAGATACATCTGCTTAGTCTTTTGAATACACCACGATCATAGCTCTGCATCATTCTGCTGCACTGAACACTCAGTGGGAAGCTGTAACTGCTAGCATACTTACATGCTTATTGAAGTGGTGGATATTTATTCATGCTTCTGTGATGTTCTGCCCCATGCACCATGCGCCATAAGCATTTGGTTGGCTTTAAGAAAGAATGAAATTTCCAATGAGAATAGTTAGATGGTCTGGCAAATTAAAAAGTGTCACACCTGGTAGCTCCCTCGATAGCAAATTGAGAATTCGTTTGCTGGAAAAGAAAATGAGGATCATAATAGATGAAAGGAAATTGAGACAAATTACAGAGAAGTTGATTTTAAAAGATGATTTTTGTCCTTTGAATGCATCTCCTTCACCAGAGCATAGATTGATTTTAACTGTGTTTGCTGACAGCCTGTAGGGCCAATGTCTACATCCATGAAGCTGAGTCTGCTGGGAATGTGACCTCTCCCAACCACTCTGATAATTACCCCCCCCCCCCGCATGCTGATTGCATTTGGATCTCAGTGGCTCCACTGTAAACATGCATACAGCTGCAATTTGAAGATCAATTTGATATTGAAGTGACACCCAAGTATGTCACTTACATTTTCATTTTTTTTCCTACCCAAAGTTAGTATTTTTTAACTGTCATGTCTCAGGGCAATTCATTTCTTTCAGTAGCACATACTGCAAGGAAATCTAGGGGAAAAGGGAAATGCTTAATAACTCAGGCCTGAAAACACAGTGTACCAGTCACTCTGCCATCAGCAGAGTGGGTTATGTACACGGATACTGTCCCTTGCTAGAAATAAGTAAGGAGTGTAAATGTTTAAAACCACAGTCATCAACTTTAATTTGTCTTTTAATTTTTATTTTAAAATGTAATCTTAGTAAACTTGAATATTTTATATTTTTTCTAACTTATTTGTGAAGAAATACGTGTAGTTGAATCAAACTCCTGTTTCTTCTGTGTACTATGAAATTCAGTAGTTCTCTCTTATCCATGGTTTCATGTTCCATGGTTTCAATGCCCTTGGTAAACAGAGGCCCCCCAAAATAGGTGAGTACAGTACACCAAGATATTTTGAGAGATCACATTTTCATAACTTTTCTTACAGTATACTGTTATGATTGTTCTATTTTATTATCAGTTATTGTTGTTAATCTCTTACTATGTTTAATATATAAAGTAAACTTTATCATAGATACATATATATATAGAAAAATTGTCTATATGTCTTTATAGGGTTTGGTACTATCCAAGGTTTTAGGCACTCACTGTGGGGACTTGGAATGTATCCACTAAGGCAAAGGAAGAACTACAGTATGTTTATTACTTTAAGTAATAAAACTGTTTAAGAACCAGATAACTATACTTAGAACAATGTCTTTAAATTGCTCATCATATATAAAATAATTAAGGTTTTTTTTTTCTCTGAGTCTCTAGTGCCAAATCAGTCACTGGATAAAAAGCAAATATGTCTCTTCAGGATTTTGATTTCCTTATTTAAAAACTGAGCAGTAATTTTGCTTGTTGAAGATTCACTATAGTATGGTCATGATAGCATATAACTTAGTATCTAATAGATCTAGACACAAACCAGGCAAATATTTAATATAGCAAAAGTTCAGAAAGCCTAGTTGTAACAATATTTAACTATACCATAGATCATGTTATATCCCGAGTCAAGCTGCATGTAATTCAATTAGCTATCACATCCAGCTAATAAGACATAATTGAACAGTAATTTTCAAGGCCCTGAGATATCAGTTACTGTAGTGAACAGTTTAGTTGATAGTAAAACTAGAAATGGCAGGCGTCCCCACAGTACTCCTTCCAGCTGAGCTTGGGTTCAGTCTTTAGAATCAACACAGGGTTCTAGGCAGGTCAGATGAGCCTACCAGTTTGTTCTTGAGATAAAACTTGCTTGCGACTAATAGCTCTAACGCAGTGTACCAAAAGAATTAATGTGACATTACAGAATATGCCATTTAGTGGTCATCTTGTTTCCCATTATTGGATTGGACTTGTGGTGTCACTTCTGTTTACATCAACCCTAGAATTCAAATAATGAGGAAAGCACTAACCATTTTCAGAATTTTTAAAACTTCAATTCATAGTCACTTGGCACCTAAAAGTTTTCACATGTGCTGGCGAAATGAAAAAACCAAAATTTGACATAGAATCTTTCAAATCTTTCCTTCCTTCCTTCCTTCCTTCCTTCCTTCCTTCCTTCCTTCCTTCCTTCCTTCCTTCCTTCCTTCCTTTCCTTCCTTCCTTCCTTCCTTCCTTCCTTCCTTCCTTCCTTCCTTCCTTCCTTCCTTCCTTCCTTCTTTCTTTTTCTTTCTTTCTTTCTTTCTTTCTTTCTTTCTTTCTTTCTTTCTTTCTTTCTTTCTTTCTTTCTTTCTTTCTTTCTTTCACTCAATGTGGGGGAAGAGTAGCAGGGCAAAATTGTATTGTTGAAAGCATTGGCCATCTAATGCTTCCATATAGAGACAACTTATTCTGTGAGTGGCATCTCCAGGGGCTCTCCAGATACTATCTCACCATCTCTTTTGAAGATTTTAACCTTCAGAATTCCTCTAGCTGTGAAAAAGACTTCATGGAGATCTGGGACTATCATACTTCCGGTGAGTGAAATGTATCTGCTCTCTTTGGGGTGTTTATTTTCGCATGTACTTATTCAGCCTCTGAAGTTTCTTCATTTCCAAGAAAGGCACAAGCATGTCTATACTCTGCAAAGAAGTGCAGATTAATGAGCTTTGGGCAGTACCAGCGATTCTCTCCCTCAATTCTACCATTAACAATGGATGCCCAGAGCCCAGGTGTCATATAGCCTATCCTGGAGGTCACTTGGGGAGAGCAATGGTAGTGTGAAGGCAACGTGTTGCTGCTGAGACATCCCATTGCCACATGCTATTATTTGAGGGGTGTTCTATAGTTTGAGGCAGAGAGAAGGTCATGCATGTCTCCTGGCAGCAGCATAAGGCAGATATTTGTCACTCTGTTGTCTCAGAGCACTTTTTCAACCAAATAAGCAAGCCTTCCTCATTGTCCTGAGATATCCTTCCCCTAACTGGTTGCATTTTTTTTCACTTCTTCATATATTTGAATATGTTAATTTTCACTCATGTTTTCCTGTTTTCTTGACAGAGATTAACGTTTCTTCATGGGCAAGGTCTTGTTTTTTATTATTTTCTTTGTACACGCAGGACACTTCGAATAGACACTAAAAGAAATCAATCACCTGGACGTATGTATTTAATTATTTGTCTCTCACAGGAGGCATCTTGGGCAGATGCTGTGCAAACGCCATTCCTGACAGCATAGACACTTGTAGCAATACTGCTGTGGTCAGGTTTGTCACAGATGACTCTCTGTCTCAGGATTCAGACTGTGATTTGAATCCAGCATGGAAGGTGATTTCATTGATTCATTCAAAACAACATTGAGCACCTGCATTGGACAGACACTGTGCTAGGCACTGGTGTTACAACAGTTTGAAAAACAAAACAAAACATGACCCCTATCTTCTTGGACCTTAATCAAAAATCACAGTGATAAATGAAAAATTACAGCTGTGATCAATGCTATAAGGGAAAATAACTAGTATCACGAGAGATATAATAAGAGGATGAGAGTTATACTGCAGTGCCTGCCTTAAGAAAGTCCTGTAGTTACTCAGAATTTGCATTACTGCAAATCCAACAAACTCAGATGAAATAAAGATCTTGTTTGGAAGAACTGGATACTTACATTAACCTTCTGATTTTCCTGATTTTTTTTTGTAAAGATGGGGTCTTGCCTTGGCCTCCCAAAGTGTTGGGATTACAGGCGTGAGCCACCACTCCTAGCTTATTTCTCTGATTCTTTTTTCTTGAGATGGAGTCTTGTTCTGTCACCCAGGCTGGAGTGCAATGGTGCGATGTTGGCTCACTGCAACCTCCTCCTCCCGGGTTCAAGCGATTCTCCTGCCTCAGCCTCCTGAGTAGCTGGGATTACAGGTGTCCACTACCACGCCCGGCTAATTTTTGTATTTTTAGTAGAGACAGGGTTTACCCATGTTGGTAAGTCTGGTCTCAAACTCCTGACCTCATGATCTGCCCACTTTGGGCTCCCAAAATGCTGGGATTACAGGCGTGAGCTATTGCACCTGACCCACTTTTCCTGATTCTTAAGTTCATTGTATTCATTGGTCTCTCATATTTCTTGGGCCATGATGATAATTAAATTGCTGTCTGTGGACTATCATCCATGGAAGCCAGGGTTAAATATTAATAGAGATAGGAAATGCATGTATATATTCACTAAAATCGTCACCCACATAAATACAGAGAATAATTTTGTCTAGAAGGATAATTTTTAAATACCTGAATTTTGAGAGCTTCCCTGATGGAAAGAGACACTTGGATTTGATTGGAAGTTTTCTTAGCTTTTTTCCCCTCACATCAGAGTGTGGTGGGGGTCTTCAGGGCTCTGCTGGAACATCTACTTCTCCCAACTAACAGAACCCAAATCCTCATGGCCGGATCTACGAGTGGAGAATCACCATCCCAGAGGGAAGGCGGATCACCCTAACGTTTAACAACCTGAGGCCGGCCACGCATCCATCCTGCAACAATGAGCATGTGATAGTAAGTGTTCCCTGTGGCCTGAGATGTTATATTCCATCATTTAAGGAGTTTACTGACCCACAAATCATAGTCAGAAAACTAGGTCAGGAAAATTGCCATCTATGCAACTATAACTCAGACAAATTCTAAGTATCGTTGGGAGATCAAAACACAGTAAACTGTCAAAATAATTGTAAAAGTTGTTTTAAGAGGCTAACGGCTATCACTCCATGCATCGGGGTCATAGAATAAATTTTAAGAGTGAATGATAATGACAAATGGCAAAACTGGGGAGGCTGTGGGAAGCTAAGCCTACAGCAGCACATAGGTGAATGGGACCAGAGTCACAGCACAAGCCACCACCGAAAGTTTTGAGCAGATGGCTCGTCCTGCATAATGGTTGCTCTCTCCGGGGGTGCAGAGGGACTCCTGGTGGGAGAGCACTGCTACCTGACCTCTATGTCGCCAACCTCCAGTGGTTTCAGATGTGCCTGCAGCACTCTCAGCTTCCTGCAGTGAAAGAAAGCAAATGAGATCCCTGAGTGTGAATAACAAATAGATTGTTAATTGTGAAGTGCTATACATACATATGTGTCTGTAGATAGGTAGACTGGGTTAATATTAGTACATTTCTCCACCCAACTTGCCCCTTCTGCAGTATATACTATCTCAGGAAATAATTCCAAACTTCTGGTTGCTAAGGTCAAAAATCTTGATGTCTATTTTGGAATACTTCCTCTCACACCCTATATGGCATCTCTAAGCAAGTTCCATTGGGTGTGTCTTTAAAAATATCCACAATCAAACTACTTATTATCCCTACTACTACTACCCCCACTGTTCACTTGGATTATTTTAGCAAGTTCCACCTGGTCCCCCTGCCTCCATTCTCATCTCCCAACATTCTCAACACAGCAGTGTGTGATGGTTTTAAACCTCAATTACATCATATTGCTCCCTTTGAAAATCCTCTAATGGCTTCTCATCTCACTCAGAGGAAAATCCCAAATTGCACCTGTGGCCCACCTGGCTGATATTACCTGCTGCCCCTCCCTCTTCTACCTGTCTGCCTTATCTCAAACTCCCCTCTTCTCTGCTTGCTGGGGTCCAGCCACCTGGCCTCCGTTCCGTTCCTTGAATGTGCTGAGATTCTCCCTGTCCAGCTGTTGCCTTCATCTGGAATGCCCCTGCTCACATGGTGGCCTGCTCCACACCCTCACTTCGTTCAGGTCTCTGCTTGAATGCCTTTTAATCCATGTGGTGTAAGTATCTTATATTACAGACCCCACCCTGGCCTGACCCTTCTCTGCCATGTTGTTTTACAGCATTTCACACCTGCTGCCATATATCATTTTGATTTGTTCATCAGTTTATTGTCTGCTTCCCCCACTAGAATGTAAGCTCCTTGAGGTCAAGCTATAGTTTCATTCACTGCTGGGGATTCACTGAATCCCCAATGCCTGTACATAATAGAGATAAATACTTGTTGAATGAATGGATAGTAGAGGTACTATCATTATCCCTTTAATAAGAAGCCACTTTTGCTTTCAGTTTAATTGTCTCCTGTTGGATAGTGAATTTCAAAAATATGAAATATATTTGTATCTTATGACCACTTTGTATTGCCCTAAAATGATCTCATTCAACCTTCAGATTTTATTTCCAAGTCCTAATATCTGAAGGACTGAACTGTTGTCTTTCAGATCTTGAAAATAAGAAACCAAGTGTGTTTTCTTTTGTTTGAGAGCCAGGAAATTTTGGACTAAGGTTGTTTATTATAAAGAAACTTTGTTTCCTATTATTGATTGAATATATATAAACAAAGATGAAGTAGAAAAAAATACTAACCACTCCCACTATACCATATTTTGATGCGTTTTCTCATCTCTTCTTGGCAAAGCATATTTTATATACTTGTAATCATGTGATATAAATCCACTTGAATTCTAATTTTAGTCTGTTTTTCTGGTTATAAATATAATGGATGCTTATTGAGTAATATTTGGAGAGTTCAAAAAATAAATAACAGTTGTTTTTTACTTTTGAAATTATTTTCGTAGTTTAAATCATACGAATATAATGGTTATTAGGAATTTTACAGGCGGAGTATTCACATGTCCTTTAGGAAAGAGAATATGAACATTCATAGTTTTAGAACTCAAATAAAGATAACAGTTGTAGCCACAACCACAAATTCCAAAGCAGATCTTACTTGTTATCTCCTTATCCCTTATTTATCAACTTATAACTCTTGCAACTACTGCTGGTGGATTTTATGTCATTATTTCTAAATAATATTCCTATTCTACTACTCTTTGCTTCTTTTGGACATTATCTATCCACATCCTACTCTGGAAGATGAGCATTAGCCCTCTGTCACCACAAATGCACATGAAGTATGTACAGTTTATATACTCTCCCAAATGTCTCCCAAAATACATATGTCACAGCTTTTGCTTAAATTGTCATTCAGTTGACATTACCATGATCATGTAAATACCATTCATGACTGAGCCAAGTAGTGTACTATGGCAACACTTGCTTTTGTTTTCCCAAAGAGTAATAATAATTGTGTCCTCTTTACATTTTCTTGGGTTTTACGCATTGATCACTAATTCTTCCACACCCTTTCCACCCTGGGTGTGCATCTTCACCTTCTGTAGTAAAACGTATCAGTTCCATTTCTTTTCCTCAGTAATATCCTTCCTTCAGCCTTTGTCCATCAGCTCCAAACCTGATGCTGGCTGTCATTTCAGAATTTCCCTTTGTCTTCAGATTTGCAAGTTCCTTCATTCTGCTCCTGGGCTAGAAAGCTGGCTTTATGATGCTATGCAAGTCCCTTTCTTGATTAATTTCCTCTTTTGGTGAGGCATACCCTCTTGTAGCTCCCCAAGGACAAGGGCAAGGGCAATACATTTTTTCAGAAATGATATACCTGAAATTATCTTTATTTTACTCTCGTTCTTTGAAAAATATATATTTAAATATTTTATATGTTCACTATATTAATATGTACATGAATATATTAATAGTAACTTTGAAGTTTTGTGTTGCTTATGTGGGGTCAGTTTTCTTCATGTTCCTATTTCCTGTTTACTCATATTGGTCTCTACCTTTTACAATAGTCAATTCCCTAAATGTCTGCTGATCCTTGGCTGTTCATTCATATTTAAGAATGAATTACCGAAAGGATGACTGGCATCTCTGTATGCATGAGGGTGCCCTGACTCTTTAAGCAGGGAAACCTACAAATGTCATATCCACAGGTCTTTTCTCTTGGGGAGGTTAAAACTCCAGCAAGGAATCACTTTCAGAATTAATTTTTTTTCTGAATCTTTAGTATGATGTCCACATTCCTTTTTCTATAATATATTTTATCTGTTCAATGTTTATTTTGGTTCCTCTTTACTCTGCTCCAAACAAGGGCATGTGGGTTGGCCTTTGCCCCCACTCTATTTGATTGAGAACTTGCCAAAAAGAGGGAGAAGAAAGATGAAAGGGGGAGAAGAAGGAGAAGGAGGACGAGAAGGAGGAGGAGAAGGGGGAGAAGAACAAGAGGGAGAAGGAGAGGGAGAAGGAGACAGAGGGAGAAGGGGAAGGAGAAAAAAAGAAGAAGGAGAAGGAGAAAAGCAAGAAAAGGAGAAGAAGAAGGAGAAAGAGAAGGAGGAGGAGATTGAGAAGGAGAGGGAGAAAGAGAAAAGAAGAAGGAGAAGAAAAAAAAAAGAGAAAAGAGTGAAGAAGAAAGAAGATCTGCCGGTGCAGAGGAGGCAGTTTTAACTTTTATTGCACTGCTTCCTGGCTAACGCCTTATCCAGCTGGTCTGAGACTAAAATTTCTCCAAACCCACCTGCCTATCTGACTCTTACAGACAGAGAAAATGAAAAGCTATGCCACCTGGTGCATCCTACAATACTACCTGTATCTGATTTTGTCCCTGCTTATAGCAAATTTTATAGCCTGTCCTAAATCTCACATGCCTACTTCCTATCCATTTGTATTCTGAGAATTGTAGTTTCTGAGTACAAAAGGGATTAGAGGAGAATGATGAGAATTGCATTCTGGTTGCTTCTAAGAGCAGAACTCTGTGATAAATGGATGACGATAACATGTTCAGTCATTGTGATTCTATGCCAAAGGCAGACTCAGAGGCAGGATAACGCTATTGATCATGGTTTCCAACATGTCCCGTTAACCTTATAGTTGGTTCTAATCTCTTTTGATTTTAGCAATGTGATGCCCATTCCTGTATTCAGCATTATAGAAATATTTGTCCTCATCCGTTTCTTTATACACTACTTCATGGTTTGGAATCAGAAGGATGGTTTGAATCCCAGTTCTATTATTGCTAGTTATTTGAACTTCAGCAAATTACATCATCTTTCTGAATTCTGGTATCTTAATCTGGAAAACAGGGATACTATTATCTGCCCGGGAGGGTATTGTGCTGATTGGATAAGACAGGCTGAGTAGATGATGAGCAAAGACTGGTATTTTTGTCTGCTCAGTAAATGATAGCAAACTCTTCTTCTGGTCTAGTGAGCCAGAAGACACTTTAGACCAGAAGCCCCAGAGAGCTAAATTTAATTAATTATAGTAAAATTTAAAAGCTGACATCTTTTGTTGTGGAGTGCATTCTCCTACTGCATAACTTTTAGTGCCATAGTCTGAGTCATTATTTCTAATCTCGAGTCATTCAAATCCTTTTAAACACTGGAATATTAATCACTTAATGAATTATTGTTTAGTTATTTCATGTAAATTTTTTTTATTTTGTATAGCATTGGAACAATAGTTTGCCAATTATTGTAACTATGTGAATGACTACAGTTATTATTTAATATTTTGGAGTCAATAATAATTCATTCTTAAAAATTCAAATAAGAAAATTGAAGCTTTGAATCCATAACTAACGAGGAAAGAACTATTATGTTTAATTGCATATGGAGATTGATTTTTCAAATTACTTTTCAAGGTATTAAAAAATATCTGCTTGCCGGGCATGGTGGCTCACACCTGTAATCCAAGCACTTTGGGAGGCCGAAGCAGGTGGATTACCTGAGGTCAGGAGTTCGAGACCAGCCTGGCCAACATGGTGAAACCCCGTCTCTACTAAAAATACAAAATTAGCTGGGCACAGTGGTGCATGCCTGTAATCCCAGCTACTTGGGAGGGTGAGGCAGGAGAATCGCTTGAACCTGGGAGGCAGAGGTTGCAGCGAGCTGAGCCGAGATCATGCCATTGCACTCCAGCCTGGGCAACAAGAGCAAAACCGCATCTCAAAAAATAAAAATTAAAATATATAAAAATATCTGCTTCATTATATACATCGAATCATCAGAAACTAACATTTAAGCTTCCTTTCCAAATAACGAAAGTCCTGATGCATTGTTAAGAAAAACTGCCCATCAGTGAGCTCTGCACACCACATTGTAAGCATGATGGCTTATCTTCCTTTACATTGGGAGCTCGGCTTCTAGTTCCAAAGTGTACAGCAGCTTTTAATCTATCACCCCATGGCAGGAAGGCATTACTGCAATACTTTCACTCTAGTGAAATCATCCTGAGGTCACAAAATGTGTTCAGGGTAACATAGTGGCTTGTGGCACTGGGATAGAAACCCGCATTGTTAGATCATTCATTTTAGGGCAGGGTTCCCATAGAAGGAAGTGGGTCTGGGCTGGGAATATCACCTCCTAGGAAATATGCAGTAAGATGGATTGTGTGTCTAAAGGTTAAACTCTTTCCCAAAGGTATTCAATGGCATTAGAAGTAACTCACCCCAGCTAGAGAAACTGTGTAGTAGTGTGAATGTAAGCAGTGAGATTAAATCTTCAGGAAACACAATGAAAGTCATTTTTTTTCACATGGATGGATCCAGGCCATATGGAGGCTTCACTGCTTCTTATACCTCCAGTGAAGATGCAGATAATGTGGGATGTTGTAAATGTACCTCATTTTGATCAGGTGCATTGCAGATGCCCCCCAGCTACTGCCAATGGCAGCAGAGCCATCCATTTTCCCTTTAGTGATCAAAGTTCACTTGAAATATTTGACATAAGACAAACACATATAAGCAGATCAAAAACTTACTGCAGACAGAAAAAAGCTTTCTGATTTCAGGAAGAAACTGCTGTGGTAAATTTAAAACTTTAATGCCATTAGATGAACTTCTAGCACAGTTTCAGTCGTGTTACCATGAGGATTGGTGACCTGTCCCATAGTCCTTGGTCAATTATTTGGTGCGGAAAGAGAGCATCTACCTCCTAGAAGGTAGCTTAGTCTCGGAGAGTAATTAATTTTGCTGGGGACAGAACAGGCTTTATTGTTTCTAGTCATCTATTCACACACGTATTTCCAGTGAAAATAAATGGGAGGTTTGATTTGATATAGAATATTTCAAAATTAAGCAAGATATGGTCTCTAATTATAAATATCCTCCTATTTCCTGGATTGGTGCTATTACCTAAGGGTTTTAAAATTTAGAAGTGGAAGTGAATATTAAAAAAAAAAACCACTAAATTATTTCATTGATACAAGAAGCATCTATTACTTTATTAAAAGGGGGCAAATTCATTGGTAGGTCAATGTCCTATTATCTGTTTGATTTAAATTAAATTATTAGATCAAGTGGAGAATTGCTAATCAAGCCATTAGGACCTGCCACCATTATATTTGGGTATTCCTCTAAATTAAATATTAATGAACAGTAGGCCTCAATATTTTAACTTATTGATACAGAGCCAAACCCCAGCC
Source organism: Macaca fascicularis (assembly GCF_037993035.2). NCBI lineage: Eukaryota > Metazoa > Chordata > Mammalia > Primates > Cercopithecidae > Macaca > Macaca fascicularis. Next base: position 51,598,398 of record NC_088383.1, on the reverse strand, counting down.
ACCTAATCTACACCAACAGGAAGATAGAGAACTGATTTTTGCACGTTTTTCCTTTATAAACTTGCAGAAACTTCCATAATTTGCATGCCTTTTACCCATAATCATAATCCTGACTGCATCTAGAAAAACAAATCAAAGCAGTAATGTTGATGTTTTAGTTACTATTCCTGTATTGTTTATCTCTTCTGTTGTGGCCTGAATCTTACTACTACTTTCTCTGTTGCCTTCTGTTTTCTTAGTGTTTGGTGGGTCTCTTCCAAACACTTCTGAAGGAAACTTTACTTCTCCTGGCTATGATGGAGTCAGGAATTACTTGACAAACCTAAACTGTGAATGAACTCTCAGCAATCCAAATCAGGAAAAATCATCTATTTATAATCATTTTGAAGATTTTTTTACCTAGAAAGTCACCAAGACTGTCAATTTGATGTCCTCGAGTTTCGAGTGGGTGAGTTCTAAGAACACATTCTCCCATTTATATATTCTTTTTACGTTTTTGTTGTTGTGGCTGTTGTTGTTTTGAGATAGGAGCTCACTGTCTTGCCCAGACTGGAGTGCAGTGGTGTGATCATAGCTCACTGCAGCCTCAACCTCCCAGGCTCAGGTGATCCTCCTGCCTCGGTCTCCCAAGTAGCTTGGACTACATGCATGCACCACCATGTACAACTAATTTTTAAAAATTTTTGTAGAGATGGGGTCTCTCTGTGTTGTCCAGGCTGGTCTCGAACTCGTGGCCTCAGGTGATCCTTCCTCCTTGGCTTCCCAAAGAGCTGGGGTTGCAGACATGAGCCACCATGCCTGACCTATAATATTCTTCTTATGCTTGGAGACCACCAACAATGAAGGGAGTCAAATGGCTCTAACATAGGTACGTATGATACAAAAGAACTCTGTTCAAAGAAAGCCATAATTCTGTGTGTGCCCAGCTGAGGAAAATGAACCCCAGGGACAGTGAGTGAGGCAGATCACTGCACAACTAGACCCTGTGTTACAGTCGCTTGGTTTTCTGCCATGTGAGACTTCCTCAAGGGAGAGTCCACTACTATCAAGACTCCTTTCCAAGGAGACTGGGACTTAGCATGGTCAGCATGTGTTGGCAGTTTCCTGAACTTCCAGGATTTACAAAGCGGCTGTGAAATTCTCCTGAGGGCTTAGGTGTTAAAAGAAGTTTTGCAATGTACCAGATGGAGAAACCCATGGAAGCTATTTGGGGAAATAACCCCAAAGCAGTCATTTGTCTTTGTTTTTGTAACAGAAAAGTATTGTGATGTACTCAATAAGCCATAGTTCACTTAAGAATTTTTAAAACTCTGTATTCAAGAAGGATGAATCAATTTTCATTCTTTCTTATAATCAAGGTGTAGTTTATTCATTAGGTTGCTTCTGTGATTACGCTGACATTTTTTTCTCAGTAAATAAACAAGTAGATAGAGAAGACAATAATATTGTAAATAGTATTTACTGTCAAAGTTTTGCTGAGTTCTGTGTTATGCCAAAATTGAAAGAAAAGGAGGCTGGGCTTGGCGCGGTGGCTCACGCCTGTAATCCCAGCACTTTGGGAGGCTGAGGCGGGTGGATCACAAGGTCAGGAGATCGAGACCATCCTGGCTAACACAGTGAAACCCTTCTCTACTAAAAATACAAAAAATTAGCCGAGCAAGGTGGCCGGCACATGTGGTCCCAGCTACTCAGGAGGCTGAGGCAGGAGAATGGCATGAACCCGGGAGGTGGAGCTTGCAGTGAGCCTAGATCACGCCACTGCACTCCAGTCTGGGTGACAGAGCAAGACTCTGTCTCAAAAAAAAAAAAAATACAAAATGTGCTCTTAAGATAGATAACTTGATTTTCTCTAACCTCTATAGTCTGGAATATTGTCTCTTTGGCCTTACTGTAAATGCTATATAGACCAATAATATTCTTAACTTTAATTTTGAATTTCTTCATTCAGGAATTCTAATTCCATGTACCCAACCTAGCTAGTCCTCTCGCCTGATACCCCAGATGATAAATTTAATTAATTAATTAATTAATTAATTTATGCGATGGGAGTCTCCCTCTGTCTCCCAGGCTGGAGTGCAGTGGCTCATTCTCAGGTTACTGCAATCTCCACCTACTGGGTTCAAGTGATTCTCCTGCCTCAGCCTCCTGAGTAGGTGGGAATACAGGCACGTGACACCACTCCTGGCTAATTTTTTTTTTGTATTTTTAGTAGAGATGGGGTTTCAGCGTGTTGGTAAGGCTGGTCTCGAGCTCCTGACCTCATGATCTGCCTGCCTTGGCTTCCCAAAGTGCTGGGATTACAGGCGTGAGCCACTGCACCTGGCCTCCCAGATGATAAATCTTATTGCTTGGTGTATAAAGAAAATGTGGCACATATACACCATGGACTACTATGCAGCCATAAAAAAGAATGAGTTCATGTCCTTTGCAGAGACATGGATGAAGCTGGAAATCATCCAGATCCTACTGCTCCTGCCATGCTGCATCACTGCCACTCACTGCAGTAAGCCCAGCTGTGCAGCTGTAGGCTACAGCCTCCAGCATGCAGCAGGTGGCTCTTTCTTTCCCCCTTCCTTTTTTTTTTTTTTTTTTTCCTCCAAGATGGATTCTTGCTCTGTTACCTGGGCTAGACTGCAGTGGCGCGATCTTGGCTCACTACAACCTCCGCCTCCTGGGTTTAAGCGATTCTCCTGCTTCATCCTCCCAAGTAGCTAGGACTACAGGAGCACCACTCCCGGCTAATTTTTGTATGTTTAGCAGAGACGGGGGTTTCACCATCTTGGCCAGGCTGGTCTTAAACTTGACCTCGTGATCCACCGGCCTCAGCCTCCCAAAGTGCTGGGATTACAGGCATGAGTCACCATGCCCAGCCCCTTCCCCATTTCTAAGCTGGGCACACACCAGCAGAACACACAGAAGCAAAAGAGCCTGGAACGGGCTGACTCCCGCTTAGCAGGCTTTATATACCAAGGTTCCAGGACTACATGTTCTGATTGGATGAGAGCAAGCCTTAGGCTAACCAATCAGAACATGATAGGAAAGCCCAATCAGAATAAGCCTAGAGGTTTTCTTTCATCCAATCAGAACATTGGTGGCGACAACAGAGACTGAAGTGCAGCCAGAGCAGTAAGATGGCGGACTAGCAGCTGGCTCGGTACGGTGCTATAGCGGGAGGAGAAGGTGGTTTCCGCGGACGCAAGCTGGAGGCCGGAGCCTGTGGCACAGCGGCTCGCCTCGCTGAGGCTGGTGGCTGCAACAGAGACGGCACAGCTGCCAGAGTGGTAGAAAGGCGGCCACGGTAGGTGCGTATCCTCAACTGCACTGCCCACTGCGTGGGGGCGCTATTCCGGGCATCACTGCCTGCAGCTGGGAGGGGGTTGGGGTGCTATCCAGGGCTGTGGTGCTCGGGGACGGAGGGCGGGTTGGGGCGCTGTTCTAGGCGTCATTTCTTCCGGTATGGGGGCGGTTTGGGGTCGCTATTGGGTGCTCGAGGTGAGGACGGGTTGGGGGCGCTATCGGTGGTTACACTTCCTGGGAGTGTGGGGGTGTTCGGGACACTATCGAGGGCTACACTGCTGGTGGTGGCAAAGGTGGCCGCCACAGCGGTGGCCTCCAAGGAAGGAGCCAGGCTCCAGAATCTAGAGGGAGACCTCCTACTGCTCGTGGATTTAGCCCGGTGGGGGCACAGCGTTTCCATGGGAATCAGGAGCATGGCAGGGCCCCGACACCCGTCATGGTTCCCGGGTCTGCGTCCTCTTGCTCTGTGTTGAGACAACCTGGGATCCCTGGACACGGAGTAGCAGGCGTCATGGGGGGGACAGGGCCCTGTGGGTGGAGGCGTTAGGAACGGAAACTGGCACTCGGATTGGGCGGGGGGCGCGGGGAGAGGGGGACAGGGCAGGCGGGGTGGTGGTGGCTGGGTGTGAGTTTTGCTGTTCTTGCTCGCCGAGGAGCCGCAGCCCCGGTGGGCCCAACGGCTCCTGTGGATGGGGAGCAGGCCACTGTGGAGTCTCCAGTTAACTGAAACCTGTCACTGCCACCCAGTGGCCACTATGACGAGGTTAGGCTCTAACGTTACCACTCCCTGCATCATGTTCTAGGCTTTTCTGACTTTGTTGGCTCAGCTGCTCCGTGCCAGAAGGAGGAACAACCTGCCACACGCTGGAAAGTGAAGGCTGGAGCCTGGAGCCTGGGACGTGGCGGCTGGCTTCGCTGCGGTGGCTGGTGCTTTGGAGGAGTAGGTAGGAGGGCCGCCGTCTGTGGCCAGGTTGGGGGGCAGGGCTGTGGCTGTGGCCAGGTGGTAAGAGCCTTGTAGGGAGCGCCAGTGCATCGAGGGCGACAGCAGCGGTGGTTGTATTGGCATTGGCCCTAGGGGTGGCAGCAGCCGCAAGTCTGGGGTCCTGGGAAGTGGGAGTAGGAGCGCTGCGGAGCCACCTGGCCTGGCATGGGTAGGAAGCTGTGGGTGCTGTGCCGTGGGCCTCGGTGGTAGCAGTGGAGGTGCCGTCAGGGCAAGGAGGAGTCCTCCCCCTTCTTCTGTAGAATCTGGAGGGTCCCTTCCTTCTGCTGGCACCTGAGCCAGACGTGAATGGAGCATTATCTCAGTCTTAACAAAATTTAGGAGGTGATTGTGTATCTTTTTGCTTGTTTTTTTTTTGTTGTTGTTGTAAAAAAGTCTTGAACTTTTTCAGTTTTCATGAATCAAGGAGGGGAAAAAAGGTATCATAATAGGCCTTCTGGTTCCCTCACCTGTTCGTTTTCCTTTCTTCCAGTCTGTTTTATTCTCATCATCATCATCATCATCTCGTTCCTCTTTATTTGCTTATGCTGCTGGTTCTATTTCTTGTTTCTATTCTTGTTTCTCCTTCACCTCCTCCTGCTTTTGTTTGCTTTTTCCCAAGCAATGGCATTAACAACAAACCAAAACTGAGTTAAAAATAAACTACTTGTCAGTGTGTTGTACTTTAGAAATAATTGGTCCATTACTATGTCTTAGAGATTTATATAATTATTTAGTTACTTGAATAGCTATGCTTTCCTGTTCCTGTTAACGCATTGTAGGTAGTTATACAAGTAATTAAAAAAAAAAATGAAGCATCAAATAAAATACTGGTAGGAAACAGCCATTTCATACCTCTTTTATATTAGTCTGGAGATATGCAAGAGGCATGGGGTAATAAGTTCCAATTTAGGAGGTCATTAAGTAAACTATATTCCCTTCATGTTATTTCTCTGCCACTGTTTTCAAGATTATTATCTGCATGAGCAAACCTGGTTTGTCACCACATCTTTACAATAGGAAAAGGAAGGGGAGATCATGTGAATAATGTTTTAAGGCCAGGATTCACAACCAAAAGCAAGGCTTTATTAACTTTTGCCTTTAAGAACCTGCAGTACTGAGCCCTCTTTCCTAGTATTACAACCTTTAGTATGAACCCTTTTTTCAGTGATTGCTCTAGAAGTTTATGCATTTTATTGAATACTTTAAAGAAACAAATGTATATTGTATCATTTTTCAAGCCCACAGAGATGGATTAAGGCTTATAATTTTGACATTTTTAAAATTATTTTTAAGGTTATGGCATGTAAAATACTGTTGCTATATGTAAGAATATGCATAAGTACCACCAGATAGCTTATTTTGAAGAGACAGTGTCTAAATTTTTGTCCAGAGTAGATTGGTTGCAGTTTCTTAGGTGTGTTTCTCAGTACATTGCCTCAGTGTTTTAAACCATGTAGAAATTTGGATTGTTTACTCTCATATGGTCGTTTGTTTATAGGTTGTTTAATATTTCTAGGGACTAAAGACATCACAGCCTCCTTTAAGATTCAGTACTATTAATAAGATTTGTTATATATAGGGTTAGAATCCAACAAACTCAAGAGGAAAATTGTTAAATTATATAGCTGTAGAGCAGGACATAAAACCTAGGTTCTAAGCTCTAAGGGAGCTACCAAACAAGTGCGTCAGTGACTGAGCATAGCATAGAGTGGGCAGAATTACAGGATGGTTAAGAGAGTGAGCTGTGCAGCCTAACTCTATGTAAACATGACTTTTTTTTTTTTTTTTTTTTTTTAAACAGATTCTCACTCTGTCGCCCAAGCTGGAGTGCAGTGGTGCAATCTGGGCTTACTGCAACCTCCGCCTTTCAGGTTGAAGGGATTCTTTTGCCTCAGCCTTCCGAGTAGCTGAGACTACATAAGTGCATGCCACTACACCTAGCTAATTTTTGTATTTTTTGGTAGAGATGGGGTATCACTCTGTTGGCCAGGTCTGTCTTGAACTCCAGACCTCAAGTGATCTGCCTGTCTTGGCCTCCCAAAGTGCTGGAATTGCAGGCATAAGTCACTGCCTCTAGCCTGGGGAGGGAGGGTTACTGTTGAAGTATTATCTTTGTATCCTAAAACATGCCCTTTTGAAAGCGATGACGTTGATAAAAATCTTCTACTGAAGTCTTTGCAAGGTATCATCTTTTTACCTCCATTTTCCTACGTAGTGTTTGTATTTAATGTTTTCTTGTATTCCACAGACTGTGTTTTAGTATTTATAACTATAGTATTATGTATTACTTTTCTACATTGAAAAGGAAAAATTGTATTGACCTTTTCTTAACATATAAATGAACTTGACAAGCAAACATTTTTCAAATCAGTTTTCCCTTTCACGAATCTCAAAGTGGGTACAAGACACACTTTCCCATTTAAGGTAAAGGTACACATTTATACCTTATCTCAGAATAGTCAGAAGTCGGGTTCTTATTGTGTGGTTAGTAATGCAAATATTAGTAAGTTCATGTACTTAGTATTTAGAAGAATTCTGAAATAGCACTTGTTAATTTGTAACTTTTATGCATTTATTACTTTTTTGTAATTTTTTATAGTGTTCCCAAACTTGACACTCATAGGCTATTAGTAGTAGGTTTTACTTCTCTCTCTTCTGGCCTTGAGTACATAAGATGTATTTTCCTTATGTTTAGCATATAATATAAATTTAATTGTTCAGATTTTAAACAAAAAGGACCTATAGAATTATTGCTTACATTGACACCGGCCCAGTTGTCCCATGGATAGGGTTTTGTTTGGATCAACGTAAGAGTTGACCCTGCTGTTAAACCTTGAAACTTGTATCTGTTTTATCTGAGTTCTCTCCTCAAAAAAAGACCTTCAGTAAGTATCAAATAACTGAAAAATGTCAGATCTCAGCACCAGATGCCTCCTGCCCCTCTCTAATTTCTGTTCTCTTACACATTATTACATTTCTTTCCTGACCCTAGTTTTAGTCAGTCAGGGAGATAAATTTGAGGCTGAGCCCCTATCTCCTGGGCTGCAGCACCAGGTTAAAGCTTTCTTGCTTGGTAATACTTGTCACCTCAATGACTAGTTACTGTCTGGTGAGCAGCAGGACCTGGACCAAACCCTTGGTGTTCAGGTAGTAACATGAACAACGATCTTAACTGTCATTCTTTACTGAAATTTTACTTTTTAATTACCGGCCTCTTCTTTATTATCTATCATTCCTTTGACCTCATATCTCTTTTTTCTTTGACTTTACAGTCAAAGAACTTAATGCTTCCTAAATCCAAATATTAAAGTTAAAAAAAGAGAAAGGAAATGTGTGCAGAGAAAGTGTGTTTTAGAAGTTAATTAAAGATGGATTCACAGATGTTTGTAGATTTACCTAGAGTTTTGAATTCAGGTGAGTTTTCACAATATGCAGTAAGTTGAAAAGAATCCCAAGATAATTGTGACATAATAAAGCTAGGTATTGAAAACCAAAAAGATTTCACCTCAGTATGGCGCTTTTAATTCAAGAACAGTAACCACCAAATGAGTTTTTCAGACTAATCATTACTCTTTAAAAATTAAGAGAAAATGTATGTATAACTTTTATTTTAGTTTTAGTACAGCTTCTGACTTTATTTATCAATAGATAGGACAAAATAGATGAGCATCTGCTTCCCTTCCCCCTAAGCAATGTATTCTTCCGAAATGTAATACATTTTTATTTATACTTGAAGGCAGTGTTTTTCAATCTTTTCCATGTTAGTAGCTCAGATCTTTAAGGACAGTGGATGTATTCTAGGGGCAACTTGTGGTCTTAATCCTTACTGGAGCTCTGATAATCTTAGATTCTTTCTTTCCTATTTGTGAATAAACTTCTGCTCCAGTAGGATAAACCTGTTTACCATGTGACTGCCTAACTGATATATTGCTTTATGTCCCAGTTTTTAGAAGCAAGCAGATTATATTACCCAGATTAAAATGTTTTCTTGATACTGAAGATAGGATCTTAAATTTCTACTTATGAGTTACTTTAAGTACAACTTTGATTAAATTATGGGGATCGAGTTTCCATAGCTTTCACCATAGTGAAAATGGAAAGCAGGAAGCATTCTACAGCAAACCCTGAACTTATTTATAGAAAGTTAATTAAGTGTCTGAGCAAAGCAAGCATTCACACTTCGGGGTGTGTGTGTGTGTGTGTGTGTGTGAGTGAGACAGATGAGCATGGTACTTGAAGCATAATTGTGCTTCTTCAGGTTGCAATATCCAGTAATTTTATCATACAGTTACAGTAACTAATGTTAAATCCACAAACCTACTTTGGTCTACTCTGTATTTGTATTCTAAAATAATATTTTTTAGCTTCCAAATAGAAGTGTTATAATTTTTTCTGAATTAGAAAGTATTTTTTCCATTGAGTTAAAAAATCATTTTTCATGTTTATTATATCTTAAAAATGATTGCATTGTTATCTAGATTCTCTTTTGTCTTTCACTGTGAGTTTTTATTGGTTTGTCATATGTTTATTTTCTTTTTAGGAAGCCATCATTCTTCAGAAGGCAATGACGGAACAGTACCAGCAGCAACTGAAGGACCAGCAGAAGGTTAAAAGAAAAAGAGATTTTATGTGTTACTGTATTTGTTGTATTTTTATTTTTTATTTTTTTCCTCGAAATGGAGTCTTGTTCCATCACCAGGCTGGAGTGCAGTGGCATGATCTCAGCTCACTGCAACCTCCGACTCCCTGGTTCAAGGGATTCTTCTGCCTCAGCCTCCTGAGTAGCTGGGATTACAGGCACGCACCACCACACCCAGCTAATTTTTGTATTTTTAGTAGAGACAGGGTTTCACCATGTTGGCCAGGATGGTCTCGATCTCCTGACCTTGTGATTTCGCCTGCCTTGGCCTCACAAAGTGCTGGGATTACAGGCGTGAGCCACCATGCCTGGCCTGTTGTATGTCTATTCTCTTTTACAGATTATATTATTCTTAAAACACCTGTCTTGGAAATAAAAGATGATTCTTTTTGGTATGCTTTCCTAGGCAACAAGTTGTTTTAAGTTATAAGAGTTAATATACCTCTTTACTATATTGATCAATAAAGCCTATGAGGATGAAAACTAAGTGGTAACTGAAGGTCTTCATGATGCAAATACTATTTTTCTGATCATAGTTTTTATTATAAATTGTAACTTCCTAAGTATGTATGCTTCATTACTTGTTGATGTCTAAATCTGGCCTAGTAGTCAGTGCACATGGTAACAGATGGTAACGCTAGGTGACAACCTTTAATAATAGAAAAATAGAACATTCTCTTTAATGCAGATTTATTGACATTTTTAGGTATAACAGTTTCCTGCTGACAGCTTTTCAAGTGCTTGTCCATCTTCTCTGTAATACTGGGGCTTTAGTTAAGGGATACTCGAGTGTTGTCAGTAAATTAGTTTATGTACATAGATGTGTTTTTACAGTTCCTCTTCCTGCATTCAGTGTTTAGCTTTTCAGTTATGCTTCCAATTAAGTGTATTTAATTATTTAATCTCTGAAAGTAGAATTAATTCAACTAAATTAAAGGGGCAAATTTTTAATAAGCATTTAATTCGTATGCTGTTTACAGAAAAACTATCTGGGTTTTAAAAAGTTGCTTTAGATTTTGCCATCTTAGTACGTCCTTATGTGGTGTACTGTTTTGGTGTTTTATTTTTATTTTTTGATAAAATATACATAATACAAAATAACACTTAACCATTTTTAAGGGCACACAGGTCCCTGGTGTTTTAAGCACATCCGCATTGTTAGCCATCACCACTCTCCATCTCCAGAGCTTTGTCATCATTCTAAACTGCAGCTCTGTACCCCATAAGCAATAGCTCCCCATTGAACCCTCCTCCTGGCCCCTGGCAATTACTATTCTATTTTCTGTTTATGAATTTGTTTATTCTAAATACCTTATATAAGTGGACTTGTACAATATTTGTCCTTTTGTGTCTGGCTTATTTCACTTAGCATAATGCTGTCAAGGCTCGTAACACTATCAGAATTTCCTTTTTTTAAAAAAAAATTTTATTTGTAGAAGTGAGGTCTTGCCGTGTTGCCCAGGCTGGTCTCAAAATTCTGTGCTTAAGCGACCAGCCCGCCTTGACCTCCCAAAGTGCTAGGATTACAGGTGTAAGCTGCTGAACCTGGTGAGTTTTTTTTTTTTTTAAATGCCTGAATAATATTCTGCGTATGTGTATATTACATTTTCTTTATCTATTCACCTACCGATGGGCATAGGGCTGGTTCTACCTTTTGGCCACTGTGAATAATGCTGCTATTAAACGGGTGTACAAATACCTGTTTGAGTCCCTGCTCTTAGTTCTTTTGGGTATAGAGCTTAAAGGGTGTTGTTGGATCATGTAATTCTATGCTTAATATGTTAACTACCAAACCGTTTTCCACAGTGGGCTGTAACATTTTACATTCCAAAAAGCAATCCATAAAGGTTCCAATTTATCTCTATTATTGTTAACAGTTAATATTTTCTGTTTATGTATTGCATTTTTATAGTGTTTGAAATTCATCTGAGGGTTTTCCTGATACCAAAATATTAGAAAATGTTTTTTTAAAAAATGCCTTGTTGTAAAGACTTTTACATGTTACTTGATGCCCTGTGATCTATTTTCTCAGTAAGAAGAGGAACTTCTCTTCACCCAGCCTCATTCCACTGCACCCACTCTTTTCTGTGTTGGGTTATGCGGGGGAGAAAGGGAGCTTTGTACCACTGTCCTGTGTTGTGGTAACCCATCACTGAGTTGTAAAGCACCTTGCCTCCTCTTTTACTTGGGAGAAATGCATTGATGCTAGGTGCCATATGGATTTATTTTTGGAGTGATATTTTTCCAACTTTATGGAATTAATACTAGATAGAAAGTTAGCAGATGGATTCTGTATCTGATGAGAGTTTTGGGTAACTTGAATACCTAGTTTCTGAGCCTTATTTTTCCTCTGATGCAAACCACTGTAAATTAGCCAGCCGGTGAAAAACTCTTACCGCTCTGGATATGGGTTTAGGACCCTGGATTTCTACTACTCATTTTTTTACTACTTGTGCAGGGATCATGGCCCAAGTTGCAGTGTCCCCCCTGCCTGTTGAAGATGAGTTCTCAGAGAGCAGGGTGGCTGTGACATTCCTGATGTCAGCTCTCGAGTCCATGATGAGACTTTTTGTTCTAACATTCCATATTTGAGTAGGACTGGGCTGTAGATAAGGTTGATTTGTTTTTTGTAGAACATAATTTTATGGTTTTTTTTTTTTTTTTAAAATAATGAGTAGTTCTTTCTCTTGAATAGTAGCTGTGGTCAAACACTTCCAACCAAATGTGCATGTGGAGATTCTACACCAGTTTTCGGACAATCTGGATACCAACTGGGTATCCCCCAATTGCATTCTGACACTACCTGGAGTTAGTGCCGACCCTTCAGGATAGAGGCTCAGTCCCACAAGACTACCTTCACTTCACATGCCAATTGCAAGTCCTAGGTTGTTAGATGTACTTTTGACCAATCAGTTAGAAACCAGGATCTCATGACCTCCTTCTTCGGTTGAATCATTTGCTAGAACAGCTTGCAGAACTCAGAAAAACAGGTTATTTTCTTTTTTTTTTCTGAGATACAGGGTCTTACTGTGTTGCCAGGCTGCAATTCAGCCGTGTGATCAAAGCTCATTGTAGCCTTGAACTCCTGGACTCGTGATCCTCCTGCCCCAGCCTCCCAATGAGAGTACAGGCCTGCACCACCATATCTGGCTATGTTCTTTTATGTTTTGTAGAGATGGCGTCTTGTTATGTTGCCCAGGCTGGTCCCAAATTTCTGGGCTCACATGATCCTCCCATCTCAACCTCCCAAAGTGCTAGGATTATGGGCGTGAGCCACTGGATCTCACCAATTTACTTTCTATTACTGGTTCATTGTAAAGGATATATTTCAGAAACAGCCAATGAAAGAGATGTACACATGCTGGGCTTCTGCCTGTATTCTCAGCACTTTGGGAGACCGAAGCAGGAGCATCGCTTAAGCTCAAGAGTTTAAGACCAGGCTGGGCAACACTGTGAAACCCCATCTCTACAAATTTTTTTTTTCTAAAATAGCCTGGTGCGGTGACATGTGCCTACACTTGTAGTTACTCAGGAGGTTGAGGTGAAAGGATGGCTTGAACTAGGGAGGCATACTGGTTGCAGTGATCCACGATTGTGCCACTCTAACCTGGGAGACAGAGCCAGACCCTGTCTCAAAAAAAAAAAAAAAAAAAAAGGGAAATAGATGCACAGGGCAGGGTATGTGGGAAGGGGCACAGAGCTTCCATGCCCTCTATTGGGCATGTTACCTCTTAGTATCCCCTTTGTGTTCAGCAACCCAGACATTCTCCATACCCTGTTGTTTAGGGTGTTTATGAAGGCCTCATTATGCAGGCATGATTGATGAAATCAGTTGACTGTTGGTGATTAAGTCAATCTTTAGCCACTGTTTCTTCCTGGAGCTCAGTAGGTGAGGCTGACAGTTCCAAGCCTCTAATCACATGGTTTGCTCTTCTGGCAACCAGCCCTCCTCCTGAAGCTGTCTAGGAGCTTTCAGTCACCCAGTCATCTCAGTAACATCATCAAATGCATTCTTACTATGGTGGAGATCCCAAAGGTCTTAGAGGTTCTTGTGTTAGAAACCTGGGACTAAGACCAAATATTGAAACAGAAGATGCTCCTATCACCTTTATCACTGAGAAGTTTATGAGAACTTTAGAAGCTCTGTGCCGGGATAAGGGCAGAAACCAAATGTGTATTTCTTTTCTTTTTCTTTTTGGACAGAGTGTCTCTCTTTCACCCATACTGGAGTGTAATGATGCAGTCATATCTATCTGTAGCCTCAACCACCTGGGCTCAAACAATTCTTCCGCCTCAGCCTTTGAGGTATTTGGGACTACAGGTGCACACCATCCTTGCTCAGCTAATTTTTGTATTTTTTTGTAGAGATGGGATCTTGTTACGTTGCCAAGGCTGGTCTCGATCTCCTGGGCTAAAGCGACCCTTTCACCTCAGCCTCTCAAGTAGCTGAAAATACAGATGCATACCACCATGCCCAGCTAATTTTTTCTTTTCTTATTTCTTTTTGGTTTTGTTGTTTAGTTGGGGATCTTGCTATGTTTCCCAGATTGGTCTTGAACTCCTGGCCTCAAGCCTTTCCCCGCTTTGACCTCTTAAACTGTTGGAATTATGGGTGTGAGCCACGACTACTGTGTCTAGCAGTTACAAGGGTTTTTATAAGAGAAAGAGGGAGGTAAGAGAGTCAGAATTGGAGGAGATGTGATGATGGAAGCAGAGGTCAGAGAAGGAGATTTGAATATGCTTCGCTTCTGGCTTTGAAGATGCAGTTAGGGGCCATAAGCCAATTGAATGGGGGTGGCTTTTAGAAGCTGGGAAAGGCAAGGGAACACATCCTCTCTGGAGCCTCCAGAAGGAATGCAGTCCTGCTGACACCTTGGCTTTAGCCTTAATTGACCTATTTTGGACTTCTGGCTCCCAGAACTGTTAGGTGGTAGATTTGTGGTGTATTAAGGCACTCAATGTAGGGCAGTTTGTAACAGCTGCAAGAAGAAATGAACATGAACCCAGGGGTGGTGGCCCACACCTATAATTCCAGGTATTTAGGAAGCTGAGGCAGGAGGATTGCTTTGGCCCAGGAGTTCAAGACAAGCCTGGGTAGCATAGTGATGCCGTATATATTTTTTTAAAAAATTAACAGGTGTGGTGGCATGCACCTGTAGTCTTAGCTATTAGAGAGGCTGAGGCAGGACGATTGCTTCACCTATGAGTTCGAGGTCTCAGTTGTGATCATGCCATGGCACACCAGCCTGAGTGACACAGCGAGATTTTGTGGGGGGGGAAAAAAAAAGGAGTGAGCATGGCAGGAATGGGTACAGATGGCAATATTAAATAGAGTGGCCAGGGTCGCCCTAAGTGAAAATTGAGCAAAGACTTGAAGTGGGGGAAGCAGCTGGCCAAGGTGCTGAGGTAGGAACATTGTAGGCAGAAACAACAGGATAAAGTTGCTAGAAGGGAACTCCGTGATGTGTCTGAAGCTCAGGAAAGAGACCAGTGGGGCCGAGTGGGGGGAATGGGAGGGGAAGAGAAGTAGGGGAGGAGGCCAGGGAGTTGTTGGGCTGAGATCAGTAAAGATTGTGTAAGCCCTGGGAGGCTATTGCTGGGGCTTTGACTTTTACTCTGACTGGGATGGGAACTGCGGGAGGTTCTGAGCAGAGAGGCAACGTGATCTTTCTTCTGATTTAAAAACATCCCTTGGCTGCTGAGTTGAGAAAGATTGTGGGGAGATTTGGGTAGAAACAGGAGTCCTGAATGTGGCAACATCCAGGCAGGAGATAACGTGTTTCTGACCAGGGTCATGGCAATGGTGAGAGATGGTTGAATTTTATTTTATTTTATTTTATTTTATTTTTTTGAGACAGAGTCTCTTTCTGTTGCCTAGGCTGGAGTACAGTGGCGTGATCTCAGCTTACTGCAACCTATGCCTCCCAGGTTCAAGCGATTCTCCCGCCTCAGCCTCCCAAGTAGCTGGGAGTACAGGCGCCTGCTAGCCCACCTGGCTAATTTTTGCATTTTTAGTAGAGATGGGGTTTCACCATATTGATCAGGCTGGTCTTGAATTCCTGACCTTGTGATCCGCCCGCCTCAGCCTCTGAAAGTGCTGGGATTATAGGTGTGAGCCACCGTGCCCGGTCCTGAGAGATGGTTGATTCTTGTTGAAATGCTAAGTAATAATAATAAGAATAATAAAAAACAGTACTGGCTTTCGCAATTATATGAAGTATGGGATGCTAGATTAAAGAAACCTCAACTCAGGCTGATGCAGTGGCTTATGCCTGTAGTGTCAGCACTTTGGGAGGCAGAGATGGGAGAATTGTTTTAAGTCCGGGAGTTTGAGACCACCCTTGGCAACATAGCAAGATTTCTCTACACAAATAAAAATTAATAACATGTAATTATCCAGGCATGGTGGTATGTGTCTGTAGAATCAGTTACTGCAGTTGTCGAGGTGGGCAGATCTCTTGGTGGGAGTTTTGCAACCAGCTTGGGCAACATAGCAAGGTCTCTCTCTCCACCAAAAAAAAAAAAAAAAAAATAGCCGGGAGTTGCGATGCTCACTTGTAGTCCTAGCTATGGTGAGGCTGAGGCAGGAGGATCCCCTGAGACTAGGAGATCAAGGCTGCAGTTAGCTATGAGTGCACGACTGCATTCCAGCCAGAGTGACAGAGTGAAACTCTGTCTCAAAATGCAAAGTAAAAAATCTCAAGTCGGAGCAGTTCCTTTTTGACCATGCAGCCTTTTCAACCCCATAGCTACATGACTGGGTTTGTGTTGCTGGAGATGAGGAGACCTGTGCCTAGTTGTTGCCTGTCTAATCAGTTTATTTTTAAATGTATTAGTGAAATTTATTTCATACTTTATGTCCTCATATTGTGTGGTTTTTTGAATTCTCCTTTGAATAGCTTGTAACTATTCAAACATCTTATTGGTTCCATAATTTTTTTCTAACTCACTTCTTAAAAATCAGAATTGATACTAGACTACCTACTCAGTTTTTATTAATGAGGAGATGGAGTTGTTTGCACGCTTTACCTAAGATTAGTGTCATATTAGCCAAATCAAATCAATACTTGAGCAAATGCAAAATTAGAGCTTCTTCAGCATGGAACTCTCTCATGATTCTTGAAGATGCCATTTCCTTTTTTAGTCTTTAGTAAAGAGCTGCTATCATTTCAGACCCCTTACTATTTAGGCACTTAGGAATTTTTCACTGGAATTCATGTAAAGAAAGACCATGGGCGTTTCTAATGAATTTAACATTCATCATTTAACTTCATGACTCATCCCTAGGGCTTTAGTTTTACTAATGAATTTTTCAGATACTACTCAGCTAGCAACTGAGCCTAACCAGGAACACACCCTCAACCATTTAGTGGTCTTTTTTTTTTTTCTTTCTTTATTCCTCCTGAAAGTCAGTTACTCTCAGAAGGTGGTGAAAACTTGCATGTCTTTTGTTTCTTTTCCTAGAGACAAGCTCTTGCTCTCTCACTCAGGCTGCAGTGCAGTGGCTTGATCATGCCTCACTGCAGCTGGAAACCCCTGGGCTCAAACAATCCCCCAACCTCAGCCTCCCAAATAGCTGGGACTACAGACGTTTGCCCCTATGCCCAGCTAATTTCTTTGTTTTTTATTGTTGAGATGGGATCTTGCTATGCTGCCGAGGATGGTGTCAAACTCCTGGCCTCAAGTGATCTCTCTGCCTCAGCTTCCCAAAGTGCTAGAATTGTATACAGGCCTGAGCCACCTGTGTTCCACCCCGATTTTCTTTTCTGTTTTTTTTTTGAGATGGAGTCTAGCTCAGTTGCCCAGGCTGGTGTGCAGTGGTGCCATCTCGGCTCACTGCAACCTCCACCTCCCTGTTTTAAGCAATTCCCCTGCCTGTTAATATGAAGGCCGCCATGGCTGATGCCAACCAGTTCTGTCCCTGTATGTCCAAGCACCAGACTTCCTTACTGACCCTTTGCAATTTCAGACCCTCCATCAGCCTCCTGTATCCTGCTGGAGATTTTGGAGCGTCTCAGCATCTCTGGGGCTGCTCGCATGCATCAGGGAGGGAAAGGCAACAAAGCCTACAGAGACCCTTGCAAGCATCTCAGGATCTCCCAGTGGGATCCTCTTTTCCCCAGCTCATTCCTTCAAATTCTGCTGACTCCCTTACTTCTTCCTCCAGCTCAGCACTTACCTGGAGTTGCCCCAAAGGTGACCACGGGAATTTTCACAAGGGACTTCCCCAGACTGTTCTGAGATAAAGGGGGTTAGGATTACAAAGAAGTAAACTCTAAACCCTGTTATCATGATCCCAAAGCATTTCTTAAGGGATGTACCCACAGTGGGCACTGCAGCTCATCTTATTGGGAGAAAAGGAGACCAAGGATGCTTTTTCTAGATATGTCTGCAGTGAGGGGTCTGGTTATGCAGTTTATAGTAGAGCTTAAGGAATCTGTTCCAGGACCAGGGATACTTTCTTTTAAGTGTTTCGAATTACAACCTAAACACAACACCTTTACTGATGTCTGTGAATGGTCAGGGCCCTGGCTTGGGTTCAGGTCTGCAGGGGAAAGCATGCAGGTGTCCAGGCCACGGAATAACAGAGCAGTCAAGTGTCTGTGTATTCTTAGTCAGAACATACGGAAAATGTGAAGAAACTGCGGAATCCTACTCTATCCTTTCTAGTAAGAATTGATATTAGGAAGTACAAGTCATTTGATTATGTTTTTCTTTTTAAAAAATTGTTTTGTGCAATTTGATTTTCTGTACATATATATTGATTTAAAGGAGTGAGAGACTTTCTAATTTCTAAAAAAATACACTTGGAAATTTGAGGGGATGACATTGAATCTGTAAATCAATTTATAGGGTATTGTTATCCGAAGAATATTAAGTATTTTTAAAATTATTGTAGGTATACATAAGTATGGGTTACATGGGATGTTTTGATACAGGCATACAGTGCATAATAATCACTCACATCCTGGAGGGTAGGGTATCCATCCCCTCAAACATGTGTCCTTTGTCTTAGAAACAGACCATCCTTGAACATAAGATGACTTCCAGTTATTTTCAGTTTATCTTTGATTTCTTTCAGCATTACAAATTGTGTAAAATTCCTGTACCTCTCTTAAATTTTTTCTCTTAATGTTTTTTATTGATACCATTATAAATGGAATTGTTTATTTTATTTTTAATTGTTGGTTGCTTTTATATAAACCATAATCTACTTTGGCATGCCAGTTTTCTGTCTTGTAACATGGATAAATTTGTGTATTAATTCTACTCATATTTTAGTGAATCCCTTTTTTTACAGAAAATTATTTCATTTGCAATAATGACAGTTCTATTTTTATTTTAAATCTGGACAATTTTTTTTCTGTTGTAGAATTTCCCTGGCTAATACCTCCAGTACACTGCTGAGTAGAGTGGTTAAAGTGGAAATTCTTGCCTTCTCAAACTTTCAGGTAAAGAGGCTCAAGTCTGTCACCGTTAAGTATGACGTTAGTTATAGGTTTTTCATAGATACCTCTTAGTGGGTCTCAAAATCTTAGTTTGCTGGGGGTTTTGTCAGGAATGGATGCTTGATTTTTGTAACTTTCTCTGTGCCTATTTACAGGATCATTTTTTGTTCTTTACTAGTATTGGGCATTATCTTGATTGAATTTTAGATATTAAATCACAACTGCATTTGCAAAACAATCACATTTGGTCTTGGTGTATATTCACATTTTATGTGCCTGGATTTAGCTTGCTAATGTTTTCTGAGGATGTATGTGTCTATATGAATATGGCATATTTGCCTACAGTCCTTCTATTATACTTGTGTCTGGCCTTAGTATTACAGTAATACTGGGCTCTAGAATTAATTGGAAAGTGTTTCCTCTTCTTCATTTTTTGGAAGTATTTTCTGCTGAAGAATTAGCATGAATTATTTATTGAATATTGGTAGAATGTTTTACATAGGTTATTTTGCCCTGGACTTTTCTTTGTGAAAGTATTTTAAATTAATATTTCTGCTTTACTTGAGTGACAATTCATAATACATAAATGTATATTTTATATTATACTTTTCAGTTTACTTTTATAATTTGTACATCCAAGATACTGATTTCTCGACTGGGTGCAGTGGCTCACACCTGTAATCCCAGCACTTTGGGAGGCCGAGGTGGGTGGATCACAAGGTCAGGAGATCGAGACCATCTTGGCTAACACGGTGAAACCCCGCCTCTACTAAAAATACAAAACATTAGCCAGGTGCAGTGGCAGGCACCTGTAGTCCCAGCTACAGGTGAGGCTGGGAGGCTGAGGCTGGAGAATGGCCTGAACCTGGAATGTGGAGCTTGCAGTGAGCCCAGATCGCGCCACTGCACTCCAGCCTGTGCGACAGAGCGAGACTGTCTCAAAAAAAAAAAAAAAAAAATTTCTAATTCGTAATATTCTATGAGTAATAGATTTTCTAGGCTGTTAACATGAAAAAATCAGAAATAATATAGAGTGAGGCTTCAGCCCAATCAATGAATGACCCAAAGTCTATTGTAGAATGGATCATTGAAATACAATTTTATCCTTAATGTTTACATTTATTGTGGAGGAAAATAAGGTAGTGATTCTAAAGGAAATTAGTAAAAATACCATTTAACTTTGGATTTTCTCAAGAGGGCAGACAAAGTAGACTTTCTAATTTTTATTGATAATTATATAAGACATAAACAGTTTTTAATTAGAACAAACAATATGCCATTTGAAGAATAGTATGAAGATGATAGTTTGATTAATAATTTTGATTAGTATTTGCTTACTATATACAAATATGTTGGGCAAGATTGTAAGCCATTAAACACACACATATATATATAGACATATATAATTGTTTGAAATAAGGAAACCATAGACTCATGACCAGTGAAAAACTGACATATTTTCAACCTTAGTAACTTTCAAACTATCATAAAAATTTACCATTTTGATTTATATTAACTAAATATACATAAAACTATGAAAGAACTTTATTAGAAAGTTTGACTAGTCATGGAGATCAATGTGTTTCACAATTAAAAAGTAACCAAAGACACACATTATTATCAAATACCAAACCAAAGCATTTAAGAAAAGATTAAGACTAAAAGATGCTATGGAATTTGTCACAGCAGAAATACAACAGAGCACACTTCTAGGCACTGTGATACCTTAATAGATAGTATCAATTAATGTGTAAACACAGGCCAGTGTGCTCATCATTACATGAAAAAAATTTAGAACTGGTAAACTAAGGAAGTTTGCAGGATACTGTATCAACGTAAAGAAAATCAGTTGCATTTTTATCCTCCAACAACAAATACCTGGGAAAAATCAAGAAGACAGTTACATTTACCATAACATCAAAAAGAATAAAGTATTATGTTGGTAATGGCAAAAACCACAATTACATTTGCACCAACCTAATACTTAGGAATAAATATAATAAAGAATGTAAAAGATTTGTGCAACACAAACTGTAAAATATTAATGGAGGCAATTATCGAAAAGACACATTTAAAAATACTTAGTGTTCATGGATCAGAAAAATTAATACTAAAACATTCATACTACTCAAATTGGTGTATTATTTAAAGCAGTCTCTATCCGAATTCCAATGGCATTTTCAACAAAAATTTAAAAAAATCTACAGTTTGTGTGATATTATAAAAGACTCAAAACAATTTTAAGCAAGAGGGACAAAGCTAGAAGCATTACACTGCCTGATTTCAAGCTATATAGCAAAGGTGTAGTCATCAAAACTGCAAAATATTGGCATAAACACAAACAAATAGACCACTGGAACAGAATAGGGAGCTCAGCTATATGTATCCATCTGTATACAGTCAATGAATTTTCAACAAAGGCATACAGATACACAATGGAAAAAGAGTAAACTCTTCAATAAATGGTGTCGGGAAAATGAGATATCCACATACAAAAACAAATTGCACCCAACCTTTACAGCATACATAAAATTAATTTAAAATATATTAAAGATGTAGACATTGGACTTGAAACCAAAAATCTTCTAGAAGACAACACTGAGGAAAATTCTTTGGCATTGGTCCTAGCAGTAAATTTTTGTATTTGACGCCAAAAGCACAGGAAAAAAGTGGGACTACATCAAACTAAAAAGTCTACTGCATGGTGAAAGACAGTCAGTGTCATTAAAAGGCTATTTACAGAATTGGAGAAAAATACTTGTACGCCAAATATCAGATAAAGGATTAGTATTCAAAATCTGCAAGAAACTCATGAAACTTAACCCCCCAAAATAAAAGTAACAATAAAAAGTGACACTTTTTAAAAAAAAGCAGCCAAAAACTAAATGTTATTCTTTTAAAGAAGCCATTAGTAATTATGAGAAAAATGCAAATCAAAACCACAATGAGATCTCATTCAAACAAATATTAAGGTGATATTTATCAAAAATTCAAAAGAAAGCAAATGTTGTCAAGAATGTAGAGAAAAGGGACCTTTGTACACTATCACTGGGAATGTAAATGGTAAAGCCATTATAGAAAACAGCATGGAGGTTCATCAAATAATAAAAAATAAAACCGTCATATGATTCATCAATCTCACATCTAAGTAAATATCCAAGGAACGTAAAATTGCTATATTGAAGAGATATCTTCACTCCTATGTTTATTGAAGCGTTATTAACAATAGATAAGATATGAAGACAACCTAAATGTCCATTAACACAGAAGTTAAACAGAATATTACATAGTTGAGCATGGTGGCTCAAACCTGTAATCTCAGTGCTTTGGGATGCTGAGGGAGTAGGATTACTTGAGGCCAGAAGTTCAAGATCAACTTGGGTAACATAGCAAGACCATGTCCTTACAAATTAGCTAGGCATGGTGGTGTACCCCTGTGGTCCTTGCTACTTCGGAGGCTGAGATGGGAGAATAATTTGAACCCAGAATTCAGAGGTTACTGTGAGCTATAATGACACCACTGCACTCCAGCCTGTTGTTGTATCTTAACAACAACCAAGAGGAAATTTAACATATATGTATGTGCATGTGTGCACGTGTGTATGTGTGTGTCACAGTTCAGTCCTTGAAAAAAAACTTGCCATTTGCAACCACATGGATCATCTTGAGGTCATTAGGCTAAGTGAAATAAGTCAGACACAGAAAGAAGAACACTGCATTATCTCAATTATATGTGGAGTCTGGAAAAGGGTTTGAATTATAGTTACAGACACTAGAATGCTAGTGACCAAGGGCTGTGTCTTGGGGGAATCAGATACTGATCAAATGGTACAAACCTGTTTTATAATATGAATAAGGACTGAGGACCTTATTCATGGAGGCTATAGTTAATGTATAAGTAAATTTCATTAATAAAGAAGATCTCAAGTATTTACATGTAAATTTTATTTTAAACCCATTAAAATAAGTTATAGATTAAATGTAAACTCCAAATTGACATATTATTTCCAGTCAGGGATGTTCTAATGAACAAGCATAGTATAAAAGCTAAAATTGGATATTTAGCTAAAGTGTCTTTCATAAATAAGAGTAAATTAAATTTTTTCAGAAGTAAAAACTTTGAGAGATTTGATTGCCGATAGAAAATTGTTAAGAGTATACTTCGAGAGAAACATTTTCTGCTACCAAGATAAAATGAAAATAAAAGTGTAATAGACTTGACATGGAAATGTCTACCCATGGTAGACATTGAACTAAAGAAATTATGTGGTTTTTGGATGCATCTGTTTTGAAATCAGATAAATATTAATAAAAGTGTGATTCCATGCATTTTATTAAGTAAGGTAAAAAGAATTCCAAGGCTACTTGAACAATTTATGGGATAAGACTAGTATTTAGAAATGTTTTCCATTGCTAACTTGTTAAAACTTTATAGCACTTTGCATATTTTGGAGAATGTCAGCTATCCTTTTATCAGCTAATTTGTACCAGTGGAGCAACAGTGGCATAGACATTGCCCACCAGGTTCCCCACACTCAGGATGACTGGGTTATATGTCCACAGTAGGGTTGAAGAGGATGATATGATGAGGTCCTCTCAGAACACAAAGTAGCTCACTAACAGCAGGATGGTCTGAATGGCCCTTTTCTTTGGGAAGGCTCTTGGAGAGATGCTGGTGCTGTGAAGGTGCTGGGATTGCCTCGGATGCTGGGACAAAAGGATCACCATGTGTGCGATTGAATGCAGTGTAATTTCTATAATGAAGACATCCCCGGATAATGTCAGAGTGAAAAAAGGACTTCATTAGAGAAAGTGAACAGTATTTGCTGACCTTAAGTAGACTGGTATGCATCACGTTAGAAGCCACGTGAAGAATATTACGTTACTACCGAAAGACAAATTGACCAAAAAAAAAAAAAAAAAAAAAAAAAAAAAAGACAGTGATAATGTTATTTGTGAATTTCTTTACAAAATAACATTTGTTTAAGCCTTGCCAACCAGCATTTGCTGGGGCTGATGATTCTGGCTTGGTGTACACTCGGGAGACAGGTGTTAGAGATACATAGGCCCATCCTCACTCTGCTAATGTAGAACAAGGACTTAGATTTGAACTCATTCCCTAAGTGCAGTGATTCAAGCATATCTGGAGACCAAGCATCCACTACAGTGAGGAACATGAATGAAGGCCAAGTGATAGCTGATCAGGTCATGGTACTTAGATTTGTGATCCTGAAGGAATGTGAAGATGTTGAAGAAAAGAAGGTGTTGGGTGAAAGTTCAATGGAAGCTTGGGGGAAAAACAAGGTATTTTTAAGCATAACAGAAGCAGAAAGTGTGTTAGTCTTAATAACAAAGAAAACGTATTTCGTATATCTGGGAAAAACAGTAGATCTCTCATTATCAATGTTCTTTAGTGTTCCAAATGATCACCATCCTTATTTTAATTTTACCCACTTCATGGTTAACTCTGATTATCTCATATACATTCTGGATAATGCAGCCTCCTCACTCATTTCCACATCAAATAATATACATATAAAACATCAACACATCCACAGTCATGCTGCATAGAGTGTACAATTCTGAAACTTTTGTTGTACCATCTGGGTTTCAAACATTTTAATGTCAAAGCTCATTTTTCTGTGTAGCTTCTGCCTAGTGGATTGTATATTCTCAGAACTTGTCAACAAAATATAACTCCCAATAATCCAGCCTTCAAAATTACTACAACACAATGTCACATTTCCTAATGTGTCCCTGTGGGCTCCGTATGGGTGATTTGTGGTGTTCTTTGTATATGTTCCTTAGTGGATTTTAGTTTTCAGAATTGAACTAGATCAAAATTACTTTCGGAGTCAGAAAAATCTTGCTTCTTTTAGAGAAACATAGGAGAACTGCTCTGTCCTCCAGAGGATACCTCTGTGACACAGAACATGAGATACAGGGAGGAAAATGTAGGTTGCTTATTACCTCTGCTTCCATCAATTTGTCCAGGTACATTTATTGAGAACAGAAAGATATGTTCATTCCAACCACTGTGAGTGTTGTTGTGTCTTTTAGTGAGTCTGTGCCTCTGTATTCTTAGAAAATGCCTCACATTTCCCACACCCTTAGGTTTGACAGGAAGGCTAGAGAGAATGGGAGTTGCCTATGTCCCTTCACTCACATGAAGGGCTCAAGTGGTCTGAAATTGAATATTTCTCTTCTTCCCAACTGAATACTACAGCAGTTTGGTGATGGGTATTTCCTTTACCTCAGGTCATATAAACTCTGACAAAACCCCAGTAGGTTAGGCTTTGCTAAAACAGTTTAATGATGGCAGAGCTTGGTAAGAACAGAATGCTCTGAGTGGCTTTTAGTAGGGTACATTTCCCTTCCCTATGCCAGAAAGATAAGATTTTTCTGTTTCTCCTGTGAGAATCTGGTAAGGCTTCTGAAAATAAAACTCTCAAAAGTGAGGAGGAACTAAGACTGGCCTCCATGGAGATTTTCACTCTCAAACTTGTCCACTCTCAGCTTCAGCAATTCCTCAATTACATTGTAGGTTTTCTACCATAGTACTAATCGCTACTGAAGTTTTGTCTTATGGGTTTTTCTTTTGGTGAGTTGTCATTATCTTTATTTGTATGTCTTTCTATACAGTTTGGGGGCAGATGGTTAGTTTATGACCTCATTTTTTCCTTCTATAATTTTTTTTTGAGACAGAGTCTCACTCTGTCACCCAGGCTGGCGTGCAGTGGCATGATCATGGCTCACTGCAACCTTCACCTCCCAGCATGAGAAGCAATTCTCATGCTTCAGCCTCCCGAGTAGCTGGGATTACAGGTGCCTACCACCATGCCCGGCTAAGTTTTGAATTTTTAGTAGAGATGGGGTTTTACCATGTTGGCCAGACAAGTGTCAAACACCCGACCACAGGTGATCTGCCCACCTCAGTCTCCCAAATTGCTGGGATTACAGGCATGAGCCGCTGCGCCTGGCCTTTAATTTTGTTTTTAGTTGACACAATACTTTTACGTATCGTTGGAGCATAACGTGAGCATTAGATACATGTTTACGTATGTAATAAATTATGGGATTTATCATGTCTGATATCTCATTTTATTATTTCTTTGTGGTGAGAACATTCAAAATTCTCTTTTCTAGCCATTTGAAATATTTAATACAAAATCATTCACCATAGTCACTCTACTGTGCACTTGAATATATTCCTCCTACTTAACTGTAACTTATTGCCCATTGACCATTTTCTCCTCATTTTGCACTCTTACACACCCTAATTTCTAGTAACCACCATTCTACTCTCTACTTCGATGATATCAACTTTATTAGATTCTGTATATTAGTGACAATGTGAAGTATTTATTTTTTTATGCCTGGTGTGTTTCACTTAATGTTCTCCAGGTTCATCCTGTTGCTGCAAAGGACAGAAGTTTATCTTTTTTAATGACTGAATACTATTTCATTGTGTGTGTGTGCACGTGTATATATATATATGTATATATCACATTTGTAAAATCCTTGTATCTATTGAAGAACATCAGATTATTCCATGTCTTTGCTATGGTAAATAGTACTGCAATGGACATAAGTATGCATGTGTCTTTACAGTCGAATGATTTGTATTTTTGGAGTGTATACCAAAAAATTGGATTGCTGGGTCAAATGGAAGTTTGGTTTTAAATTCTTTGAGAAATCTTCAGACTGCTTTCAGCAGTGGTTGGAAAAATTTACATTCCCACCGGCAGTGTATAAGGTTTTTCTGTTCACCACCCACCACCATCTATTATTCTTTGCCTTTTTAATATGGCTGTTGTGACTCATGTGAGATGGTATCTCGTGACTTCGATTTGCATTTTTTTAATAACTGATATTGAGTATTTTTATATGCTTGTTGGATGCATGTGTGTCTTTTGGGAAGTGTATGTTAATGTTCTTTTTTCATTTTTAAGCAAGGTTGTTTTTTGCTTGTTGAGTTACGTTCCTTTATCGATTGTAGCTATTAAACCTTTGCTGGATAAGTAAGTTTTTTCTCTCATTCTGTAGGTTGTGTGTTTACTGTTTGTAGTTTTTCTTGCTGTACAGAAGCTCTTTAGCTTAATTAGGTCTCACTTGTCAATTTTGTGATGGTGTTGTTTCAATTGCTTTTAGAGTCTTTGTCATGAATTCTTTGCCAGGGCCAATGTATAGCATGATATTTCCTAGATTTTGTTCTAGAGTTTTTTACACTTTTAAATATTACATTTAAGCCTTTAATCCATCTTGAGTTAATTTTTGTATATGGTATAATGAAGTGGTCCAGCTTCAATCATCTGCATATGACTAGCCAGTTATCCCAGCACTATTTATTGAATAGGGAGTCCTTTCCTTATTGTTTGTTATTGCTGGCTTTGTGAAAGATCAGATGGTTTTAGTTGTGTGGCTTTATTTCTGGGTTCTCTAGCCTGTTCCATTGGTCTGTATGTCTATTTTTGTACCAGTATCCATGCTCTTTTAGGTATTGTAGCCTTATAGTATAGTTTGAAATTGAGTAATATGATCACTCCAGCTTTGTTCTTTTGCATAGAAAGCTTTGAATATTCAGCCTCTTTTTTGTTTGTTTCAAATAAAATTTTTCATTTTTAAAAAATTCTGTTAAAAGTGTCGTTGGTAGTTTGATAGGAATAACACTGAATTCGAAAGTAAGTTTCTTTCGGTAGTATGTCCATTTTAGCAATATTGATCCTTCATATCCATGAGTGTGGAATGTTTTTCTGTTTGTTTTTGTCATCTCTAATTTTTTTTTAGCAGTGGTTTGTAATTCTCATTGTAGAGATCTTTCACCTCCCTGGTTAGCTGTGTTTCCAGATATTTTATTCTTTTTGTGACTCTTGTGAATATAATTGTATTTTTGATTGGATGTTGTTAGTGTATAGAAATGTTACTGATTTTCATACATCTATTTTGTATGCTGAAACTTTGCTAAAGTTCTTTATCAGATCTAGGAACCTTTGGGTAGAGACTGTGGGCTTTTCTAAGTATAGAATTATATCATTTGTGAAGTGAAATTATTTGACTTCCTCTCTTCCTGTTTTGGATGCCTTTTATTTCTTTCCCCTGCCTGATTGCTCTGGCTAGGACTTTCATTATTATATTTAATAGGAGTCGTGAGAGTAGATATTCTTGTTTTGTTCTGGTTCTCAAAAGGAATGTTTCAAGCTTTTGCCCTTTCATTGTGATGTTGACAGTGAGTTTGTTATAGATGACTGTTATTATCTTGAGGTACATATCTTTGATGCCTAGTTTTTGAGGGTGTTTAACATAAAGGGATGTTAAATTTTATTGAAAGCCTTTACTGCATTAATCTTAATAAATCTTCTGAGAGATCATGTGGTTGTTTCTTAGCTCTGTTCATGTGATGAATAACATTTAATTTTATATGTTGAAATAACCATGCATCCCAGGAATAAAGCCTATCTGATCATGGTGGATTAGCTTTTCTGGTGGGCTACTGGATTCAGTTGGCTAATTTTTTTGAGGATTTTTGCATCTATGTTCATCAGGGATATTGGCCTGATAATTCCTTTTTTATTCTGTTTCTGGTAGTTTTTGGTGTCAGGATGATACTGGCCTCATAGAATGAGTTAGGAAGAAGTCCCTCCTCCTACTTTTTTTGGAATAGTTTCAGTACAGCTAGTACCAGCTCTTCTTTATATGTCTGGTAGAATTTGGCTGTGAATCCATCTGGTCCAGGATTTTTTCTGGTAAGCTTTTTTATTATTGATTCAATTTCAGAATTCAGTATTGCTCTGTTTGTGGTTTTAATATCTTCCTGATTCAATCTTGGGAAGTTGTATGTTTCCAGGAATTTCTCCATTTCTTCTGTGTTTTCTAATTTGTGTGCATAGAAATGTTTATATTAGTTATCTAATTGTTTCATGTATTTCTGTGGCATCAGTGATAATATTTCTTTAGTCATTTTGTATTGTAGTTATGAAGATCTTTTTTTCTTTAGTTAGCAGTCTATCAATTTTCTTTCAAAAGTCATTTTAATTGGATTTTTGTACAGTTTTAAAAAAAATCTCCATTTAGTTCAGTTTTAATATTTCTTGGCTTCTATCTTTGGGGTTGATTTGCTCTTACGTTTCTGGTTCCTCTATATATCACCAGGTGCAATGGCTCATGCCTATAATCCCAGCACTTTGGGAGGCCAAGGCGGGTGGATCACCTGAGGTCAGGAGTTTGAGACCAGCCTGACCAATATGATGAAACCTTGTGTGTCTCTCCTAAAAATACAAACATTAACTGGGCATGGTGGCACAAGCCTGTAGTCTCAGCTACTCAGGAGGCTGTGACAGGAGAATTGCTTAAATTTGGGAGACAGAGGTTACAGTGAGCTGAGATTGCACTACTGCACTCCAGCCTGGGTAGCAGAGACTCTGTCACAAAAATAAATATATAAATACAATAAAATAAAAATATACAATGTTAGCTTGTTAATTTTATATCTTTCTAACTTTTTAATGTGGATGTTTAGCGCTATAAACATTCTCTTTGACACTTTTTTTTTTTTAGCAGTTTCCAAGTGATTTAGGTATGTTGTATATTTGTCTGTATTAGTTTCACTTAATTTCTTGATTTTAGCCTTAATTTTATTCTTTACCCAAAAGTCATCCAGAAGCAGCTTATTTAGTTTTGATTAAATTTTTATGGTTTTGAGAGATCTTCTTGGTATTGATTTCTATTTTTATTGCACCATATTCTGATAGTGTAGTTGGTATGATTTTGATTCTTTAGAATATGTTGAGAATTACCTTATGGCCAAGTATGTGGTGGTCAGTTGTAGAGTTTGTGTGATGTGCAGATAGTGTATTCTGTTTTTGCTGGATGGAGTGTTCTGCAGATGAGTGTTAGGTCCATTTGGTTAAGTGTCAAGTTTAAATCCTAAATATTTTTGTGAGTATTCTGCCTTGGTGAACTGTCTGGTACTTTCAGTGGGATTTTAAAGTCTCACAGTATTATTGTGTGGTTATCTAAGTCTCTTCATAAGTCTCTAGGAACTTGTTTTATGAATCTGGATGTTGCAGTATTGGGTGCAGATACATACATATATATATATATATATATATATATATGCGTGTGTGTGTGTGTATGTGTATATATACAAATTTATGCATATATATATTTAGGATAGCTAAGTCTTCTCATTGAATCAAACCCCTTATTATTATGAAATGCCCTTCTTTGTCTTTTTTGATCATTGTTAGTTTAAAGTCTGTTTTGTCTGAAATAAGAGTAGTAACTCCTCCTCTTTTTTTTTTCTATTTGCGTGGTAGATCTTTCTCCATCTCTTTTCTTTGAGCCTATGCATTTCCTTGCATGTGAGATGGGTCTCTGGAAGACAGCATGCAGTTGGGTCTTGGTTCTTCATTTAACTTGTTGCTCTGTGCCTTTTCAATGGGGCATTTGCCCATTCTTTTTCAAGGTTAATACTGATATGTGCAGATTTGATCTTGACATTGTGTTGTTAGCTGTTTGTAACGTAAACTTGATTGTTTATTTACATTATAGTGTAAATAGCCCATGTACTTAAGTGTGTGTGTTTTTTTTGTTTTTGTTTTTTTGTTTTTTGATACGGAGTTTCACTCTTGTTGTACAGGTTGGAGTGCAGTGGCGTGATCTCGGCTCACTATAACCTCCACCTCCTGGGTTCAAGTGATTCTCCTGCCTCAGCCTCCTGAGTAGCTGGGATTGCAGGTGTGCACCACCACACCCTGCTAATTTTTGTATGTTTTTAGTAGAGACGGGGTTTCACCATGTTGCCCAGGCCCTTAGTTGTGGGTTTTTTTTTTTTTTTTTGGTGGCCAGTAGTAGTTCTTCATTTCCATGTTTAATACACCCTTAAGAATCTCTGTTATTTATTTATTTATTTATTTATTTTTGAGAGGGAGTCTCTCTCTGTTGCTAGGCTGGAGTGCATTGGCACCGTCTCAGCTAATAACTGCAACCTTCGCCTCCCAGGTTCAAGTGATTCTTCTGCCACAGCCTTCTGAGTAGCTGGGACTATAGGTGCATGCCATCACGCCCAGCTATTTTTTTTTTTTTTGTATTTTTAATATAGATGGGGTTTCACCATGTTGGCCAGGATGGTCTTGATCTCTTGACCTCATGATCTGCCTGCCTCAGCATCCTAAAGTGCTGAGAATACAGGGGCGAGCCACCATACCTGACAAATAATCTCTTTTAAGGCAGGATAATGTAATGAATTCCCTTAGCATTTGCTTGAAAGGATCTTTTCTCCTTTGTTTATGAAGCTTAGTTTGGTGTGATTAGATTCTTGGTTGGAGTTTATTTTCTTTGAGAATGCTGAATATAGGCCCCCAAATTGTTTTTGTCTTGCATGGTTTTTTTTTTTTTTTTTTTTTTTTTGAGATGAAGTCTTGCTCTGTCGCCTGGGTTGGAGTTCAGTGGCACGATCTCGGCTCACTGCAAGCTCTGCTTCCCAGTTTCACGCCATTCTCCTGCCTCAGCCTCCTGAGTAGCTGGGACTACAGGTGCCTGCTATCATGCCCGGCTAATTTTTTGCATTTTTAGTAGAGACAGGGTTTCACCGTGTTAACTAGGATGGTCTCGATCTCCTGGACCTTGTGATCTGCCCACCTTGGCCTCCCAAAGTGCTGGGATTATAGGCATGAGCCACCGTGCCTGCCCTTGTGTTGCATGTATTTTTTCTGGAAGGTCTGTTGCTAGCCTGATGGGGTTTCCTTTATAAATGACCTGCCCCTTCTCTCTAGTTGCCTTTAATATTTTTTTCTTTCACATTGACCTTGGAGAATCTAACGACTGCATGTCTTGGGGATGGTTATCTTGTATGCTATATCCTGGGGGTTCCCTGAATTCTCTGAATTTGAATTTTAACCTCTCATGGAAGGTTAAGAAAATTCTCATGGACAATATCCTCAAAAATGTTTTCTAAGTTTCTTGTTCTCTCTCCCTTTCTTTTAGAGATGCCAGTGAGTTGTAGATTTTGTGTCTTCACATATTCCCATATTTATTAAAGGTTTTGTTCATTTAAAAAATACGTTTTTCAGTTATTTTTGTCTGAATTAATTCAAAGAATTGGTGTTTGAGCTCTGAAATTCTTCCCTCAGCTTGATGTAGTCAGTTGTTAATATTAATGATTGTACTACAAAATATTCTTTTGAGTTTTTCAGCTTTTATCTCTCATCTCTTGAATAGTTTCACTGAATTTTTTAGATTCCTTGAAATGGGTTTCAGCTTTCTCCTGATTCTTGATGATCTTCATTGGCATCCAGATTCCGAATTCTCTGTCATTTCAGCGATTTTATTCTGATTAAGAACTATTGTTTGGGAGCTAGTGTGGTCATTTGGAGACACTCTGACTTTTAGCATTGCCAGAGTTGCATTGTGCTGGTTTCTTTTCATTCGTGTAGGCTGGTGTTTCTTTAACTGTGTTGTAATTTCAGTACAGTCAGCTTGTTTTACTCCTTGATGTTTTCAGAGGGCCCAAGACTTTGCAAAGTGTCTTTGAGGCTGAATTCTTGTCTTTCATTTCACAGGGGGACATATTAGCAAAGTATTATTGGTGTTAATGTTTGAGCTGCAATTGAGTAGATGGCACATAAGTGTAATGGCCAGCGGATAGGCTCTTGGCAACACTGGTCCTCTGTATTTTCTTGTGTTTGCAGCCATTCCCCCTTTCAGTGCTGTGAGAGTGGGGGCTCCTCCTCCACTTGAGTACTAGCCACAGGTCTTGGCTTGGCACTCCCAGGCTGGCATCATAGCCCTGGGGTTAACTCAAGTTTTTTATTCCCTCCCCAGCTTGGGAGCAGCAGGGATGGGGACCTTGGCCTTGGCAATGGCAGAAGGCCTTTCACTTGTTTCTTGGGGTACCACCTCAGAGATATGCAGACCTGCTGCCAATCAGATTGATCAGTCAGGTATGGAGCAGCTACGTTGTGGGCCCACGCTGGGACCCCTGCCTGGTAAAGAGCAGGGGATTTGGGGCCAATAGGGAAGAGAGACTGGGCTCTCCTCCATCTGTTGGCTGTGGCCTGCTAGAGGCATGAGCAAAACACTCAGGCTGTTTGTTTCTTCCCCAGCCTGAGGGCAGCAAGGGCAGGATCACTGCAGCAGTAATGGCAGAAGGGTTGTCAGTTGCCTCCGGGAACTCCACCCCAGAGAGGCACAGAGCCTCTGTCAGTGAGAATGTTCAGCCAAGGGTGAGGTGGCTGCACTGTGGGCTTAAGCGCAGGGTTCCACCTGGTGAAGAGAAGGGAGCCAGAAGCCCACAGAGAAGAAAGACTGGGCTTCTCTCCATCTTGTGGTTGTGGCATGCTGGAAGTGCTAGCAAAGCAATCAGGGTCTTCATTCTTTTCCCAGACCAAGGCCAGCAATGGTGGTACTGCTACAGTGGCAATGGCGGGGAGCCTATGGGTTGCCTCTGAAAGCTCCATTGCGGAGAGGTGCAGAGATGGTCACTGACTGAAGTAACCCATGGGAGTAGTCGGGGGCAGAATGGCTGTGCTGGGGGCCCACGTCAGGAGACTCTATACAGTGAAGAGTAGCAGGGAAGGGGACCCACGTGGAAAACAGTTCGTCTACTTTTTCTGTAAGGCAACTGTGGTATGCTGGAAGCCTATAGTAGTTCTTGGGCTCTTTAGTTCTTCCCTAGCCTACGAGAAGTAGAGCCTGGGGCCATGGCAATTGCAGAAACAGCAGGCTTGTCAGTTACCTCTGGGAGCTCTGTCTGCAGAGTTGCAACCAGCCTGAGTGCTTAAGTAGGGGTTAAGTGGCTGCGCTGGGACCCAGGCCAGAGGGCATTTCTAGGCGAGGTATAGTGGAAGTGGGGCCTCTATAGGAGATGGAGACAGGAGGTGAGTCTGCTCCTCAGCATTGTAGGTATGGCCCCTATCCTGGGGGCATGTGAGAGAGCCTGTCCTTCCCTAGTGGCAGAGCTTTAGCAACTGGCACTGTTGTGGTCAGGAGTCCAAGGCCCTTAGGATTCCATGTGGCCCTGACTGGAGGGTCTGCCCAGACTCCATGCAGCTCTCTGTGTCAGTTGGGGAGCCCTGTGGGGAAGGTGTTGGGGGATTTTCTGGGCCCAGGATTTCAAAGATCGATGGCAGAAGGCTGAGTCACCAGCAGCTCTTGCTTACTCACCATTTTCCTGCAGTGGAGAGCCTCTCTTAGCTCAACACCAATTCTGGCTGGGTGGCTTTCCTGTTTCACTCCTCTCTGCTCTTTGTGGGTCACATTTCTTCCTTGATAAATTCTCCATTTTAAAACTTTACATACATTTATGGAATCCAATTGCAATTTTGTTACATGCATGGATTGCATAGTGCTATCAAGGTTCATCTATAGCATTATCAGAATTTTATTTTTTAAAAAAGATTTATAGAGATGAAGTTTTGCTATGTTGCCTAGGCTGGTCTCGAACTCGTGGGCTCAAGCTATCTGCCTGCCTTGGCCTCCCAAGGTGCTAGGATTAAAGGTGTAAGCCACCGAACCTGGCCAGAATTGTTTTTTCTTCATACAGCTGAATAATATTCTGTGTACGTGTATATCACGTTTTGCTTATCCATTCCCCTATTTATGGGCATTAGGGTTGGTTGTACCTTTTTCACCATTGTGAATAATGTTGCTGTGAACACAAGTGTACGAATACCTGTTTGAGTCCTTGCTCTCAGTTCTTTTGAGTATATACACTGAAAGGGAGTTGTTGGATCATATGATAATTCTATGCTTAATATTTTAAGGAACTGCCAAACCATTTTCCACAGGGGCTGCACCATTTTACATTCCAAAAAGCAATGCATAAAGGTTCCAGGTTTTTGATATCCTTGCTGACAGTTAGTATTTCCTGTTGATGTGTTATATATTTATAGTGTTTGAAATTCATTTGAGGGTCTTTGCTGTTAACAAAATGTTACAGGTTTTTTTCAAAGAGAACAATATGCTGTGTTATAAAGAATCTCACATGTTACTTGATGCCTGTGATCTATTTTTTTTTAGTAAAAAGAGGAACTTATCTCCACCCAGCCTCAGTCCACTGCACCCGCTCTTTGCTGTGTCAGGATATGCGGGGGAGAAAAGGAGCTTGGCAGCTCTGTCCTGTGTTGAGCTGTGGTAGCCCATCACTGGGTTGTAAAGCACCTCTCCTCCTCCTCCTCCTTGGGAGAAATTTCACTGATTGACTCAGCCATCTGGATTTATTTTGGGTGTAATGTTGATGTAATTTTATTGAAATAACACTAGATAGAAAGTTAGGGGATGGATTCTCTAGCTGATGAGAGTTTTGGGCAAATCAAGTACATAATTTCTGAGCCTTATTTTTTCTCTTAGGCAAGAAAACTATAAATTAGGCAGCCCATGGGAGACCCTCGAAGCCCTGAATGTGGGTGTAGGACACCAGATTTCTACCACTCACTTTCTGATTACTTCCCTTGCACAAAGATCATGGCCCAAGTAGCAGTGTCCACCCTGCCTGTTGAAGTGAGAAGTCTTCAAAGAGCAGGATGGTGGTGACATTCCTCGTGTCAGCTCTTGAGTCCATGGCGAGACCTTCTATTCTGACATTCCATAGTTGGGTAGGACTGGGCTGTAGATGAAGTTGATTTGTTTTTGTAGAATATATAATTTTATGTTTTTTTAGTTTTAAGGAATAGTTTTTTTCTTGAATAGTAGTTATAGATTTAAGCCTTTCAAATCACATTTTATGACCATAATTCAAAATGTTTATTTTTTATTTTATTCATTTATTTAGAGATGGAGTCACGCTCTGTTGCCAGGCTGGAGTGCAGTGACGCGATCTTGGCTCACGGCAACCTCCGACTCCCTGGTTCAAGCAATTCCCCTGCCTCAGCCTCCCAAGTAGCTGGGATTACAGGCACATACCACCACGCCCAGCTAATTTTTGTATTTTTAGTAGAGACAGGGGCTTCACCATGTTGGCCCGGAGGATCTCCATCTCCTGACCTAGTGATCCACCCACCTCAGCCTCTCAAAAGTGCTGGGATTACAGGTGTGAGCCACCACAGCTGGCCCAGGTTATTTAATTTTTACATTTAGTCTCAAATATTTTTCTATGACGATTTTAGGCAATCATTTGTTTTGCAACTGTTAACTTTGAAATTATGTATAATATTTTTGGTTACTCGGAATGAGTTTGTATACTAGAGAATGATGCTGAAGTTTTATTGTATCTATATGTAAAAGATTCCCAGAATTTGAGGCCATCAGGGCATCTTTACTCTTGTATATCTGTGTTTTCTTCTGCTTACACATTCACTATTGCATTAACCACCTGTTTCCAAATTGTTTAGTGTTAGCTGTTTACTTTTTTTTGTTTGTTTGTTTAAGACGGAGTCTCACTGTGTCACCCAGGCTAGAGTGCAGTGGTGCGATCTCAGCTCACTGCAATCTCCACCTCCCAGGCTCAAGTGATTCTTCTGACTCAGCCTTCCTAGTAGCTGGGACTGCAGACATGTGCCACCACACCTAGCTAACTTTTTTTTTTTTTTTTTTTTTGGTAGAAATGGGGTTTTACAATGTTGGCCAGGCTGGTCTCGAACTCCTGAGCTCAAGTGATCTGTCTACCTTGGCCTCCTAAAGTGCTGGGATTACAGGTGAGAGCCACCACACCTTGTCAATCTTTCCTTCAAAAAAAAAAAAAAAGCCCATCATATGCATAATTACAACAGAATATTGAGTGCTGATTATATAGTTTTTATTTTTGTGTTACTATCATAGTAGTTAACAATTTATCATATTTTTATAGGTAAGTAGCTGGAAATAGTATTTATTTTAAAAAGTATCAGGCTAAGGTATTTTCTATTTTTCTTTTACTTTTTTTTTTTTTGAGTTGGGGTCTTACTCTGTTGTCCAGATGGGAATGCAGTGGTGTAATCATGACTCACTGTAGCCTGGACATCCTGGATTCAAGTGTTCTTCTCACCTCAACTTCTGAGTAGCTGGGACTGCAGGCATGTGCTACCACATCTGGCTACTTTTTTTGAGTTTTGGTAGAGATGAGCTCTTACTATGTTGCCCAGGCTGGTCTCTAACTCTTGAGTTCAAGCGATTCTGCCTCAGCCTTTCAAAATCCTGAGATTACAGACATGAGCCACTGTTCCTGGCCTAGCTAATTTTTAAGCTTTTTTGTATAGATGGGGTTTCCTTATGTTGCCCAGGCTTGTTTCAAACTCCTGGGCTCAAGCGATCTTTCTGCCTTGGCTTCCCAAAGGGATTACAGATATGAGCCACCACGCATGGCTTTAGGTATTTTCTGACACGTTAAATGTAAATATTTTAAGTAGGAGGAGCTATACATTTTCTTCCTCTTAAGTGGTTGGAAGGTAATAGATAGTGCTTAACCTCACAGAGCTCTGTGTGACATAGTTTGTGGCTGCTTTTTTTTTTTTATTTTTTGAGACACGATCTGACTCTTTTAGAATGGAGGGCAGTGGCATGGTCGTACCTCAGTGCAGCCTTGACCTCTCGGGTTCACGCGATCTTCCTGCTTCAGCCTCCCAAAGTGCTGGGATTATAGGCTTGAGCCACTGTGCTTGGCCACCTATTTTGTTTTCTTAAATGGAAATTATTTTTGCATAATTAAAATTTGCATTAAAAATTGTTTTAAAAACTTGATAAAATTATCTCCTTAAAGATATTTGAGAATGGTTAGTGGTTATATGCTGTTATTTTATTAATGTGACTTGTTTCTGCCTTGTGATCATAAAACCAGCTGAAATTTGTGACTGTTAATGTTAAATAAAAATTTAGAGATGAAATGCTGTTCTGTTTTTGATAATAAAATAATTTTTTAAAATACAAATTTCTGCATAGAGTACCGTAGGGTCATTTACGTCCTTACAATTTCTTTATAGTCCCTTTATCTTCAGCATAGGCATTTCACTATTCTCAGGCTTTATCTCTTCCTCCCCAGCATTAGTAAGACCATTTCTCCTCCTATTCCTATTTGTATATTACACAGTATAATTAAAGGTGTAGAAACTGTTGAGTTCTTGACTGGCTTGTCAGAATACTAAACAGACCTAGGCTGACTTCATCTCTTCCTTGGCTGGTAGACTTCTTTTGTCTTATCCGTGGATAGTACATGAATCTTGATTTGCTCTTTCATAAACTGCCTTTGCTGACAGGATTAAGTGTGGATAGTGAAGCGAGAATGCACCCTCACTTACCACAAGGTAAGTAAATAATAGTTCCTTACAGGAGAGCAGCCACAGCACATTTCATGTAAGTGCAATGGAAGGAAATTACCGTGCCCTATCATTCTTCACGCTGGGGCGCTGTTGGCTCACTTCTAGGCCAGAAGTTCTCTAGCATAGCTT
Organism: Macaca fascicularis; assembly: GCF_037993035.2. Classification (NCBI taxonomy): domain Eukaryota; kingdom Metazoa; phylum Chordata; class Mammalia; order Primates; family Cercopithecidae; genus Macaca; species Macaca fascicularis. Next base: position 51,560,676 of record NC_088383.1, on the reverse strand, counting down.
TATTGTAGTTCAAAAGATTTCTGATCACCTTGCTAGCTGCTAAATTAGTTATTGAAGATAACATTTTAAAGCAATATTATGCAAAAATAATTTCCATTTAAGAAATTAGAGGGTGATTATTACACAAATCAAAAACAAATAGTGGGAAGCTTATAGTTTTCAACAAATGATACTGAGAAAATAGGGTATTTGGTAAAAAATAAAAAAACTTCAATATATAGTCCTCATCATGTGATGAGTTAAATTCTAGATGAGGAAAATAGTTATACTAAGACACATTTTAAAACTAAATCAAAATATATATAATTATTATGTAATTATTTAATTCCATAATGGCTTTTCTGTGCCTAAAATAAGTGATGTACTTGTATGGATCAGTAGGAAAATACACTAACACATTTGAAAAATAGGCAAAGGATATGATAATTTTCAGAAAATTATGCTACAGTGCTCTCTAATTTTAACACCAATCAGTGGAGTATGTTTATGATAGTAAGATACCCCTTTTCAAGGTTTCTGGAAAAGTTGCACGGTAGCATTTGCTAGGATATTATGAACCTTATTAGGAAGCAAATTTTAGTAAATTTTGAGTATATGGAGTATTTACTCTCAATGTTTTTTTTTTTTTTTCTTTTGGACTCTCATGTCTCTGATTCTTTTGAGAAAGTCATTCAAGATGTACATATTTTGTTTCCATTTATTACAGTAGTGTTCTTTTTAAGAGGGAAAATTGGAATAACTGGCCTTTGAAATAATGTTAGCACTAAATGAATTATGGTATATACATAAAATGGAATACTATATACTCTATAATATTTTTAAAGAATATTTAATCCTAGAAATATACTTAGTAAAAGTCAGTGAGTACTCACCTAAATGTGATTCTGGCTATGTGTAGATGTGGGAATACTTCTGGAGGAAGGAATTACGTAGTGAATGCCGTAACGTGAGTTCCAAACCCCTCTTTGAATACTGATGGCACTAATTTCCCCAGCTGCTGTAAGTGTTTGAGTCACCTTGCCCACCCTTGCCCCAAGGAGGGCCACGTTGGCTTCTGAGCTCATGGTGCAGCTGCATCCCTGTTCATTCCTGCGTGCCTCCCACCTCCGGGGTGCTGTTACTGACAGTGCTCCCCAGCAAGCGTGTGTAAAATCTGTGTCTATTTTTTGGAGAATCTGACCTATAATAGATTAAAAGGCATTTCTGCATTTTTTTTCTTTTAAATTCTGTGTTGTCTTTTGTTTAAAATCAGACAAAAATTTAGGAAGAGTAGTACCTTTAAAAATGCTGTTAGATTTGTGTTAGATTTTTTAATTCATCTAGCAGAAATGGTGTTTTTAAATGTCTGCCTTTAACATGTTTGCTGTTTGTATTGTTTAAAGCACTGATCAAGTTTAAGGCCGAAGTGATCTGCATCACAGTTTACAAAACAGATGTGTTTGCCTTCAGAACTGAAGGATGGAGGACATAGTTTTTTCAGTACCAGAAAGAATATTTAAATAGATTTCATAAAATATTGTAAGCATTTTTTTTTTTTTTGACAGTGTCTTGCTCTGTCGCCAGGCTGGAGTGCAGTGGCGTGATCTTGGCTCATTGCAGCCTCCACCTCCTGAATTTGAGAGATTCCCCTGCCTCAGCCTCCTGAGTAGCTGGGACTACAGGCACACGCCACACACCCGGCTAATTTTTTGTAATTTACTAGAGTTAGGGTTTCACCATGTTGGCCAGGATGGTCTCAATCTCTTGACCTTCTGATTTGCCCCCCTCAGCCTCCCAGAGTGCTGGGATTACAGGCATGAGTCACTGTGCTAGGCCAGCATTGTATTTTTATCATTTTTTATTTTATTCTAAACCTAAATATTTATATATATGTCATTTTCTTCTAAAGCAGAATGAGGTTTAAACTATAAAAGATTCCCTCCCTCCCTCTCTCCCTCCCTTCCTTCCTTCCTTTTTTTTTTGAGACAGAGTCTCACTCTGTTGCCTAGGCTGGAGTGCAGTAGCATGGTCTTGGCTCACTACAACCTCTGCTTCCTGAGTTCAAGCGATTCTCCTGCCTCAGCCTCCTGAGTAGCTGGGATTACAGGTGTGTACCACCACACCCAGCTAATTTTTTTCTATTATTACTAGGGACGGGGTTTTACTATGTTGGTCAGGCTGGTCTCGGACCTCCAGCCACCTTGCACTCCCAAAGTGCTGGGATTATGGTTGTGAGCCACCGTGCCAGACTGAACTGTAAAGGATTTTCTGAAATGTTCATGGAGACATTTCAGAATGCTCAAAAGGAATCACAGTAGTGGTAATATGTCAGGGTAAATACTGAAGAGTTAAGAAAAATGGAAAGTGTTAATAGTATGGGGTTTCTTTCTTGGTTTTACTCTGAATTAATAAGACACATTAGAGAGAAGGAATGAAGGTAGAGAAATTTTGAATAGATTAAAAGTTCTTACTCAGATAATGAGTTCTTTTCTAAGTAAATATTTGGTGTATTGAAAACAAGAAATTCACTTTGCAAATGAGTTTGTTTAAGGAAGATGCAAAATTAAACAGTTCTCCTCAACTCACTCAGTGGAATCACCTTATCAGAATCTTCAGTGGGTTTTGTAATCCTCATTTAGAGAAGTGTTGAGCTTATTTGACATTGGAACACGGTCTTAACATTTACTATAGGATGTTAGTACTTAAGACCTTTCACAGTATGACAATTTTCCTATCTTTGTGTAACTGAACACTATCGATAAAGTTTCATGTTAACTGAGTGGTAGAGCATTTTCTTAAAAACATAGAAAGGAAACAAAAAGGTAGGGTGCCTATAGGCACAGAATACATACAGGCATACCTCATTTTTTGAGCCCTGCAGATACTGCAGTTTTTACAAATTGAAGATTTGTGGCAACGTTGTGTCAGTTAAGTCTATTGTGCCATTTTTCCAACAGTGTGTGCTTGCTTTGGTTCTCTGTGTCACATTTGGTAACTCTTTACAATATTTCAAACTTTTTCATGATTGTTATATGTACTGTGGTGACCTGAGATCAGTGAGCTTTGATGTTACTGTTGTAATTGTTTTGGGACTCCATGAACGCACCCATATGAGATGGCAAACCTAATTGTTGAATGTCGTATGTTCCCATCATTTTCTCTCCTAAGGCCTCCCTAGTCCCTGAGGCACAATATTGAAATGAGGCCAGTTAGTAGCCCTCCAGTGGCCTCTAAGTGTTCCAGTAAAAGAATAGTTGCAGGCTGCTCACTTTAAATCAAAAGCTAAAAATGATGAAGCTTAGTGAGGAAGACATGGTGGCAGCTGAGAAAGGTTGAAAGCTAGGCCAGTTTGCCAGGTGGTGGGTGCACAGGAAAAGTTATCAAAAGAGATGAGAAGTGCTGCTCCAGTGAACACACAAATGATAAAAAAGCAAAACAGCCTTATTGCTGATATGGGGAAACTTTGAGTGGTCTGGATAGAAGATCAAGCCAGCCACAATATTCCTGAAAGTCAAAGCTTAATTCAGATCAAGGCCTTAGCTCCCATTAATTCTGTGATGGCTGAGAGAGGTGAGTAAGCCACAAGAGAAAAGCTGGAAGCTAGCAGAGGTTGGTTCGTGAATTTTGAAGGAAAACACAGTCTCTATAACATAAAAGTTCAAGGTGAAGCCTCAAGTGCTTGATGTAGAAACCACGAATTCTCTAGAATATCTTGCTGAGATAATTCATGGAGATGGCTATGCTTAAGAAACAAATTTTTAATGTAGACAAAATAGCCTTATATTGGAAGATGCCATCTAAGATTTTGCTAGCTAGAGAGAATTCCATTGCTGGCTTCAAAGCTTCAAAGGACAGACTGAGACTCTTGTTAGGGGCTAATGCAGCTGGTGACTTTAATTGAAGCCAGTGTTCATTTATCATTCCAAAAATTCTAGGGCCCTTAAGAGCTGTGGTAAATCTACTCTGCATGTGCTCTGTCAGTGGAACAATAAAGCCTGGATGACAACACATCTCTTTATAGCATTGTTCACTGAATATTTTAAGCCTACTTTTGAGACCTACTGCCCAGAAAAAAAAATTCCTTTCAAAATATTACTGCTCATCAGCACTGCACCCAGTCACTCTGAGAGCCCTGATGGAGGTGTATAAGGAGATGAATATCCTTCTCATGCCTGCTAATGCAGCATCCATTATGCAGCCCATAGATCCAGGAGTAATTTCAACTTTCAAATCTTAGGATTATTACTATCTTTTTCTTTTTTGAGAAGATCGTCTCACTGTCACTCAGGCCGGAGTGCAGTGGCACAGTCACAACTCACGGAAGCCTCAATCTCTTCAGGCTCAGGTGATCCTTCCACTTCAGCCTGCTGAATAGCTGGGACCACAGGTGGTGTACCAGCCTGCCCAGCTAATTTTTGTATTTTTTTGTAGAGGTGTTTCATTTCCATGTTGCCTAGGCTGGTCTCAAACTTCTGGGCTCAAATGATCTGCCCACCTTGGCCTTCTTCAGAGTTTGAGATTACAGGTGTGAGCCACTGCACTCAGCCTTCAAGTTTTATTCTTTAAGAAATACACTTTGTAAGGCTGTATCTGCCACACATAGTGATTCCTCTGATGAATCTGGGCAAAGTAAATTAAAAATCTTCTAGAAAGGAGAAGGTGCCATTAGGAACATCAGGAACTAGGTGCCATTAGGAACATTTGTGATTCATGGGAATAGACCAGAATATAACAGGAATGTGGAAGAAGTTGATTCCATCCCTCATGGATAACTTTAAGGGATTCAAGATTTCAGTGGAGAAAGAAACTGCAGATGTGGTGGAACTAGCAAGTGAACCACAATTAGAAGTGGAACCTTCAGATGGGACTACACTGCTTCAATTTTATCATCAAATGTGAAGAGATAAGGAGTTGCTTCTTATGATGATCAAAGAAAGGGATCTCTGAAATGGAATCTATTCCTGGTGAAGATGCTGTGAATATTGTTGAAATGACAACAGAAGATTTAGAATATTCTGTAAACTTCATAAAGCAATGGCAGGCTTTCAGAGAACTGACTCCAATTTGGAAAGAAGTTCCACTGTGTGTAAAATGCTATTCAATAGCATGACACCACTGAGAGATCTTTCATGAAAGAAAGATTCAGTGTAACTTTTAAATGCATTCGGCAACCAACAAATTTGTGTGACTTCACTTTATACTTGCATGATCGTGGTGGTCTGGAATTGAACCTACAATATCTCCTACAGATGCATTTATGCCACTAAGGTATAAACTTGAATTTCTGTTGTCAGATTAGATTCAATTCATAATAAATTGAGATTACTAGTGAATAAAAAGTTTGTTAATTCACTAATTTTAATTCCCACTAGAATTTTAACTTCTTTAAAAAACTATCCTCTGACACTGTATCCCTCCCCCAACCTCCTGTGTTATAATCTTCCAAGCTTTTATGGTAGTAACCTATTTTTAAAATTCTGTCAATAGTGTAATTTTGAGAAATGTTAAGGCCTTGATTATGAGTGTATGTTTATTTATACTAATAATGATGTTTTGATTGTGTGTGTATCAGCTGCCCTCTGTCCCACAGATACCATAACCCTGTCAGTAGCTATGTTTATTCTCCCCATCCTGTGCTGCCTGGCTTATGTGGTTCTCCGGTGATTATAACTAAGCATTAGGGGAGTTGTCCTCAGTTGTGAGTTGTAGTCCTTGCCCATCGGTATTTGTACTTTGTTTACATTGTTAATAATTTGATACCATGAAGAATGGTTTTTGTAATCTAATTCTCAAATGCCTCTTATTTTTTTGCAATAGTGTTTTCTGAAACATAATCCATAGGTTCATGAGGCAGTTGTAGAAATTCTTCAGGAGAATTCTAAGCTCTTTTCTGGGATTTAGAGAAGTGCTGTTGAATAGAACTAAATATAATGTGAGTCATTCACATGATTTAAACTTTCTAGTTATGACATTAGAGAAGAATACAGAGAAACTTGTGAAAATCATTTTAGTGGTAACTTTAACTTAATATATCTAAAATATTTCAACATGTAATCAAAATGGAAATTATTTAGATATTTAGAATACTTTTTTGTATCAAGTTTTCAAAAGTCAGTGTGTATTGTACACTTACGGGACATCTGAGTTTGGACTGGTCACATTCCAAGTGTCACATGTGTTTAGTGGCTATTGTGCTGGATTTTGTAAGTCTAGAATTTATTTTCTGATGATAATCTTCCCGTGTTTAAATTTGTAGCCAATAAATTGCTCATATTTTAGGTTTTTATTTTAAAAGCACTCTTTAAAATCTTCCCCATACTTTTTTTTTTTTTTTTTTTTTTTTTAAAAACAGGGTCTCTTTTTGCAACCCGGGCTGGAGTGTACTGGTGCAATTATAGCTCATTATAACCTTAAACTCTTGGACACAAGGAGTCCTCTTGCCTCAGCCTCCAGAGTAGCTAGGACTACAGATGTGCACTGCCATACCTAACTAATTTTATTTATCTTTTTTGTAGGGATGGGTTTTTCATATGTTGCTTAAGCTGGTCTTTAACTCCTGGGCTCAAACAATTCTGCCTCAGCCTCCCAAAGTGGTGGAATTATAGGTGTGAGCCACCTCACATGACGTATTACTTGTTTGTATAACAAATCACACATTTTAGAATACAGGAAAAATTATTTTTACTAAAAGCCAAATAAAAAGATAATAGATAATGGCCATGCACCTTTTTATTATTTTTTGCAGGTGTTGAAGAAGAAGAAAAGGTTGCAAAGATGTGTAAAATGAAGTCTGCAATCCAGGTGTATCAGATGGTGTAGATGCTGTAGAAATGGCAACCCTCGGAAAAACAGTTGAGGACTTTTTCTGCTTTTGCTATGGTAAAAGCAATATACTTAAATTTTTTAAAAGATACATGATGTAATAGTGGTATGCCATTGATTTAACAGTCATGTAACACACATTTTCACAAACTGAATGAATGAGGAATAACCTTACTTTCCACTTCCATTTTGTTTTTTATTTATTTATTTGTTTATTTATTTATTTATTTATTTTTTATTATTATTATACTTTAAGTTCTAGGGTACATGTGCACAACGTGCAGGTTTGTTACATATGTATACTTGTACCATGTTGCTGTGCTGCACCCATCAACTCGTCAGCACCCACCAACTCATCATTTACATCAGGTATAACTCCCAATGCAATCCTCTCCCCTCCCTCCTTCCCATGATAGGCCCCATTGTGTGATGTTCCCCTTCCCGAGTCCAAGTGATCTCATTGTTCAGTTCCCACCTATGAGTGAGAACATGCAGTGTTTGGTTTTCTGTTCTTGTGATAGTTTGCTAAGAATGATGGTTTCCAGCTGCATCCATGTCCCTACAAAGGACACAAACTCATCCTTTTTTATGGCTGCATAGTATTCCATGGTGTATATGTGCCACATTTTCTTAATCCAGTCTGTCACATGGACATTTGGGTTGATTCCAAGTCTTTGCTGTTGTGAATAGTGCCGCAATAAACATACATGTGCATGTGTCTTTATAGCAGCATGATTTATAATCCTTTGGGTATATACCCAGTAATGGGATGGCTGGGTCATATGGTACATCTAGTTCTAGATCCTTGAGGAATCGCCATACTGTTTTCCATAATGGTTGAACTGGTTTACAATCCCACCAACAGTGTAAAAGTGTTCCTATTTCTCCACATCCTCTCCAGCACCTGTTGTTTCCTGACTTTTTAATGATCGCCATTCTAACAGGTGAGAGATGCTATCTCATTGTGGTTTTGATTTGCATTTCTCTGATGGCCAGTGATGATGAGCATTTTTTCATGTGTCTGTTGGCTGTATGAATGTCTTCTTTTGAGAAATGTCTGTTCATATCCTTTGCCCACTTTTCGATGGGGTTGTTTGTTTTTTTCTTGTAAATTTGTTTGAGTTCTTTGTAGGTTCTTGATATTAGCCCTTTGTCAGATGAGTAGATTGCAAAAATTTTCTCCCATTCTGTAGGTTGCCTGTTCACTCTGATGGTAGTTTCTTTTGCTGTGCAGAAGCTCTTTAGTTTAATGAGATCCCATTTGTCAATTTTGGCTTTTGCTGCCGTTGCTTTTGGTGTTTTAGACATGAAGTCTTTGCCCATGCCTATGTCCTGAATGGTACTACCTAGGTTTTCCTCTAGGGTTTTTATGGTATTAGGTCTAACATTTAAGTCTCTAATCCATCTTGAATTAATTTTCGTATAAGGAGTAAGGAAAGGATCCAGTTTCAGCTTTCTACTTATGGCTAGCCAATTTTCCCAGCACCATTTATTAAATAGGGAATCCTTTCTCCATTTCTTGTTTCTCTCAGGTTTGTCAAAGATCAGATGGCTGTAGATGTGCGGTATTATTTCTGAGGACTCTGTTCTGTTCCATTGGTCTATATCTCTGTTTTGGTACCCGTACCATGCTGTTTTGGTTACTGTAGCCTTGTAGTACAGTTTGAAGTCAGGTAGCATGATGCCTTCAGCTTTGTTCTTTTGGCTTAGGATATTCTTGGCAATGCGGGGTCTTTCTTGGTTCCATATGAACTTTAAAGCAGTTTTTTCCAATTCTGTGAAGAAAGTCATTGTTAGCTTGATGGGGATGGCATTGAATCTATAAATTACCTTGGACAGTATGGCCATTTTCACGATATTGATTCTTCCTATCCATGAGCATGGTATGTTCTTCCATTTGTTTGTGTCCTCTTTTATTTCACTGAGCAGTGGGTTGTAGTTCTCGTTGAAGAGGTCCTTTACATCCCTTGTAAGTTGGATGCCTAGGTCTTTTATTCTCCCTGAAGCAATTGTGAATGGAAATTCATTCGTGATTTGACTCTGTGTTTGTTTGTTACTGGTGTATAAGAATGCTTGTGATTTTTGCACATTGATTTTGTATCCTGAGACTTTGCTGAAGTTGCTTATCAGCTTAAGGAGATTTTGGGCTGAGACGATGGGGTTTTCTAAATATACAATCATGTCATCTGCAAGCAGGGACAATTTGACTTCTTCTTTTCCTAACTGAATACCCTTGATTTCTTTCTCTTGCCTGATTGCCCTAGCCAGAACTTTCAACACTATGTTGAATAGGAGTGGTGAGAGAGGGCATCCCTGTTTTGTGCCAGTTTTCAAAGACAATGCTTCCAGTTTTTGCCCATTCAGTATATTAGCTGTGGGTTTGTCTTAAATAGCTCTTATTATTGTGAGATATGTTCCATCAATACCGAATTTATTGAGTGTTTTTAGCATGTAGGGCTGTTGAATTTTGTCAAAGGCCTTTTCTGCATCATCTATTGAGATAATCATGTGGTTTTCGTCTTTGGTTCTGTTTATATGCTGGATTATGTTTTATTGACTTGCATATGTTGAACCAGCCTTGCATCCCAGGGATGAAGCCCACTTGATCATGGTGGATAAGCTTTTTGATGTGCTGCTGGATTCGGTTTGCCAGTATTTTATTGAGGATTTTTGCATCGATGTTCATCAGGGATATTGATCTAAAATTCTCTTTTTTTGTTTTGTCTCTGCCAGGCTTTGGTATCAGGATGATGTTGGCCTCATAAAATGAGTTAGGGAGGATTCCTTTTTTTTCTATTGATTGGAATAGTTTCAGAAGGGATGGTATCAGCTCCTCCTTGTACCTCTGGTAGAATTCGGCTGTGAATCTGTCTGGTCCTGGACTTTTTTGGTTGGTAGGCTATTAATTATTGCCTCAATTTCAGAGCCTGCTATTGGTCTGTTCAGGGATTCAACTTCTTCCTGGTTTAGTCTTGGGAGAGTGTTTAAGTGTCTAGGAAATTATCCGTTTCTTCTACGTTTTCTAGATTATTTGCGTAGAGGTGTTTATAGTATTCTCTGATGGTACTTTGTATTTCTGTGGGGTCAGTGGTGATATCCCTTTTATCATTTTTTATTGCATCTATTTGATTCTTCTCTCTTTTCTTCTTTATTAGTCTTGCTAGCCGTCTATCCATTTTGTTGATCTTTTCAAAAAACCATCTCCTGGATTCATTGATCTTTTCGGAGGTTTTTTGTGTCTCTATCTCCTTCAGTTCTGCTCTGATCTTAGTTATTTCTTGCCTTCTGCTAGCTTTTGAATGTGTTTGCTCTTGCTTCTCTAGTTCTTTTAATTGTGATGTTAGAGTGTGAATTTTAGATCTTTCCAGCTTTCTCTTGTGGGCATTTAGTGCTATAAATTTCCCTCTACACACTGCTTTAAATGTGTCCCAGTGATTCTGGTATGTTGTATCTTTGTTCTCATTGGTTTCAAAGAACATCTTTATTTCTGCCTTCATTTAGTTATGTACCCAGTAGTCATTCAGGAGCAGGTTGTTCAGTTTCCCTGTAGTTGAGCGGTTTTGATTGATTTTCTTAGTCCTGAGTTCTAGTTTGATTGCACTGTGGTTTGAGAGACAGTGTGTTATAATTTCTGTTCTTGTACATTTGCTGAGGAGTGCTTTACTTCCAACTCTGTGGTCAATTTTTGAATAAGTGCAATGTGGTGCTGAGAAGAATGTATATTCTGTTGATTTGGGATGGAGAGTTCTGTAGATGTCTACTAGGTGCACTTGATGCAGAGTTGAGTTCATTTCCTGGATATACTTGTTAACATTCTGTGTCGTTGATCTGTCTAATGTTGACAGTGGGGTGTTGAAGTCTCCCATTAGTATTGTATGGGAGTCTAAGTCTCTTTGTAAGTCTCTAAGGACTTGCTTTATGAATCTGGGTGCTCCTGTATTGGGCGCATATATATATATAGGATAGTTAGCTCTTCCTGTTGAATTGATCCCTTTACCATTATGTAATGGCCTTCTTTGTCTCTTTTGATCTTTGATGGTTTAAAGTCTGTTTTATCAGAGACTAGGATTGCAACCCCTGCTTTGTTTTGTTCTCCATTTGCTTGGTAGATCTTCCTCCATCCCTTTATTTTGAGCCTCTGTGTGTCTCTGCATGTGAGATGGGTCTCCTGAATACAGCAAACTGATGGGTCTGGACTCTTTATCCAATTTGCCAGTCTATATCTTTTAATTTGACCATTTAGTCCATTTACATTTAAGGTTAATATTGTTATGTGTGAACTTGATCCTGTCATTGTGATATTAGCTGGTGATTTTGCTTGTTAGTTGATGCAGTTTCTTCCTAGCATCGATGGTCTTTACATTTTGGCATGTTTTTGCTATGGCTGGTGCCAGTTGTTCCTTTCCATGTTTAGTGCTTCCTTCAGGATCTCTTGTAGGACAGGCCTGGCGGTGATAAAATCTAAGCACTTGCTTGTCTGTAAAGGATTTTATTTCTCCTTCACTGATGAAGCTTAGTTTGGCTGGATATGAAATTCTGGGTTGAAAATTCTTTTCTTTAAGAATGTTGAATATTGGCCCCCTCTCTCTTCTGGCTTGTAAAGTTTTTGCCGAGAGATCTGCTGTTAGTCTGATGGATTTCCCTTTGTGGGTAACCCGACCTTTCTCTCTGGCTGCCCTTAACTTTTTTTCCTTCATTTCAACTTTGGTGAATCTGACAATTATGTGTCTTGGTGTTGCCCTTCTCGAGGAGTATCTTTGTGGCATTCTCTGTATTTCCTGAATTTGGATGTTGGCCTGCCTTACTAGGTTGGGGAAGTTCTCTTGGATGATATCCTGCAGAGTGTTTTCCAACTTGGTTCTGTTTTCCCCCTCACTTTCAGGCACCCCAATCAGATGTAGATTTGGTCTTTTCACGTAATCCCATATTTCTTGGAGGCTTTGTTCATTTCTGTTTCCTTTTTTTTCTCTAGACTTCTCGCTTCATTTCAATCATTTGATCTTCAATCATTGATACTCTTTCTTCCAGTTGATCGAGTTGGTTACTGAAGCTGGTGCATTTGTCACGTATTTCACATGTCATGGTTTTTATCTCTGTCAGCTCGTTTATGGCCTTCTCTGCATTGATCATTCTAGGTATCCATTCTTCCATTATTTTTTCAAGATTTTTAGTTTCTTTGTGCTGGGTACGTAGTTCCTCCTTTAGCTCTGAGAAGTTTGATCGACTGAAGCCTTCTTCTCTCAACTCGTCAAAGTCACTCTCCATCCAGCTTTGATCCATTTCTGGCGATGAGCTGCGTTACTTTGGATGGGGAGATACACTCTGATTTTTTGAATTTTTTGAATTTCCAGCTTTTCTGCCCTGCTTTTTCCCCATCTTTGTGGTTTTATCTGCCTTCAGTCTTTGATGGTGGTGACGTACTCATGGGGTTTTGGTGTGGTTGTCCTTTGTTAGTTTTCCTTCTAACAGTCAGGACTTTCAGCTGTAGGTCTGTTGGAGATTCCTTGAGGTCCACTCCAGACCCTGTTTGCCTGGGTATCAGCAGCAGAGGCTGCAGAAGATAGAATGTTGCTGAACAGCGAGTGCTGCTGTCTGATTCTTACTCTGGAAGCTTCATCTCAGGGGTGTACCCAGCTGTGTGAGGTGTGAGGTGTTGGTCTGCACCTAGTCAGGGATGTCCCCCAGTTAGGCTACTCAGGGGTCAGGGACCCACTTGAGCAGGCAGACTGTCCATTCTCAGATCTCAACCGCAGTGCTGGAGATCCACTGCTCTCTTAAAAGCTGTCAGACAGGGTCATTAACATCTGCAGAGGTTTCTGCTGCCCTTTTTTTTTTTTTTTTTTTTGCTATGCCCTGTCCCCAGAGGTGGAGTCTACAGAGACAGGCACACCTCCTCGAGCTGTGGTGGGCTCCACCCAGTTCAAGCTTCCTGGCTGCTTTGTTTACCTACTTAAGCCTCAGCAATGGCGGACGCCCCTCCCCCAGCCTTGCTGCCGCCTTGCAGTTAGATCTCAGACTGCTGTGCTAGCAATGAGGGAGGGTCCGTGGGCATGGGACCCTCCTGGCCAGGTGTGGGATATAATCTCCTGGTGTGCAGTTTGCTAAGACCCTTGGTGAAGCGCAGTATTAGGGTGGGGGTTACCCGATTTTCCAGGTGTTGTGTGTCTCAGTTTCTAATGGGATTCCCTTCCCCCTTGCACTTCCCAGGTCGCCCTGCTTCAGCTCTCGCTGATTGGGCTGCAGTAGCTGACCAGCACCGATTGTCCAGCACTTCCCAGTGAGACAACCCCAGTACCTCAGTTGAAAATGCAGAAATCACCCGTCTTCTGTGTCGCTCGTGCTGGGAGCTGGAGGCTGGAGCTGTTCTTATTCGGCCATTTTGCTCGCACCAATTTTGTTTTTTAATCTTACCATTTAATGACGTTTATCTTCCTTTCACCTCCTCCAGGGAAAGTTTAGAAAAATCCACAGTGGTACCTGTACCATATGAGAAGATGCTATGAGACCAGTCAGCTGTGGTAGTATAGGGGCTTCCAGAAGATGTTGCCTTTAAACACCCTGAGAATTACTATCTTGCAGCCCTAAAATAGATTTTGGAGAACACAGCAGGGATTTCATTTATAATTAAGAGGTGAGGTGCTTTTCCCTTCATGCCCATCAATGGTTTATTCATATAAATTTAAATATTCAGCTTATGTTAAATTCTTGGTTAGCAAAAGTCATTTAAATTTATGCTGTTAATCATTCTGTGTATTCATGTTTAGTTTTATTATGTTTTGTTTTATTGCAGACCTTTCTTAGGGCCAAAGAAACATCTAGGTTAATGATTGCTTTCCTTCCTTGATGGCTGGCTTCATAATCCCGTTTTGCTAGATTTCAATACACGTTAGTGGTGTCTCTTTTATTTTCTTTGAGAATACGATGTAAGACATTTTCAGATGGGCTGCTTAGATGTTTACATAATCCAAGAAAGGTTCGTTGAGCTGAAATAGTAGAGACTTATTTTTTGTTTTCAGCTCTATTTGTTGTTTTCTATGTAAGATCATAGATCTGCCCTCACTTGCCAGCATTACGAGTAGGATTAATTGACCTAATGTCACTGAATAAGCAAGGCATTATTGGGCACAGCATTGGGTGAGGAGGGGATACATAACTCTATATAAGCATTATGACTTTGGAGTGCTGGGAGTCTAATGGAAGAGAGAAAAGTTCATAAAATGACCATGGCAACAGCCTCACATCCCTACTGTAAGAATAGTTCTGAGAAAGTGCTGCGATGTTCATTAGAGGTTGGATTCCTTTATAGTTCAGGAAGTTTCATGAGGAGAGGGAATTTAGATGAGCCCTTGGAGGATGAGAAGGATTTCAACTTCCTTTAGGGAAGTCTAGACATTTCATTTGAAGAGAAAAAATGATTAAGAGTGGTAACCTTTGGAGCCAGAATTTTTTTAGACTTTTCAAAGTAAATAACCAGTATCATTGGCATACTCGTTACAACGTAAGGATGAAAGGGAAAATAGTATGTACATAAACACACCCAGTTTGTTTTCTGTTTACCTTTGTTTTATTCTCATTGTGGTGAAAAGGTTAATTTTTAGCACCTTTATGGAGGTATAATTGATGCACTATAAAATTCACCTGTCTCAAGTATATAATTCACTGATAGTAAATTTACAGTCTTAAAATTTTTTAGAAAGATTTCACAGACATCACAATCTAATTTTAGGATGCTTTCATTATCCCTATCTCTGTTATTTCATGAATTATGGTGTAGAAATGGAATACATACTGTGTTTACTATTGAAATTAGCTTTCTTCACTGAGCATAATTCACTTAACACTCATTGGGCTTGTTGAGTGTATCAGTAGTTACTTTTTATTGCTGAGCATTAAGTATTCTATTATATGAACATACTATCTGTTTATCCAATCATCACTTGATAGATATTTCTGTTTTTTTCATTTTCTGCTATTAAGAATAACGCTACAGTGAATGTATTTTAACAAGTTTTTGTCTGGACGTATACCTTAGTATCTCTTATATATATATACCTAGGAGAGTAATTACTAAGAAGTGGATAAATTTACACTGAACTGTTAAGAAACTGACCAGCTGTTTTCCAGAGTGGCTGTACTGTTTTCTAGTCTCTCAGCACATTATGAAGGTTCCAGTTTCTTTACGTTGCTGCCAACTTACTGTCTTCTTGATGTGAGCCATCGTAATAGGTATGAAATGGTATCTCATTTTGGTATGATGTTTTTATTTTTCTAGTGACTGCTAATGTTGTGTTATCTTTTAGTTGTTTTGGATTTTTTTTGGATTTTTTTTGTTTTTTTGAGACAGGGTCTCACTATGTCACTCAGGCTGGAGTGCAGTGGCATGATCTGGGCTCAGTGCATCCTCAACCTCCCTGGCTCAGGTGATCTTCCTGCCTAAGCTCTGGAGTAGCTGGGACTACAAGTGTACACCATTATACCTGGCTAATTTTTAAATATTTTTTGGTAGAGATGGGGTTTCCACACGGTGCCCAGACTGGTCTTAAACTCCTGGACTCAAGCAATCCACCCACCTATGCTTCCCAAAGTGCTGGAATTACCATTTTGTGTTACCTTTCAATGTGCTTATTCGTCATCTATATATAAAATACATATTTGGAGAAATACCTATTTAGATCTTTTTTCCATTTTAAAATTGGGTTTGTCTTTTTATTTTCAGTCATAAGATTTTTTTACATAGTCTTGATATAAGTCCCTAATTGATTGATAATTTGTTAAAAAAAATTTGTGTGCGAGCCAGTGTCACTCTTTCATGCAGGCTGTAGTGTAGGATTTGGAAATATTTTCTCCAATTCTAACAATTCTGCATTATTCTTAATATGTAATTTGTCTTCTTTGCTTGGTAGTACTTTTTGAGGCAGAAAAGTTTTTAATTTTGATAGAAACCAGTTTATTCTCTTGGCATTTGGCTTTTGACTTTATATTTAAGAAACCATTGCCTAACCCAAAGGCATGAAGATTTTATTTTATTTTATTTTACTTTTTTTGGTGACATGTCTATATAAAAAGTGTTTGGCCCTTTTAAAAATTGAGGATTTTTTTCTTGTTTTATATGTTATAAGAGTTCTTGATATATTCTGGATACAAGTCTTTTATCAGAAATAACATTCTGCACATAGTATTTCTCTCTGTGGCTAACTGTCTCACTTTCTTGGTGGTGTCCCTTCTAGCTCAAAAGTTTTGCTTTGGAGAAATTCAGTTTTTCAAGTTTTCCTTTTATTGCTATGCTCTTGGTGTTGTATCTAGAGAATCTTTGTCCAACCTAAGGTCGCAAAGGCTTAGACTTAGATTTTCTTCTTGAAGTTTATAGTTTTAGCTCTTATGTTTAGGGGTATGATCCATTGTGAGTTATTTTTCGCACATATCATGAAGTAAGGGTTTAATGTCATTGGTTTGCATGTGGTGTACCAGTAGCACCTGTCGAAAAGACCATTCCTTCTCCATTTAATTGCCATAAAACCTTTTTTAAAAATCAACTCCTGGTCTCAAGTACTCCACCCAACTCCACCTCCCAAAATTCTAGGATTATAGGCATGTATCATGTATATTCCTTTAATATGGAATTTATAGCTTACATGTTTCTTTAAGCTGTATAACTTGCCTTTAGGTTACATATGGGGTGCAAAATTTTAATCATATGAAACACAATTTTACATTGTTGACAAATAGTTGATGTCTCCGAGTTTAATCTCTTGTAGAGGAGTTTTCAATTGTGTTATATCTGAATTCTCGCTGTTGCAGATCCTGGCATTGTGGGGCTTTTAACCTTGCTTTACATGAGTTCAAACGTTACCTTATGGTTGTGTGTGGTGGTTCATGCCTGTAATCTCAGCACTTTGGGAGGCAGTGGCGTGTGGATTGCTGGAGTCAAGGAGTTAAAGACCAGCCTGGACAACATGGCAAAACCCCATCTCTACAAAAAAAAAAAAAAAAAACAAAAAACAAAAAACAAAAATTAGGTGTGGTAGTGCAAGTCTATAATCTCAGCTACTCAGAAGGCTGAGGCAAAAGGGTCGCTTGGGCCCAGGAATTGGAGGCTGCAGTGAGCTAAGATTATACCATTCCACTCCAGCCTGGACAACAGAGCAAGATTCTGTCTCTAAAAAAATAAAATAGTACATTCTTTAGTGAACTTCAGATTTCAGATTTATCCAGAAACATAGGATGATTTTATAAAAAAGCTAATTCATTTTCTCATATTGTTGAACTAACTAGAAATAATATATCATCTGGGTATCTAATGAAAAGGCAGCAGAAATCTAACATAATTGGTTGGAATATTACTTCGTCAAATGGATAAATTGCAAAATTTTCTCTTATTCTGTAGTTTATTCTGATGATAGTTTCTTCTGCTGTGCAGAAGCTGTTTAGTTTATTTAGATCCCATTTGTGAATTTTTGCTTTTTGTGTAATTGCTTTTAGAGTTTTTGTTATGAAATCTTTGTTCGTGCTTATGTTCTCAGTGGTATTGCCTAGATTTTCTTCTAGGGTTTTTATAGTTTTTGGGTATTGCATTTAAGTATTTAATCTGTCTTGAGTTAATTTTTATATAAAATGTAAGGAGGCAGTCCAGTTTCAGTTTTCTGCATATGGCTAGCCAGTTCTCCCAGCATCATTTATTAAATAGGGAATTCTTGCCTAATTGCTTGTTTTTGCCAGTTATTGAAGGTCAGATTGTTGTAGGCATGCAGTATTTTTTTTTTTTTTGAGTTCTCTATTCTGTTCCATTGATCTGTGTGTCCTTTTTCTACCAATACCATGCTGTTTTGGTTACTGTAGTCTTGTAGTATAGTTTGAAGTCAGATATGCTTCCAGGTTTGTTCTTTTTGCTTAGGATTGTCTTGGCTATTCAGGCTCTTTTTTGGCCTCATGAATTTTAAAATAGTGTGTTCAAATTCTGTGAGGATAGCATTGAATCTATAAATTATTTGTGGCAGTGTGGCCATTTTCATGACATTGATTCTTCCTGTCTATGAGCATGGATGTTTTTCTATTTGTTTGTGTCCTCTCTGATTTTTTTGAGCAGCAGTTTGTAGTTTTCCTTGAAGAGGCTTTTCAATTCCCTTGTTAGTGGCCAGATTTTTAGGTATTTTATTCTCTTTGTAGCAATTGGGAATGGAAGTTCATTCATGATTTGGCTCTCTGCTTGTCTGGTGTTGTTGTATAGGAATGTTTGTGATACTTGTACATTAATTTTGTATTCTGAGACTTTGCTGAAATAGCATTAACATTTTCTTACACAGCCATGGTCTTATCACGTCTGACCAAATTTACAATGATTTTTTTGATATGAGCTTATATGAGGCTTTTAGTCCAGTTTCCTCTCTTATCTGAACAGTATCTCATTTCCTCCTTTATCTGAAAAGTATTGCTTTAAATATGGATCTAAACAAACATGATATATTAACTTTGGTTGTTATGGCTCTTTTAATCTCAACCAGCCTTTGCTAACCTTTATTATTTTCCATTCCATGAATTCATTGTGGAATGTTTTCTTTAAAATGGTATGCTCGCTAGGTTGAAGGGGTAAAGAACCTTGGTCTCGTGTTTGCAATGTGGATGAAAGTGTAGCCTGAAATGTGCCAGTGTGCAGCAGCCAATGGAGTAGGGTTATTAGGGCCAGGAGCAGTTAGTAGCAACAGGCTGCTTCCAGGTTGTAGTTAGGTTGTGTTCTGTATTGTCTATCATGCTTTTCTTTCTCTTTTTTCTTCCTGAGGATACTGAGCAACAAAGATCAGTGTTTTGAGATTTTAGAGCTGTTAAGATTATCTTAGGATCAGGATACTTCAATCTGCCAAACTCTGGCTGTTGATGATGGGTCATTTCTGCTTGTCTTTGCTGTATTGCCTATTTCAATATTTAGTAAGTACATTTCTACAGTCTTTCCAGTTAAAAAAAATTGACATGTGCCTTGCTTTGTATTGTACTAAAATCTGATTTCAACATATAGTCTCTTGAATTGCTTTAATTTTGTTCAGTTGAAGAATTGGGGAGCACCGAAGCCAAGGCTGTCCTGTACCAACAATTTGAGGCACACCTGAACGATCTGTGTCTGGAAGGACTACCAGAAAATATTCCTTGCAGAAATCCCTCATGGCATGGAATCTCAAGGATGGAAAACATCGTTCAAGTGGGCAGTCAAATTTGTTATAAAAGGTAAGATGATAATCTGAAGAAACAAATTCAATGTGTTCAGTAGGAAAAGATTAATTTGATGAAGAAAGGCCTCTGGTTCCTCTCTCATCACAACTAATCTATATTTGATAATTAACTTTTAGATTCATTTATTAAACAAATATTTATTTAGTATAAGCATCAGATGTGCAAAATTGGGTCTAACAAGAACCCTGTGCTTGGGAGACTTCATATGAACAAAAATGCAATAGAGAATTACTGAGCATTTTGTGGGGAGAAGGTGAGGATGGCACACTGAGATCGGTCACTTGTGCATACAGAGAAGAGGGAAGGTGTTTTAAATAAGAAAATCATCTAAGTATGCTTACATATTCACATTAACTCACCTGTTCTGTGGAGAGTAAGGAGTGCCATGTCGGTGTGGTGGGACTGCATCAATAGGCTTGGGTAGCTATGTGGAGGAAGACCTCAGATTCTGTGAAAACAGTGGCAGTCACTAAATGGTCTCGAAGCAGATCCCTCTTAAAATAATTTGGTTCTGCCCTTTAGAAAGGTTATTCTGGCTTAATTTTGAAGGGTAAAAAACTGGGTAGTTTGAGTGTAGAGGGTAGAAACAGAAGGCCTCTCTCTACTTATGGAAGGAGCGTTGAAGGGTAAATGTTGCTTACTCATCGGAGTTGTGCATCTGTGTGTGTTTGTTGGGACTGAGTTACAAGGGAGAGGAAACATTTAAGATGATACAGCAAGCTGCTTCTGCCTGTGCTGCAGTACAGTTTAAGATTCAGAAACATAATTGAGCTGGTTGGGGAAAAGTGGCTTTTGCATATTTATCTTAAATGTAACATGACTTTGGAGACATCTAGGTAGTCTCACCTGAGTGACTGAAAATTGCCATTTTCAAAACAAACTCAAGTCACCAAAATGATTTTTTAACTAAAATGAAGGCAGAATGAACCATATTTAAAAATAATTGGCAATGAACAGCGGTATGAGAAAGGCCTGTGAGTTGCTTCTAAATGCTTTTTTACTAATATCAACTGTATTTTTACAGACAGGAACTTCTGACTCACAGTACAACAGAAGTTACTCAGCCAAGAACAGATACACCAGGTAAAATAGCTGTGAAATCTTTTTAAAAGCACAGATCAATAATTTCTAAGATTTTAAAAATTACTTTAATCTTTTAAAATTATGGAACTCTTCCTGCTGTAGTCTCCCCAAAAATTCTTTTGCAGAAAGTCAATACGAGCACTCCTTGATACATCAATATGAACACATGCAGTTTGGGGATAACTCAGGCTTTGAACTTAGACTAATGCCATTCAAGAGAAATACAGCATGCACCACAAATGTAAGCAACATATGTGACTTTAAATTGTCTATTTCAATTAGTAATTATTGTAAATACACAATGAAGTATTTCGCGTTCCCTATTTTACATGCACATATTCTTTGACAATTGGAGTGTCTCTCATACAGCGTGTTTCAGTTCCAAGTTAGCCACATTTTAACCACTCGTGGATAGCAGCTACCATACACATTTAGACCTTAATGTTTCTTAATATGCACCCTGCTCCTGAAATGGAAAATACTGTAACTCTCTGGTATGCACACTAATATCACAACCTAACAGGAAAGATCTAAAAAGTCTCCATTGAATGAATGACATTATTTTATTACAGCTCTAAGTTTGGCCTTATTTTTTCCCACTTTTTGTTTGCCATTAAGTAGTGTCACAGTGAGTGACCACAATTTGTAGATTGTCTACCATCTTAGGAACTTTTGTTGCCATGAACCAACAAATAGTCATATCCTGTAGTATGAAGTGTTATGTTGTCAGGCAGTAAGTGTTTGGAATCGTGTGAATTTAGTATGTGTATTAGGTTTTTAAAAATGTATGCAGTTAGTCATTCTGATGAATACTAAGGTGAACAAGGATTCTCAAGTTCGGTTTATAGGTGTATCCTAAAATACTGCTCCTTCAGCTTTCACAGTACCTTGGAGAAATTTGTTATGGTCAGTGTGCCAAGTAGATTTAGTATGTATAATGAATGGAAAGTGGTTGAGAAATTCTGTACTAGAGTAACAAAATTATCCTGTTCCAGGAGCCCTGCAGAGGAGAAGATAAAGTCAATGCTTAACTCATAGGTTAATCTACTCAGCATGCTTTTGATTTGGGCAAAGAATCAAAGTATTGAAGAAGAAAATGGGAAGTGACATTTTTTGCTCTCAGCCAACCTCCTAGCCAAGCAGCTGCTCATCCAACCTCTTAGTAAACCTCTGAGACACTCTCAGTCAGACAGTCTTTTGGCCAGCCCCACAGCCAGCCAGCCTCACGGCGAGCCTCCCATGCAGCCAGTGTTTTGAATAGCATTTTAGCAAGCCTCTTGCCCAGTGAGAAAACCTGGAACTTGGTCAGCCTTCTAGCCAGCCTTTTGGTTTAGCCTCCCATGCAGCCAGCCTCTAGGCCAGCCGCCTAACAATCCAGCCTGACACCCAGGCTCTTAGCTGGACTCAGCCTACCAGGCTCTCAGCAAGCCATTTAGCAAGAATTTAAAGCAGGCTCTCAGACAGACAGACTCTCACACAGGCTCTACGCCAGCCTCCTAGTTGGCCAACCTCTCATCCATGTTCTTGGCAAGCCTCCCAGCAAGCATCTGTTGGCTTCCTAGCCATTTAGCCTGAAGACCAGCCTCCCATGCAGCCAGCATTCCAAAAAGTGTTCCAGCAAGCCTCTCTTCCTGCCATAAAAACTGTCATTCAACCAGCTTACCATGCAGCCAGGCTGTAGGCTGGCCTCCAAAAAAATGGCCTGCCACCCAGCCTCCTAGGCCAATTCGTCTTGCCAGACACTTGGCATGCGTTTCAGGAAGCACGTGAGGCAGCCTGTCGCACAGACTCTCACACTGTCGCCCAGGCTTCCAGACAGCCAGCCTCTGATCCAGCCTTTCAGAAAGCTGCTAAGCAAATCTCCCACCCAGCCTGCTTCAAGACCAACCTCTTATGCAGCCAGCATTTTTAACAGCCATCCAGCAAGCCTCTTGCACAGCCAGACAATCTGCCACTCTGCCAGTTTCCTTGCCAGAATCTGGGTTAGCGTCCTATGCAGCCAGTCTCTAGGCCAGGCTCCTAACAAGCCAGCCTTCCATTCAACCACTTAGCCGGAATCAGCCTGCCAGGATCTCAGCAAGGCTTTTAGCAATCGTTTAAGGTAGCATATCAGATAGAAACCCTCTCACACAGGCTCTCAGCCAGCATCCTGGCGAGTCAGCCTCTCAGTAAGCCTCTAAGCCAGGCTCCCAGCAAATGATCCTCAAGATTGCCATTCCATACAGTCATCGTCTCAGCCACCCTCTTAGCAGTGCTTTCATCCATCCAGCCTAATTGCCTCTTGGCCTGCCTCCTAGCCAACCAGCCTGCTGGCCAGACTATTAACAAGCTTGTCAGCCATTGAGCCTCTCAACAAGCCAGACTTTTATTTGGCCTTTGAGCCAGACTCCACATGCCAGGCTCTCACTGTGTCTGGAGTTGGTTCCTGCAAGTGGGTTTGTGGTCTCACTAACTTAAAGAATGAAGCCCGCAGACCTTTGTGGTGAGTGTTACAGCTCTTAAAGATGGCACGGACCCAAAGAGTGAGCGGTAGCAAGGATTATTTTGAAGAGTGAAAGAACAACGCTTCCACAGCATGGAAGGGAACCTGAGTGGGTTGCTGCTGCTGGCTGGGGTGGCCACATTTTATTCCTTTTTTTGTCCCCTCCCATGTTGTGTTTCTGTTGTATCAGAGTGCCTTTTTTTCAATCCTCTGTGTGATTGGGTACTTTTAGGATCCTGCTGATTGGTGCATTTTACAGAGCGCTGACTGGTACATTTTACAGAGTGCTCATTGGTGCATTTCACAGAGTGCTGATTGGTGCATTTTACAATCCTTTTGCTGGCTACAGAGTGCTGATTGGTGCATTTTTACAGAGCGCTGATAGGTGCATTTTACAATCCCCTTGCTAACTACAGAGCACTGATTGGTGTGTTTTACAGTCCTAGCTGCAGAGTGCTGATTGGTGTGTTTTACATTCCTCTTACAAGACAGGAAAGTTCTCCAAGTCCCCACTCGACCCAGGAAGTCCAGCTGGCTTCATCTCTCAATGCCGCCTCTAAACAGGACACCCCAATTGCTGTTGGGAATTGGTGATGACCACTCTAGCTAATTCCTGCTGGACAGGGGTGAAGAAGGAGCCCTGCAGTTGTAGTGTCCTCCAGAAGGGAAATCTCTAGCCCAAAGGACCAGTGGGTCGATCCCAGGGTCCTTGGTAGAAGTTGTGCGTTGAGCTCATTTGGGGTTCCATTTATAAGACCATCTGTAGCTAGATGGCCTTGATCCTGGAGGAAACAAATTCGACAAGGAGGTTAAAAATGCAAGGCCAAGAGGTGAGTAATAGCAAGATGATTGTCATGGGACCTAGAATGGGGAGAACCCATGTTGCCCAACTCTAGAGATAGGTATAAGAGTTTGAGAGGCATCTGATTTCAGAAGCCTTTTCCTGTAAATGCCAGGCGGTGTCTTGTACTATCCCTGACTGGTGAGTGTAAAAGCAATACTCTTCCCCTAAGAAGGTTCAAAGTCCTCCTTTCTCAGCAGTGAGGTGGTCTAGGCCTCTGTGGTTTTGCAGAGTCACTGCTGCCAAAGAATCTATTTGAGATTTGTAGGCTAAGGATAGGTTTTGTTACTTCTTGCAAACTGAGAAATCCTTTGAGAGTGTGTGGTAGTAGGATAGTGAAGTGGACAAACTTGCTATTCCGATTCCTGTAGCAGTAGTCATTCCTAAATCCTATAAGTAGGGGTATTAGTCCTGTACCGATGGACTTGAGCCTTGAGGGGCACTGATAGGGTCTGATTTCCTGGTACAGTGTCAGTGTTGGGACTTAGGAAGACTAAGGTGCAGGTGCCTGTCCAGTTGGTGGGGAGGCAGATATAGGTTGAAATTCCACATAAGAATTTCATGCCTTGACTGGGTAGGCAGAACTGGTTGTGTCTGTTAAAAGGGTGTGTGGTTTTGTTTGTTTTCAATTTCCCATACTCCTAGAGTACTTCCCGAGGTAGCTCCAGTGAGCGGCTAGAAAGGGGTGTTGGGAGCAAACTGAGTGACTCCTTGTGTTCTATTTTCCCATTGGAGAAAAAAACCATTTTGTATCTTAGTAGGAACCATTCAGGAGAGTGATTGAGAGTGGATGAGAAGGTACTCATTAGTGGTGGGGACGCTGCTGCAGGTGGTCCAGGGGTTACTGGTCATGCAGGGAGTATGTTTGCCATTACAAAACCCAGACTTCGTTAAGCAGGGAGGAGATGATAATTCTTAGGGGCCCTGAAAGCAGACAGGCCATCTGAATGGAGCTGTTTGGATGACTTGGAAGTTACTATGATCAATTGGGGTTTGAAATTGTAGGGTGTAATTACACTGATGGGATAGTAGGATCCCCAGGAACAGTCCTGATAACAGGTTGCACTGGATGCATAAAGGGGCTTAGAATGTTAAGATGATATTCATGGTTATAGAGCCATGTATGGGCTTTTCATTGCTTGTGTATTAGGTGAGGTTGGAAATGTAAGAGCGTAAAAGCTGCGTTGCACATCCTGTTGGCGTATTTTTGGTCCTATCAGAGATAGGGAAGTCAGCTAATGACTGCATATTTAGAAGTTGCAAAGGGTCTTTTCCTTCATAGTGGGGGTGGTAGGTTAAATCAGTAAAGACCACTTTCTGAACTTTCTCTGTCTTGCAGGGGAAGGGTTCTATCCAGTTTGTAAAGGTATCAACACAGACCAATAAGTATTGAAATCCCCTTGATTGAGGCATGTTGGTGAAGTCTAACTGCCAGTCCTCTTTGGGATAGTGCCCTATTCTTTGTTCCCCAAGAGGGGCCTTACAGTGGACCAAGGGATTATTCCTTTGGCACACCTCATAGGCTTTGACTATTTGCGGGATGGTCTGGAGGAGATTTAGCCCTGTAAATAGGGATTTGGCCATTTGATGAGTATTCTCAATGCCCATATGAAAAGTTTGGTGGAGGGTCTTAAGACCTTAAATACTTAAGTATTTTCCATTGGCTGGCTTTGGGTATGAGTATTTTTCCCGTTTCTGTTGTTAACCACCCCAAGGGGAGAAAACTATGCCTCCCTGAAAGTTCCCATTCTGTTTCAGTCGGGGAATACTGGGACTTAATCTCTTGGAGAGGGTTGTTCCACACCAAGGGTCCTTCCATAGGTATTTCTAATGGGAGATTCTGCCTGGCAGTAATTTTGGCTTCAACGTCTGCCCAACGGTTTCCTTCTGCCTTTTCTCCTTCACCTTTTTGATGGCTTCAGCAGTGTAAGACTGCTACCTCCTTGGGTGTTTTTCACTGCGTGCAATAACTCCATGATTTCCTTGTGGTATTTAATGGGGGTTCCCCCAGAGGCTTGGAACTCTCTTTCTTTCCATATTGCAGCATGGGCATGTAGGAATAGATAAGCACTTGGTATCTGTATATACATTTATTCTTTTTTCCTTTCTTAGTTCTAGGGCTCGGGTAAGGGCCATTAGTTCTGCTAACTGGACTCTGGTCCCTGGGGGAAGAGGCTTACTTTCAAGTACTGTTACATCACTAACTGTGGTGTAACCTGCCCTTCATATCCCATTCTCCACGAATGAACTTCCATCAGTATATAGGTTAAGGTCAGGATTAGCTAAGGGGACTTCTAAGATCGTCTCGGGTGGCGTAAGTCTGGGCTACAATTTGTTGGCAGTCATGCTTGATTGGCTCCCCATCCTCTGGGAGAAAAGTGGCAGGGTTGAGGGCTGCACATGTGCCTATTCGAAGCACCAGTCCCTCAAGGAGTAGTGCCGGGTATCTAAGCAGGTGATTGTCTGATAGCCATAAGCTTCCTTTGGCACCTAGTGTGCCATTTACATCATGAGTAGTCCAGACAGTGAGATCCTTTTCTTGTATTATTTTGATAGCTTCTGATACTAAGACAGCCACCACCACAATTGCATATAAACAGTGAGTCCAGCCTTTTCCTGCTACATCCATTTCCTTACTTAGGTATGCCATGAATCTGAGTAAGGATTCCAAGAGCTATTCCTGCTCTCTCTCTGATATATAAAGATAAATTTTGTCCTGTGGGAAGAGTTAAGCCTGGAGCTTATACTAGGGCCTTCTTTAAGGTTTTGATGGCTGTTTCTGCCTCTGGTTCCCATTCTACTAGATGAGTATTTGCCCTCTGGGTCTCCTTGATTAGAGTGTAGAGTGGCCTGGCCATCTTGCTGTATCTGGGGATCCATAGTCAGCAAAAGCCGGTGATCTCAAGGAACACCCACAACTGGTTTTTTTTTGTTTGTTTTTTGTTTTTTTTTTTGAGATGGAGTCTCGCTCTGCCACCCAGGCTGGAGTACAGTGGTGCAATCTCGGCTCACTGCAAGCTCTGCCTCCTGGGTTCACACCATTCTCCTGCCTCAGCCTCCCAAGTAGCTGGGACTACAGGCGCGTGACACCATGCCCGGCTAATTTTTTGTATTTTTTTTAGTAGAGACGAGGTTTCACCTTGTTAGCCAGGATGGGTCTCGATCTCCTGACCTTGTGATTTGCCCGCCTTGGCCTCCCAAAGTGCTGGGATTACAGGCGTGAGCTACCGTGTCTGGCCCACAACTGTTTTTATGTCTTAGGGTGAGGATAAGTAAGTATGGTCTGTGTTCATTCTTTGCTGAGGGCACTGGTTCCCCTGGCTAAGTGAGGCCTAGATATTTAACTTGTTATAGGCAGAGCTGGGCCTTCGATTTAGATGCCTTGTACCATTGATTAACTAGAATGTTCAAGAGATCTAGAGTAGCCTGCTGGCATGAGGCTTCCAAACTGGCAGCCAAAAGTAAATCATTGACATACTGAAAGACCAGAGTGCCTGTACTTAAGAAGTGGCCTAGATCTTGGACCAGTGCCTGACTAAACAGATGAGGGCTACGCCTAAACCCTTGGGGCAAGACTGTCCATGTGAGTTGGGATGTGTGGTCTGTGAGATCCTCAAAGGCAAAGAGAAACTGGGAGTCAGAGTGCAGGGGAATGCAGAAGAAGGCGAGGTCCAGAACAGCAAGCCATTCTGCTTCCGCTGGTATTTGAGAGAGCAGGGTATAGGGATTGTGTACAATTGGATATAGAGGAATTACTGCTTCAATGATGAGTCTAAGATCTTGCACTAGTCTCCACTGACCATTTGGTTTTGTACTCTTAGAATTGGGGTGTTGCAGGGACTGTTGCATTTTCATACTAAGCCTTGAGCTTTTAAATGTCTAACAATATCCTGTAATCCTTTATGAGCTTCAGGCCTTAAGGGATGTGGCTTTTGAGAAGGAAGAGTGGTGGGGTCTTTTAGCCTGATTTGAACTGGGCAGGCATTTTTTGTCCTTCCAAATTGTCCTTCCAATGCCCAGACTTAAGGGTTGATTCCATCCTCAAGTAGGGGAGAACAAATGGCTAACTTTTCATCCGTATTCATGTAGATAATAGCTCCAGCTTTATTTAATATGTCCATCCCTAATAAGGGTGTGGGACTTCTAGGCATAACAAGAAAGGCATGTGAAAAGAGCAAAGTCTTCCAATTACAACTGAGGAGGTGGGAGAAATAAATTGTTACAGGCTGTCACCGGATTCCTTGGATGGTAACAGACCACAGGGACAGCCGTCCAGGGCAGGAGATTAACACTGAGAAGGCTGTGCCAGTGTCCAGGAGGAAGTCAATTTCCTGGCCCTCAGTGGTTAAACTTACCCGGGTCTCAGTGAAGGTGATAACATGAGCTGGTGCTTGCCCTGGGAACCCTCAGTCCTGTTGTTGGATCATCTGGTTGGGGCTTCTGGCCCAGAGAACCTTTGTCCTCTGGGGCAGTGTGCCTTTCAGTGATTGCCTTGGCATAGTGGACATGGGCAAGGGGGCGGCTTATTTCTCATGGGACAGTCTTTTTTAAAGTGTCCTTGCAAACCACACTGATAACAAGCCCTACCGGATAGTTGGCCTACTCAATTTTCTGTCCTCTCTGAACCACCAAGGTTGGTTTGTCTGAGGGCCACAACTAAGGCTATGACCTTTCTCTGATCTTGCTTTTCCTTTTCAGCCTGTTTCTCTTGGTCCCTGTTATTGAACACCGAGGTGGTTAGGTTTCATAATGCCTCCAGCTTTTGTTCAGGGCCCAAGGCTCACTTTTGGAGCTTTCTCCTGATATTTGTGGCTGATTGGGTAATAAACTCATTTTTGAGGATCAGTTGACTCTGAAAGGAACTGGGTGATAGGGGAGTATATTTTCTTAAGGCCTCCCATAGCCGCTTGAGGAAGGCGGAATAATTTTCTTCCTTTCCCTGAGTTATGGTGCACGTTATTGAATAATGCAAGGGGCCTTTTCCTAATTCTCCTTAGTCCTTCTAGAACACTGGTCAACAGATGTTTGTGACTCGAATCCCCATGATCTGAGTCTAGGTCTCAGTGGGGATCCATACTGGAGATGGCTTGCTGACCAGTAGGGAATTTGTCCATTTCTTTGGCTGTCATTTTGTCATTTACTTGGATAAGATACCAAGTATCTCCAAACTCAGGCTACAGCTAAAGCCCCATTCTTTTCACAAAAGACCAGGATTTGAATCATCTAACAATAGCATGACATCTCCCCAAGTGAGATCTAAGGTTTGCTCTAGACCCTGTAGGACATCTGTATACCTATCAGAATCATCTGAAAACTTCCCCAGGTCTACTTTCATCTGCTTTAAATCAGAGAGGGAGAAGGGGATTATGTACCCTGGTTGGGCCAAATTCCCCTCACCCTGCAGCTTGAAGGGGACATGATCAATAGCCTGGTGGTTTTTATGGTCCCTTAGAAATTTTTTTGCTTGTTTCCTTCTGGGTGGGGGAGATTAGAGGTCACTTATCATTAATAGGAGCTGTAGGAAGGCTAGAATATAGAGGTAAACTGAGAGGTCCTGCTGTGGAATGTAAACCACAAGCTTTGCATAGTTGTGGATATACTTCAATGAAAAGAAAGCTTGGACATAAGGTACTTCATTCCATTTGCCTGCCTTCTTACAGAAAAGATCAGGCTACAGGATAGCGTTGTAATTTATACTTCCCTCAGGTGGCCATTATTACCCATCAGAGAGAGAATTGGGGCCAGGCCGTAGTGAAGAAAAAAATGAGCCACTTCTTTTTCATGGTTTGTGTGTCAAATTGGTCCCAGTGGCTTAGGATGCATTTTAAGAGTGAGCCTGTTGATGCCTGAGTGTACCCCATCTGAAATAAAAAACGCCTGTGATTTTTTTTTTCCACTGACCAAGAACTCGCAATGGTCCCTGAATCCTTCTGTTCAGAATAGTGGAGCTCACCAAAGCAGCAGCGGAAACACTAGTTTTCCTCCTAGACCACAAAAAGGACTGAGGAAGGTCTGATTTAATGGCCTTTACTGATGCATTCTGAAAAACCTGCATCCTTGCCTTTCCTCTTAGACCACAAAGAGGACTGAGAAAGGTCGGATTTAGTGGCCCTTACCGACGTATTCTTGAAAACCTGTTAGAGTCCTAAGCATTTTCTCCTGTTGGTATTGGGACCTTACCCTTGTCCTATAAAGATGATGTGCTTCAAAAGGGAGTGGAGGGCCATACATTGAGGGAGGGAAGGGATCTTCAGGGTTGGAAGAGTGACACCTTTTATTCTCATTTCTTATCAAATGAATAGGAAGGATATCCCAATTTTGGAGTCTATAATTTCTGAGGCTTCCTATATTCTAGCTTTGGGAATAACCTTTGTTAGGCCTGCTAGTCTGAGGAGGGATCCTAAAAGGATAGATGGCCACCCCCAGTGGGCTTTGGCCAAAAGTTATGTCTTTCTGATTGGTGATCCCAGGTGCCTAAAGAAGGAAATAGAGTGCCAGAATTGATACCAGAAATCATTGTTATAGGAGAAACTAGAAAAGCACCAGAGACGGGGCGTGGTTTTTAGAAGCAGGACTAGCCTTCTAGAAGAGAGGCAAGAGGAAGTTTGTCTGACAGGCGTTAGGACCCAGGAAGCAAGTGTCCAGATAGATAGGATAGATGAGCAAGTCTCTCTTGGGTGATTTAACTTTGAGAGTTCCGCTCATGGCTGCAGGGTCAACCAACTTTTTGTCAGGACCCTGGAGCTGAGTGGCTTTCCTCTGTTGACCCTTGGCTCAGCCTGGAAGTGCAGAGAAAGCAGAAGGTGGTTCCAGGCAAACTAATGCTCCTGGTTCAAAGAGTCGGGGGTTGTTAGCCCTTTTCTAGAAAGCCTGACATGATGTGTCTTTAGTCCAGCAGCTACACTAGTCACTTTTAACTAGCTAACAGGTGCCCAGTGTTTAATCCCCGAATTCGGAGGAAAAATAGAACAGAATAGCAAGTGAAAGGGGTCCGATGGTACTCACTGTGTGACAATGTCCTGGTTGAGCCCCCAAGATGTGTCCAGACTTGGTTCCTGCCAGTGGGTTCTTGGTCTCGCTGACTTCAAGAATGAAGCCACAGACCTTCGTGGTGTTATAGCTCATAAAGATGGCAAGGATTCAAAGAGTGACCAGTAGCAAGATTTATTGTGAAGAGTGAAAGAACAAAGCTTCAACAGCATGGAAGGGGACCCGAGCAGGTTGCTGCTGCGGGGTGGGGTTTTCAGCTTTTATTCCCTTATTTGTCCCCTCCCATGTTCCATTTCTGTCCTATCAGAGTGCCCTTTTTCATTCTTCCCTGTGATTGGTTATTTTAGGATCCCTGCTGATTGGTGCATTTTACAGCACTGATTGGTATTTTTTATGATCCTCTTGCTAGCTACAGAGTGCTAATTGGTGCGTTTTTACAGAGCACTGATGGGTGCATTTTACAATCCTCTTGATAACTACAGAGCACTGATTGGTATGTTTTATAATCTTAGCTACAGAGAGCTGATTAGTATATTTTACAATTCTCTTGTAAGATCAAAATGTTCTCAAAGTCCCCACTCAACCCAGGAATTCCAGCTGGCTTCACCTCTCACCAGCAGGACATTTAGTATGCCTGTAAGGCAGCCTACCAGCCAGTCAGCCTCTCATCCAGCCTCGCAGCAAACCTCTAAGCCAGGCTTCCAGTCAGCAAGCTTCAAGACCAGCCTCTCATGCAGCCGGGATCACGGCTAGCCTCCCATCAAACCTCTTGGCCATCCAGCCTGCCTGCCTCTTGGCAAGGCTCCTAGACATCCAGCATGCTGGCCAGATTCTTACTCAGCTGCTCGGCCATCTAGTCTCTCAGCAAGCCTGTAAACCATCCTACCATGCAGCCAGACTCAAGAGCAGAATCCCACACAGCCAGTGATTTGAACAGTCTTCCAGCAAGCTTTCTTGTGCAGCCAGACAACGTGCCACCTGGCCAGCCTCCTAGCCAGCCTCGTGGGTAGCCTTTCATGCAGCCAGTCACTAGCCCAGCCTCCTAAAAAGTATGCTTTTTATTCATCCTGTTAGCTGAATGCAGCCTGCCAGGCTCTCAGCAAGCCTTTAAATAAGCCTTTTAGGCAGCCTGTCCGAAAGATGGACTCTCACGCAGGCTCTCAGCCATCCTTCCATCCGACCCGCCTTGCATACAGCCTCTCTGCAAGCTTCTCAGCAGGACTCTAAGCCAGACTGCCAGCCAGCCAACCTTAAGACCAGTCTCACGTGGAGCCAGAATCTCAGGCATCTCCCCACCAAGCCTCTCAGCAAGTCTCTCAGTAAGCCCCTAAGCCACCCTCCCAGTCAGCCAGCCTTAAAACCAGCCTCCCACATAGCCAACATCTTGGCCATCCTAGCAGAAGCCTGTTGCCAAGCCAGACAACCAGCCACTCAGTCAGCCTACTGCCCTGCCTCTCAGTCTGCCTCCCATTCAAACAGTATCTAGGCCTGCCTCCTAAAAAGCCACTCTTCCACCCAACCTCCTGGCCAGAACCCAGTCAGTCTCTCAGCAAGACCATTAGAAAGACTTTAAGTCTGGCTGTCAAGACACACAGCCTGTTGGTGAGACTTCCAGCCAAGCAACCATTTATCCAGCAACTCAGTAGAAGTCTGTAAGCCAGCCACCTAGACAACCAGTTTCAAGAACATCCTACCATGAGGCCAGCATTATGAACAATCTTCCAACAAACACATTACCCAGCCAGCCAACCTGCTACTCGGACAACCTCCTAGCCATCCTGTCAAGTAACCTTTAATACAGTCAGCCAGTGGACAGCCTCCTAACAAGCCAGCCTTGCATTCAGAATCTTAGCCAGATTCAGCCTGTCTGGATATCAGCTGGCCTTTTAGCAAGTGTTTACGGCAGCCTGTCAGCCTCTCACATAGGCTCTTGGCCAGCTCATCCAGCCCATCAGCAAGGCTCTATGCCGCTTTCCAAAACAGTCCCTCCCAAGACCGGCTTCTGTTGCAGCTAGCGCCTTGGCCAGCCTTCCAGCAAGCCTCTCAGTAATTCTGTTAGCCAGCCGCTTAGCCAGCTAGCTTCAGAACCAGCCTGCCATGCAAACAAGGTCATGGCCAGCCTCCCAGTACGCCTCTCAGGGAGCCCTTAGGCAGCCTCCTCACTAGCCAGCCTCAAGACCAGCTTCCCTTGCAGCCAGCATTTCAAAGAGCCTCAGTGGGAGTGAAGGAGAAATCATCAAAAGTTTGGGGTTGTCTACAAGGTGGGGTGGTCCCTCCATCCTGCACAACTCCCCAGTCTCAGGCCTGGGGGGTCTACCTGGGCAGAAGGCCGAGACCCCGGGGTCCAGGATTGCCACCCTGCCACCGCCCCACTCCTCTACTTGCTCCCTTCGTTTCCAGGCCACCCACAACCCAAGATGAAGGGACGATCCTCCTTCAGCTGTCACCACCTCCTGAAATCCTAGCTCAGGGAGGGCATGGCACCTCTTCTTCGCGTCTCTTATGTTCAGATCCATTGTCTTCATCTTTACCATAATCCCCTGCAGCTTCCAGCTGTACCCTCAGGAGGCAGCTTTGTGGATCTTCCTGAGTTCTCCATAGTGGATTACTTAAGAGTCTTTTGTGTAGACCAGTTGACTGAAGGCGCTTGGGTGCTCTGGACTCGTCACGCCCTTGACAGCAGCGGCAGAGAGCCTCTCCATAGCCACTGCCACCTGTTGAGAGCTTGCGCCTCCTTCTCACCCTTTCCCAGGCGAGGATGCACCACTCATCCTCGTCCTTCTTCGTCGACACACCCAGCCTGATACCAGTTGAAATCACAGTCTGGCAAAGCCCTTGGACACTCTGGTCTCTTCTGGGAGAAATTCCTTGAGCACAGCCATTAGGCTTTCAGAGTACCTTGCAGTCAGCCTCTAGGCCAGCCTCCTAACAAGCCAGCCTGACACACAGTCCCTTAGCTGGACAGCCTACCAGGCTCTCAGCAAGCCTTTTAGCAAGAACTTAAGGCAGCCTCTCAGACAGCCTCTCTCACAGGCTCTCCAGCAGCCTGGTAGTTGGCCAGCCTCTCCTCTGGGTTCTTGGCAAGCATC
The DNA here is from genome assembly GCF_037993035.2 of Macaca fascicularis. Classification (NCBI taxonomy): domain Eukaryota; kingdom Metazoa; phylum Chordata; class Mammalia; order Primates; family Cercopithecidae; genus Macaca; species Macaca fascicularis. Next base: position 51,527,171 of record NC_088383.1, on the reverse strand, counting down.
CCAACAAGCCTCTGTGTCGGTCTCCAGCAAGTTAGCCTGCAGACCAGCCTGCCATGCAGTCAGCATTCCGAATAGCTTTCCAGCAAGCCTCTCTGAGACCCTGCCAGGAAACCCGTCATTTCGACCATCCTTCCATGCAGCCAGGCTCTAGGCCGGCCTCCAAAAAACAGGCCTACAACCCAGCCTTCTAGCCAAATTCATCTTGCCAGACTCTCAGGAAGTGTTTTAGGAAGGATTGAAGGCAGCCTCTCAGACAGCCTCTCACAAAAGCTCTCAGGCTCCCAGCTAGCTAGCCTCTGATGCAGACTTTCAGAGAGGCTCTAAGCGAATCTCTCATCCAGCCAGCTTTCAGACCAACCTCCCATGCAGCCAGCGTTTTTAACAGCCATCCAGCAAGCGTCTTGCACAGCCGATCTGCCACTCTACCATTTTTGTTACCAGCCTCTGGGTTAACCTTCCATGAAGCCAGCCTCTAGACCAGATTCCTAATAAGCCATCCTTGCATTCAGAGTCTTAGCCACATTCAGCCGGCCAGGATGTCAGCAGGACTTTCAGCAAGTGATTACGGCATCCTGTCAGAAAGTGTCTAACACTGGCTCTCGGCCAGCCTCCCAGTGAGCCTCTCAGCAAACCTCTATGCCACTTTCCAAGACAATCCTTCACTAGAACAGCCTCCCATGCAGCCAGTGCCTTGGCCAGCCTTCCAGCAAGCCTCTCAGTACTGTTAGCCGCTTAGCCAGCCAGCTTCAGAACCAGCCTCCCATGCCACCAATGTCATGGCCAGCCTTTTTGTAAACCTTTCAGAGAGCCTCTTGGGCAGCCTCCTGAATAGCCAGCCTCAAGGTCAGCCTCCCTTGCAGCCAGCATTTTGAACAACCTCAGTGGGACTGAAGGAGAAAGTAGTGAATGTTAGGGTTGCTTTTAAGTTGGACTGGTCCCTCCGCCCTGTAGGGCGCCCCCATCCCAGGCCTGGGGGGACTACCCGGGAAGAAGGCCCAGACCCCAGGACCCAGGATTGCTTCCCCGCCACCGCTTCACTCTTCCATCTGATCACTCTGTCCTCGGGCCCCCCACACCCCACTCTGAAGGGGCAATTCTCCCACAGCTGTCATCTCCTACAATCCCAGCTCAGGTAGGGCATGGCACCTCTTCTTCGCATCTCTTATGTTCAGGTCCATTGTCATTTTTACCATCATCCCCTGTAGCTTGCAGCCATGGCCCGGGAGGCAGCTTTGTGGATCTTTGTGAGTTCTCCTTAGTGAATGACTTGAGTCTTTGGTGTAGACTAGCTGAATGAAAGTGCTTAGGTTCTCCAGACTCATCCCACCCTTGACAGCAGCAGCAGAGAGCCTCTCCATGGCCACAGCCAGCTGTTGAGAGCTCCCATCTGCCTCTTGCCATTTCCCAGGCCCCACCACTCATCCTCGCCCTTCTTCATCGACAAACCCGGCCTGACACCAGTTGAAATCACAGTCTGGCAAAGCCCTTGGACACTCTGGCCTCTCCCAGGAGAAATTCATTGAGCAGAGCTGTTAGGCTTTCACAGTACCTTGCAGCCAGTTTCTTGGCCTGCCTAACAAGCCAGCCTGACACCCAGGCTCTTAGCCAGACTCAGCCTACCAGGCTCTCAGCAAGCGTTTTAGCCAGAATTTAAGGCAGCTTCTCAGACAGACAGCCTCTCACACAGGCTTTCTGCCAGTCTCCTAGTCGACCAGCCTTTCTAGGTTCTGGGCAAGGCTCTGTTGGCCTCCTAGCCAGCCTGCCATGCAGTGAGCTTTCTGATCAGCCTTCAAGCAAGCCTCTCCTCCTGCCAGAAAACCCATCATTCGACCATCCTTCCATGCAGGCAGACTCTAGGCTGGCCTCCACAAAACCAGCCTGACAGCCAGCTTCCTAGCTAAACTCATTTTGCCAGACTCTCAGGAAACATTTTAGAAAGCATTGAAGGTAGTAGCCTCTCAGACAGACTCTCACACAGGCTCTCGGACAGGCTGTCGGACATGCAACCTCTGATCTAGCCTTTAAGAAAGCCTGTAAGCGAATCTCCCATCCAGGCAGCTTCCACACCAGCCACCCATGTAGCTATGGTTAACAGCCATCCAGCAAGCCTCTTCCACTGTCAATCTGCCACTCTGCCACTTTCCTCGCCAGCCTCTCAGCCTTCCATGCAGCCAGCATCTAGGCCAGGCTCCTAACTTGCTAACTTTGCATTCAGACTCTTAGCCAGATTCAGCCTGCCAGGATCTCAGCAGGCCATTTACCAAGTGTTTATGGCAGCCTCTCCGACACAGAGCCTCTCACACAGGCTGTCAGCCAAGCCTCCCTGCGAGGCAGCCTTTCAGCAAGCCTCTATGCCACTTTCTAAGACACTCCTTCATTAGACCAGCCTCCCATTCAGCCAGCCCTTGGCCAGCTCTCCAGCAAGCCTCTGTTAGCCAGCCGCTTAACCAGTCAGCTTCAGAATCAGCCTCCCATGCCACCAGTGTCGTGGCCAGCCTCCCCGTAAGCCTCTCAGAGAGCCCTTGAGGCAGCTTCCTGACTAGTCAGCCTCAAGACCAGCCTCTCTTACAGCCAGCGTTTCAAACAGCCTCAGAGTGAAGAAGGAGAAAGCAGCGAATGTTTGGAATGTTTGGGATTGCTTTTAAGGTGGTCTGGTTCCTCTACCCTGCAGCTGCCCCAATCCCTGGCCTGGGGGGCATGCCTGGGAAGAAGGCCCAAACCCCGGGGCCCAGGATTGCTGCCCCGCCACCGCTCCACTCCTCCACTTACTCGCTTCGTCCCTGGAATCCCCACAACCCACGCTGAAGGGGCGATCCTCAAAAAGCTGTCACCTCCTCCTGCAGCCCCAGCTCAGGTAGGGCATGGTGCCTCTTCTTCGCATCTCTCGTGTTCAGGTCCATTGTCTTCGACTTCACTGTCATCCCCTGCAGCTTCCAGCCGTGTCCGCAGGAGGTAGCTTTGTGGGTCTTCCTGAGTTCTCCACAGTGGATGACTTAAGAGTCTTTGGTGTAGACCAGCTGAGTGAAGGTGCTTGAGTGGTCCGGGCTCATCACGCCCTTTACAACAGTGGCAGAGAGTCTCTCCATGGCTGCAGCCACCTGTTAAGAGAGAGCCCCTGCCTCCCGCTTGCCTTTCCCCAGCCCCAGCCGCTCGTTTTTGCCCTTCCTCGCCACCATACCTGGCCCCACACCAGTAGGAATTGCAGTTTTTTGAAGCCCTTGTACACTTTGGCCTCTCCTTGGAGAAATTCATTGAGCAGAGCCGTTAGGAGGCTGGCCTAGAGGCTGGCTGCAAGGTCCCGTAAAAGCCTAACCAGCCAGCCTGACACCCAGGCTCTTAGCCTAACTCAGCCTACCAGGCTCTCAGCAAGCCTTTTAGCCAGAATTTAAGGCAGCCTCTCAGACACACAGCCTCGCACACAGGCTCTCCGCCAGCTTCTCAGCAAGCCTCTATGCCACTTTCCTAGACAGTCCTTCACTAGAACAGCCACCCATGCAGCCAGTGCCTTGGCCAGCCTTCCAGCAAGCTTCTCAGTGAGTCTGTTAGCCAGCCGCTTAGCCAGTCAGTTTCAGAACCAGCCTCCCATGCCACCAATGTCGTGGCCAGCCTCCCCGTAAGCCTCTCAGAGAGCCCCCAGGCGGCCTCCTGACTAGCCAGCCTCAAGACCAGCCTCTCTTGCAGCCAGCATTTCGAACAGCCTCAGTGAGAGTGAAGAAGAAAGCAGCGGATGTTTGGGGTTGCTTTTAAGGTGGCCTGGCTCCTCTACCCTGTAGATGCCCCCATTGCTGGCCTGGGGGACATGCCCGGGAAGAAGGCCCAGACCCTGTGGCCCAGGATTGCAGCCTTGCTGCCGCCTCACTCCACCTGCTCACTTCATCCCCGGAACCTCCACAACCCATGCTGAATGGGCAATCCTCAAACAGCTGTCACCTCCTTCTGCAGCCCCAGCTCAGGCAGGGCATGGCACCTCTTCTTCGCATCTCTTATGCTCAGGTCCATTTTCTTCGTCTTCACTGTCATCCCCGATAGCTTCCAGCTGTGTCCCCAGGAGGCAGCTTTGTGGATCTTCCTGAGTTCCCCACAGTGAATGCCTTAAGAGTGTTTGGTGTAGCAGCTGACCAAAGGTGCTTGGGTGGTCCGGGTTCATCATGCCCTTGACAGCAGTGGCAGAGAGTCTCTCCATAGCTGAGGCCACCTGTTAAGAGAGAGCCTGTGCCTCCCACTCGCCATTCCCTAGTCCCGGCTGCTTGTTTTTGCCCTTCTGTGCCACACTCGGCCCCACTCCAGTAGGAATCGCAGTCTGGTGAAGCCCTTGGACACTGTCCTTTCCCGGGAGAAATTTGTTGAGCAGAGCCATTAGGCTTTCACAGTACCTTGCAGCCAGTCTCCTAACCAGCCAGCCTGACACCCGTCTTAGGTGGACTCAACCTACAAGGCTCTCAGCAAGCCTTTTAGCAAGAATTTAAGGCAGTCTTTTAGACAGACAGCCTCTCACACAGGCTCTCTGCCAGCCTCCTAATCGGCCAGTCTCTCATCCAGGTTGTTTACGAGCATCTCAGCAAGCCTCTGTGTTGGCCTCCTAGCCAGCCAGCCTGAAGACCAGCATCCCATGCAGCCAGCATTCTGAACAGTGTTCCAGCAAGCCTCTCCCTCTGCTGTCATTCGACCAGCCTCCCATGCAGTCGGGCTCTAGGCCGGCCTCCAAAAAGACTGACCTGGTACCCAGCCTCCTAGGCAAATTCATCTTGTGAAACTCAAAAAAGCATTTTAGGAAGCGTTGAAGGCAGCCGCTCAGTCTGTCAGACTCCCGTCCAGGCTCCCAGACAGCCAGCCTGTGATCCAGCCTTTCGGAAAGCCTCTAAGCAAATCTTTCATCCAGCCAACTTCCAGACCATACTCCTATGCAGCCAGCATTTTTAACAGCCATGCAGCAAGCCTCTTGCACAGCCAATCTGCCACTCTACCAGTTTCCTTGACAGCCACGGGGTTAGCCTCCCATGCAGCCAGCCTCTAGGCCAGGCTTGTAAGAAGCCAGCCTTGTATTCAGACTCTTAGCCAGATTGAGCCTGCCAGGATCTCAGCAGGCCTTTGATAAAGTATTCATTGCAGCCTCTCAGACAGCCTCTCACAAGGCTCTTGGCCAACCTCGCAGCGAGCCACCCTCTCAGCAAGCCTCTATGCCACTTTTCAAGACAGTCCTTCACTAGACCAGCCTCCCATGCAGCCAGCACCTTGGCCAACCTTCCAGGAAGCCTCTCAGTAATTTTGTTAGCCAGCCGCTTAGTCAGTCAGCTTCAGAACCAGCCTCCCTTGTCACTAATATCATGGCCAGCCTCCACATAAGCCTCTCAGAGACCCCCTTAGGCAGCCTCCTGACTAGCCAGCCTCAAGACCAGCCTCCTTTGCAGCCAGCGTTTCAAACAGTCTCAGAGTGAAAGCGAATGTTAGGGGCTGTTTTTAAGGTGGTCTGGTGCCTCCGCCCTGTAGGTGCCCACATACCTGGCCTGAGGTGCATGCCCGGGAAGAAGACCTAGACCCTGGGGCCCAGGATTGCTACTCTGCTGTGGCCCCACTCCTCCACCTTCTCGCTTCGTCCCCAGAACCCGTACAACGCATGCTGAAGGGGCAATTCTCAAAGAGGTGTCACCGCATCCCGCAGTCCCAGCTCAGGCAGGATATGGCACCTCTTCTTTGCATCTCTTATGCTCAGGTTCATTGTCTTCATCTTCATTGTCGCCCCCTGCAGCTTCCAGCTGTGTCCCCAGGAGGCAGCTTTGTGGATCTTCCTGAGTTCCCCACAGTGAATGACTTAAGAATGTGTGGTGTAGAGCAGTTGACTGAAGGTGCTTAGGCCGTCCGGGCTTGTCATGCCCTTGACAGCAGCAGCAGAGCGCCTCTCCATGGCTGCAGCCACCAGTTAGAGGAGTCTGAGCGTGTTGCTCACCTTTCCCCCAACACAGCTGCTCGTTTTTGCCCTTCTGTGCCACACCCGGCCCCACTCCAGTAGGAATCGCAGCCGGGAGAAGCCCTTGGACACTTCAGCCTCTCCCACGATAAATTTGTTGAGCAGAGCCGTTAGGAGGCTGGCCTAGAGGCTGGCTGCAAGGTCCCATAAAAGCCTAATCAGCCAGCCTGACACCCAGGCTCTTAGCCGATCTCAGCCTACCAGGCTCTCAGCAAGCCTTTTAGCCAGAATTTAAGGCAGCCTCTCAGACACACAGCCTCGCATACAGGCTCTCCGCCAGCCTCTCAGCAAGCCTCTATGCTACATCCTAGACAGTCCTTCACTAGACCAGCCTCCCATGCAGCCAGTGCCTTGGCCAGCCCTCCAGCAAGCTTCTCAGTGAGTCTGTTAGCCAGTCAGCTTCAGAACCAGCCTCCTGTGCCACCAGTGTCGTGGCCAATCTCCCCGAAAGCCTCTCAGAGAGCCCCCAGGCGGCCTCCTGACTAGCCAGCCTCAAGACCAGCCTCCCTTGCAGCCAGCATTTCGAACAGCCTCAGTGAGAGTGAAGGAGAAAGCGGATGTTTGGGGTTGCTTTTAAGGTGGCCTGGTGCCTCCGCCCTGTAGATGCCCGCATCCCTGGCCTGGGGGGCATGCCCGGGAAGAAGGCCTAGACACCATGGCCCAGGATTGCCGCCCTGCTGCTGCCTCCTCCACCTGCTTACTTTGTCCCCAGAACCCCCACAATCAACGCTGAATGGGCGATCCTCAAAGAGCTGTCACCACCTTCTGCAGTCCCGGCTCAGGCAGGACATGGCACCTCTTCTTCACATCTCTTATGCTCAAGTTCATTTTCTTCGTCTTACTATCATCCCCTATAGCTTCCAGCCATGTCCCTGGGAATCAGCTTTGTGAATCTTCCTGAGTTCCCCACAGTGGATGACTTAAGAGTGTTTGGTATAGAGCAGCTGACTGAAGGTGCTTGGGCAGTCCAGGCTTGTCATGCCCTTGACAGCAACGGTAAAGAGTTTCCATGGCTGTGGCCACCTATTAAGGGAGAGCCCGCAGCTTCCACTCACCTTTCCCCAGCCCCAGCTGCTTGTTTTTGCCCTTCGGCGCCACATCTGTCCCCCCGCCCCCAGGTAGGAATCACAGTCTGGGGAAGCCCTTGGACACTACGGCCTCTCCTGGGAGAAACTTGTTGAACAGAGCCATTAGGCTTTCACAGTTCCTTGCAGCCAGCCTCTAGGCCAGCCTCCTAACAAGCCAGCCTGACACCCATTCTTACGCGGACTCAACCTACCAGTTTCTCAGGAAGCCTTTTAGCAAGAATTTAAGGCAGTCTTTCAGACAGACAGCCTCTCACACAGGCTCTCTGCTAGCCTTCTAATCAGCCTACCTCTCATCCAGGTTGTTTACGAGCATCCCAGCAAGCCTCTGTGTTGGCCTCCTAGCCAGCCAGCCTGAAGACCAGCATCCCATGCAGCCAGCATTCTGAACAGTGTTCCAGCAAGCCTCTCCCCCTGCCAGAAAACCCATCATTCAACCAGCCTCCCATGCAGCCAGGCTCTGAGCTGGCCTCCAAAAAACTGGCCTGGCACCCAGCCTCCTAGGCAAATTCATCTTGCGAAACTCTCAGCAAGTGTTTTAGGAAGCATTGAAGGCAGCGTCTCAGATAATCTCTCACTCAGGCTCTTGTCCAGGCTCCCACACAGCCTGCCTGTGATTCAGCCTTTCAGAAAACCTCTAAGCGAATCTCATTCAGCCAGCTTCAAGTCCAACCTCCTATGCATCCAGTGTTTTTAACAGCTATGCAGCAAGTTCCTTGCTTGCACAGCCAGATAATCTGCCACTCTGCCAGTTTCGTTGCCAGGATCTGGGTTAGCCTCCCATGCAGGTAACCTCTAGGCAAGGCTCCTAACAAGCCAGCCTTGCATTTGGACTCTTAGCCAGATTCAACCTGCCAGGAAGTCAGCAGGCCTTTTAGCAAGTATTTGTGGCAACATCCCAGACAGAAAGTCTCTCACACGGCTCTCGGCCAAGCTCCTAGCGAGCCAGCCTCAGCAAGCCTCTACACCACTTTTCAAGACAGTCCTTCAGTAGACGAGCCTCCAGTGCAGCCAGCCCCTTGGCTAGCCTTCCAGCAAGCCTTTCAGTAAGTCTGTTAAGTAGCCACTTAGTCAGCTTCAGGACCAGCCTCCCATGCCACCAGTATCATGTTGAGCCTCCCAATAAGCCCCTTAGAGAGCCTGTTATGCACCCTCCTGACTAGCCAGTCTGAACACCAGCCTCCCTTGCTGCCAGCAACCTCAGTGGGAGTGAAGGAAAAAGCAGCCAAAGATTGGGATTGCTTTTAAGCTGGCCTGGTCCGTCCACCCTGCAGGGCATGCCCATCGCAGGCCTTGGGGGCCTGCCCAGGAAGAAGGCCTAGATCCTGAGTTCCAGGATTGTGCCCCTCTGCCACTCCACTCCTCCACCTGCTCCGTTCGTCCTCAGTCCCCCCATGCTTCACGCTGAAGGGGAGATCTTCCAACAGCTGTCACCACCTCATGTAGCCCTGGCTCAGTCATGGCCTGGCACCTCTCTTACGTTCAGGTTTTTTGTCGTCGTCTTTATCATCATCCCCTGCAGCTTCCAGTCCTGGTTCCGGGAGGCAGCTTTGTGGCTCTTCCTGAGTTCCCCTGACTTAAGCGCCGAGGCGATATCTGTCTCTGGTCTGCGCTGCCTGGGTTCACAGGGGAAGAGGACTGTTTGGGGTTGTTTGGCCGTATTTGCCTGTGTGCCAAATGCAGGTAGCAGCTAGAGCCCAGATGGGCATGGATGACAGGTCCTTTTTGGAACGCTTCAAGGTTGCTGAGTGCACTTGCTGCTAGGCCTGAGGATCCCTTCCTCATTGACCCACATCTGGAGAATGGCAGTGGTGTGGTGTGATCTGCAGCCATCCTGGATGGGGCAGTGCTGCGATTCTCTCCTTTGAACTGAGAATGAGACTTAGCTGAGTAGAGCAGATGGAGAAACAGTTAAATTGAACTCATTCTATTTAAAGACTTCCGGCCTGGGTGCAGTGCCTCACGTCTGTTCTTCCAGCACTTTGGAAGACGGGGATAGGAGGATCACCTTATCCCAGGAGTTTCAGGCGAGCTTTGACAACAGTGGGAGATTTCATCTCTAGAAAAACAAAACAAATCAGCCAGGCATCATGGTGCATGCCGGTGGCCATAGCTACTTGGGAGATTGATTGTTGGAGGATCACTTGGGCCCAGAAGTTCATGGGTTTGTGGGTACAGTTATGTGCGATTGTGCCACAAACAAGGAATGAGAAGTCCTGTTGCTCCACATCCTTGACCGCTTTTGACATTTTCAGTCTTACAGATTTTGGTTATTGTTTGGTTATTCATGCTGCTGCACTTCAAGCCTGGGCAACAGAGACTCTAAATAAATAAATAAATAAATAAATAAAAGATTTCTAGTTACTATACCATATATATATCATATTCTTTACACAGCAAACTTGCAGAGTTAAAACCCACAGCACCCTTTGTGATAAGGACCATGTGATTAAAGTGGGTGCCCATGTTCTTGCTTTTGGTCATTCTAATAGATGTGCAGTGGTAGCTCATTACTGCATTTCCCTAAGGAAATATTACATGGAGCATCACTACATATGCTTAATTTTTATTTGTATATTTTATTTGTTGAGATGCCTATTACAGTCTTTAGTTCACTTTTTAATTGGGTTGTTTGTTTCTTATTCAATTTTAAGACTATTGGTATATTTTGGATAAAATTCATTATTCAAACATGGCTTTTCAAATATTTTCTTCGTCTGTGGCTTGTCTTCACTTTCAAAGGCTTTAACAGGACAGAAATGTGACATTTAAGTCAAGTCCAACTTAGGATATTATTTCTTTTTGTAGTGTAACTTTGGCATTTTTTTCTAGAAATCATCATACCCAAGGGAGTCTAGAGTTTCCAGAAATTTCATAGTGTTGTATTTGACATTTAGGTCTGTGATTTCATTTTGAGTTAATTTTGGTGGGGGAGTGAGATCTGATTAATTTTTTTACATGTGGATATTCAAGTTATTCTAGCACCACTTTCTGAAGAAACCAATCTTTGTTTTATTATATTGCCTTTACTTTTTCATCAAAGACTAATTAAATATATTGATGTGTCTTTATTTCTAAACTCTCTGTCTTATTTCATTAATCTGTCTATTCTTTGATCAGTATGATACTGCCTTGATTACCGTAGCTTTATAGTAAATCTTGAAGTTGGGTACTGCCTGTCTTTCCTCCAACTTTGTTCTCCTTCAGTATTGTGTTAGCTATTCAAGGTCTTTTTCTTCATATAAGCTTTAGAATTAGCTTTTCTGTATTCATAATATAATTTTCTTCTGTTTTGATTAGAAGTGCGTTAGGTCTCTACATTGGGAAGAACATATATCCTGATGATAATGAGTTTTTCTAATCATGAATATAATGTATTTTCTCCATGTGTTGTTTTTGGATTTCTGTCATCACATATGGACAGTTTATGAAATTGCATAACTCCCTCTATCTTTACTAAAGGACAATGATTAATTTTTCATTCTGCAGCCAACAAGTCACCTCTGAGGGCCATGTGTCTAAACATAGGAGGATAAGAAAATAACAGACATCCTGGGAAAAATATGAAATTCAAGAATCAGCAACTGTGTCTAAGTAACTCCTTTCCATTTCCCCAGGGTACCTGTTGTTTCAGCCAGCACCTGCTGGTGTGTACCAAAGTTGCTGGTGCTTCTGGCTTTCCTAGCCCTGCGCTCGGGGCTGCCTTCCAGTGTGTGTCTCTTGACTTTAACGAGAATGTTCTTCTTCATCCCTACCATGGGTGAAAAATTTTCACAAATAAACACTTTTTAAAATAATGTCTAGCTGGGCATGGTGGCTCATGCCTGTAATCCCAGCACTTTGGGAGGCTGAGGCAGGCAGAACACGAGTTCAGGAGATCAAGACCATCCTGGCTAACATGTTGAAACCCTGTCTCTACTAAAAATACAAAAAAAAACAAAAACAAAAAAATTTAGCCGGGCATGGTGGCAGGCACCTGTAGTCCCAGCTACTCAGGAGGCTGAGGCAGGAGAATGGTGTGAACCCGGGAGGCGGAGCTTGCAGTGAGCCAAGATCACGCCACTGCACTCCAGCCTGGGTGACAGAGTGAGACTCCATCTCAAATAATAATAATAATAATAATACCAACTTTTATTTTAGATAGAGGTGCTGTGTGTGCAGGTTTGCATATGTCTTGTTGGTAGAACATTTTCTTTTGGGTATATGCCTAGTAATGAGATTGCTGGGTCAATTAGTAGCTTTGTTTTACATTTTTTGTGAAATCTCCAAACTGCTTTCCATAGTCACTGACCTAGTTTACATTCCCAGTGACAGAGAATAGGAGTTTCCTATTGTCTGCAGCCTTGCCAGCATCTGTTAACAAATAGCCATTTTTATTCGAGATCAATTGTTAGTTTTGATTTTAGCACTTTCCACTTTCCAAACATGTTTCTTTTTCTTCTTTTTCTGATGGCATGTAGAAGTTTCTGTCTGCATCAGTTTGAGGTATATGTTAAGAGCATTGTACCTTGAAGTGACCCATCTCTGTGTCCCCATGTAGTGTTCTGTCCCAGATGGACAGATGATGGAACATGATAAAGATGCCCACTGTCACCACTATTATTTAACATAGTACTGGAAATCCATCTAGATCTATTAGTGCAGCACCCCCATACCACCCCAACCCACCTCTTGCCACCAGTGGTTTAGCTTCTGATAGCACACCCAACTCACTGCCGCGGGCAGTGCAGCTGCAGATATACTCCTACCCAACCACCTTTCAACCATTTCAGCCACTCTGTGGTCTCCTCACAGACACCAGCCTCAGTAAGATAAGCTGAGGTGCCACAGGCTCCAGCCTCCAGTCTGTAGCAGGGGCTACTCCTTCTCCTTTTCCTGTAGCAGGGCACCAGGCAGCTCCCGCTGCTGGCAGCCCTCCTGTGGCTCCTGCCACACTGCAGTCTCCTTTGCTGACACTCACTGCAGTGAGCCCAGCCATGAAGCTGCAGGCTACAGCCTCCAGTATGCAGTAGTTGGCTCGCTCTCCCCCCCCCCCCTTTTTTTTTTTTTTTGAGGCAGAGTCTTGCTTTGTCACCTGGGCTATAGTGCAGTGGTGTTATCTTGGCTCACTGCAACCTCCGCCTCCCGGGTTTAAGCAGTTCTCCTGCCTCAGCCTCCCGAGTAGCTGGGATTACAAGCACACCACACCCAGATAATTTTTGTATTTTTAATAGAGACCGGGGTTTCACCATCTTTGCCAGGCTGGTCTCGAACTCTTGAGCTCATGATTCACCCACCTTGACTACTCCATGTGCTGGGATTACAGGCATATGCCACCATGTGCAGCCCATTCCCCACTTCCAAGCCAGGCATGCACCAGCAGAACAGACAGATGCAGAAGAGCCTGGAATGGCCTGACTTCCCATTAGCATGCTTTATATGCTGAGATTTCTGGACTACATGTTCTGATTGGATGAGAGCAAGTCTTAGGATAACCAATCAGAACATGATAATAAAGTCCAATCACAATAGGCCTAGAGGTTTTCTCTCATTGAATCAGAACATTGGTGGTGAGGAGCCAGACTGAAGCCAGCCAGAGCATAAGATGTTGGAGGACCCCCTGCAGCTCTTCCATGCTCTGCTACGGGAGGAGAAGGTGGTTTTCCCTGTCACAAGTTGGAGGCTGGAGCCTGCGGCACTGCAGCTCACCTCGCTGAGCCTGGTGGATGCGACAGAGACTGCATTGCTGCTGGAGTGGTAGAAAGGTGGCTGTGGTAGGTGCATATTTTCAGCTGCACTGCCGCAGTTGGGAGCGTGTTGGGGGTGCTATTCTGGGTATCACTGCCTGCAGCAGGGAGCAGGTTGTGGTGCTATCCAGGGCTGTGCTGCCTGGGGGTGATGGATGGGCTGGGGTCCTATCCTGGGCATCACTTCCCATGGTGGGGGGCGGGTTGGGGGCACTACTGGTGCTGCAGTGTTTGAGGTGGGGAAGGGTTGGGGGCGCTGTCAGGGGGATACACTGCTGGGGAGTGGAAAGGTGTTTGGGGCACTATCAGGGTCTTCACTGCCAGTGGTGGGTTAGGGGTGCTATCAGGGGCTGCACTGCTGGTGGTGGCAGGTGGCAGAGGTTGCCCCCATAGTGGTGGCCTCCAAGGAAGGAGCTGGACTCCAGACTCTAAAGGGAGACCTCCTCCTGCTTGTGATGGTGCTCAGCAGGTGCACAGTGTTTCCATGGGAATCATGAGTGTGGCAGGGCTCCCACACTCGCCATGGTTCCCAGTCTGTGTCCTCTTGCTCTGTGTTGAGACAACCTAGGATCCCTGGGCATGGAGTCGCAATCATGGGGGGACTGGGCCCTGTGGGTGGAGGCATCAGGAATGGAAACTGCCACTTGGGTGTGGGGGGGTGGCTGGTTCTGTGTTTCTGCTGTTGCTGTTCTCCAAGGAGTGCAGGCCCCGTGAGCCCAGCGGTTCCTGCGAGGTAGGGAGCTGGCCACTGTGGAGTCTCCAGTCCCCATCCCAGGCCTCACTTCCTGGCCAGCTTGGGCCAGATGGAGAAGCTGGACTTTGGAGGGTGGGTGTGAGTACCTTAGCTGAAGCCTGCCACTGCTGCCCAGTGGCCAGCATGACAAGGTGAGGCTCTAATGCTACCACTTCCTGCATCATGTTCTAGGCTTTTCTTGCTTTGTCCACCAAAAGCAGAAGGAGGAGCCTTTGTGCCAGAAGGAGGAGCAACCAGCCACACACTGGAGCCTGAAGCCTGGAGACTGGGACATGGCAGATGGCCTCACTGCAGTGGGTGGCACACTGGAGTGGTAAGTAGGAGGGCAGCCAGCTGTGGCCACGGTTGGGGGTAGGGCTGTGGCTGTGGCCAGGTTGTAGGAGCCTTGTAGGGAGTGCCGGTGCATCGAGGGTGACAGCAGCGGTGGTGGTATTGGCATTGGCCCTAGTGGTGGCAGCAGCAGCAAGTCTCAGGTCCTGGGAAGTGGGAGTAGGAGCGCTGAGGGGCCGCCTTGTCTGGCATGCGTAGGAAGCTGTGGGTGCTGTACCATGGGCCTTGGCGGCAGCAGTGGAGGTGCAGCCAGGGCAAGGAGGAGTCCTCCCCTTTCTCCTGCAGAATCTGGAGGATCCCGTCTTTCTGCTGGCACCTGAGCCAGGCATAAGTGGAGCATTATCTCCCTCTTAACAAAATTTAGGGGGTGACTGTGTATCTTTTTGCTTGTTTTTTTTTTTTGTTGTTGTTGTTGTTGTTGTTGTCATTGTTGTGAAAAAGTCTTAAACTTTTTGTAATTTCATGAATCGAGGAGGGGAAAAAGGTATCATAATAGGCCTTCCAATTTACTCACCTGTTCTTTTTCCTTGTTTCCAGTCTGTTTCATTCTCATTATCGTCTTTTTCTTCCTCTTTATTTGCTTATGCCACTGCTTCTATTTCTTGTTTCTATTCTTGTTTCTCCTCTATCTCCTCCTGCTTTTTTTTGCTTTTTACCAAGCAATGGCATTAACAACAAACGAAAACTGAGTTAAAAATAAAGTACTTGTCAGTGTGTTGTATTTTTAAAATAATTGGTTCATTACTATGTTTTAGAAATTTGCATAATTATTTAGTTACTTGAATAGCTATGCTTTCCTATTCCTGTTAATGCATTGTAAGTAGTTATTCAAGGACTAAAAAATGAAGTATCAAATAAAATATTGGTATCAAACAGCTGTTTCATCTCTCTCACATATTAGTCTGGAGATATGTAAGAGGCATGGGGGTAATAAGTTCCAATTAGGAGGTCATTAAGTAAACTATATTCCCTTCATGTTATATTTCTCTGCCACAATTTTCAAGAGTATTATCTGCAAGAGCAGACCTGGTTTGTCAACATATCTTTACAACAGGAAAAGGAAGTGGGGATCATGCAAATAATGTTTTAAGCCCAAGATTCACAACCAAAAACAAGGCTTTATTAACTTTTGCCTTTAAGAAC
Organism: Macaca fascicularis; assembly: GCF_037993035.2. Classification (NCBI taxonomy): domain Eukaryota; kingdom Metazoa; phylum Chordata; class Mammalia; order Primates; family Cercopithecidae; genus Macaca; species Macaca fascicularis. Next base: position 51,512,168 of record NC_088383.1, on the reverse strand, counting down.
CTGCAGTGTTGAGCCCTCTTTCCTAGTATTACAACCTTTAGTATGAACTCTTTTTTTAGTGATTGCTCTAGAAGTTTATGCATTTTATTGAATACTTTAAAGAAACAAATTGTATATTGTATCATTTTTCAAGCCCACAGAAATGGATTAAGACCTGTAATTTTGACACTTTTAAAATTATTTTTAAGGTTATGGCATGTAAAATACTGTTGATATATGTAAGAATATGCATAAGTACTACCAGATAGCTTATTTTGAAGAGACAGTGTCTAAATTTTTGTCCAGAGTAAATTGGTTGCAGTTTCTTAGGTGTGTTTCCCAGTACATTGCCTCATTGTTTAAAAGTATATAGAAATTTTGGATTCTGTTTACCCTCATATGGTCCTTTGTTTATGGGTTATTTAATATTTCTAGAGACTAAAGACATCACAGTCCCCTTTAAGATTCAGTACTATTAATAAGATTTGTTATATATAGGGTTAGAATCCAAGAAACTCAGAGGAAAATTGTTAAATTATATAGCTGTAGAGCAGGAAATGAAACCTAGGTTCTAAACTATAAGGGGGTCATGAGCTACCATACAAGTGCATCAGTGACCAAGCATAGCATAAAGTGGGCAGAATTACATGATGGTTAAGAGAGTGAGCTGTGCCGCAATAAACATACGAGTGCATGTGTCTTTATAGCAGCATGATTTATAATCCTTTGGGTATATACAATAGCAAAGACTTGGAATCAACCCAAATGTCCATCAGTGACAGACTGGATTAAGAAAATGTGGCACATATACACCATGGAATACTATGCAGCCATAAAAAAGGATGAGTTTGTGTCCTTTGTAGGGACATGGATGCAGCTGGAAACCATCATTCTCAGCAAACTATCACAAGAACAGAAAACCAAACACTGCATGTTCTCACTCATCGGTGGGAACTGAACAATGAGATCACTTGGACTCGGGAAGGGGAACATCACACACTGGGGCCTATCATGGGGACGGAGGAGGGGGGAGGGATTGCATTGGGAGTTATACCTGATGTAAATGACGAGTTGATGGGTGCTGACGAGTTAATGGGTGCAGCACAGCAACATGGTACAAGTATACATATGTAACAAACCTGCACGTTATGCACATGTACCCTAGAACTTAAAGTATAATAATAATAAATAAATAAATAAATAAATAAGAGTGAGCTGTGCAGCCTAGCTCTATGTGAAGTGACTTTTTTTTTTTTTTTTTTTTGATTCTCGTTCTGTTGCCCAGGCTGGAGTACAGTGGTGCAATCTTGGCTTACTGCAACCTCTGCCTTTCAGGTTGAAGGGATTCTTTTGCCTCAGCCTCCCGAGTAGCTGAGACTACAGAGGTGCATGCCACTACACCTAGCTGATTTTTGTATTTTTTGGTAGAGATGGGGTATCACCCTGTTGGCCAGGTCTGTCTCGAACTCCAGACCTCAAGTGATCTGCCTGTCTTGGCCTCTCAAAGTGCTGGGATTACAAGCATCAGTCACTGCCTCTGGCCTGGGGAGTGGGGGTTACTGCTGAAGTATTATCTTTGTATCCTAAAACATGCCCTTCTGAAACTGATGACATTGATGCAAAACTTTTCCTGAAGTCTTTGCAAGCTATAGTCTTTTTACCTCCATTTTCCTACATACTGCTTGTATTTAATGGTTCCTTGTATTCAACAGACTGTGTTTTACTATTTATAACTATAGTATTACTTTTCTGTATTGAAAAGGAGAAATTATATTGGCCTTTTCTTAACGTATACATGAACATCACAAACAACAATTTTTCAAATCAGTTTTCTCTTTTGTCTTTTGTGAATCTCGAAGTGGGCACGTGACCCACTTTCCCAGTTAAGGTAAAGGTACACATTTATACCTTATCTCAGAATAGTCAGAAGTCAGGTTCTTATTGTGTGGTTAGTAATACAAATATTGATAAGGTCATGTACTTAGTATTTAGAAGAATTCTGAAATAGTACTTGTTAATTTGTAAGTTTTATGTATTTATTACCTTTTTTGAATTTTTTTATAGTGTTCACAAACTTGACACTCATGGACTATTAGTAGTAGGTTTTAATTCTATCTCTTTTGGCTTTGATCATATAAGATGTATTTTCCTTAGTTTTAGCATGTAATATGAATTTAATTGTTTATTTTAGATTTTGAACAAAAAAGGATCTATAGAATCGTTGCTCGCATTGACACTGGCCCAGTTGTCCCATTGGTGGTTTTTTTTTTTCTTTTGGATCATCGTAAGAGTTGACCCTGCTGTTAAACCTTGAAACTTGTATCTGCTTTATCTGATTTCTCTCCTCAAGAAAAGACCTTCAGGAAGTACCAAATAACTGAAACATACCAGATCACAACACCAGATGCCTCCTGCCACTCCTTCATTTCTGTCCTCTTATACATTATTACATTTCTTTCCTGACCCTAGTTTTAGTCAAGTAGATAAATTTGAGACTGAGCTCCCATCTCCTGGGCTGCAGCACCAAGTTAAAGCTTTCTTGCTTGGCAGTACTTGTCGCCTCAGTGACTGGGTTTCGGTCTGGTGAGCAGCAGGACCTGGGCCAAACCCTTGATGTTTGGGTAGTAACGTGAACAACCATTTTAACTGTTATTCTTTACTGAAATTTTACTTTCTAGTTACTGGCCTCTTCTTTATTATCTGTCATTCCTTTGACCTCACATCTCTTTTTTCTTTGACTTTACAGTCAAAGAACTTAATGCTCCCTAAATTCAAATATTAAGGTTAAAAAAAGAGAAAGGAAATATCTGAAGAGAAAGTATATTTTGCAAATGAATTAAAGATGGGTTCGTAGATATAGATTTATAGATTCACCTAGAGTTTTGAGTTCAGGTGACTTTTCACAATATGCAGTAAGTCAGAAAGAATCCCAAGATAATTGTGACATTATAAAGCTAGGTATTGAAAACCAGAAAGATTTCACCTCAGTATGGCACTTTTAATTCAAGAATAGTAGCCACCAAATGAGTTTTTCAAACTGTAATCATTACTCTTTAAAATTTAAGAGAAAGTTTATTTGTAACTTTTATTTCACTTTTAGTACAGCTTCTGAATTTATTTATCCATAGATAGGACAAAATAGATGAGCATCTGCTTCCCTTCCCCCTAAGCAATGTATTGTTACCGAAATGTAATATATTTTTACTTATACTTGAAGGCAGTGTTTTTCAGTCTTTTCTATGTAAGTAGCTCAGATCTTTAAGGACAAAGGATGTATACTGGGGGCAGCTTATGGTCTTATTCCTAACTGAAACTCTGTTATCTTAGATTCTTTGTTTCCTCTTTGTGAATAATCTTCTGCTCTAGTAGGATGAGCCTGTTTACCATGTGACTGCCTGAGTGATCTTTTGCTTTGTGTCCCAGTTTTTAGAAGCAGGCAGATTATATTACCTGGATTAAAATGTTTTTGACACTAAAGGTAGTATCTTACATTTTTACTTATGAGTTACTTTAAGTACAACTTTGATTAAACTATGGGAATTGAGTTTCCATAGATTTCACCATAGTGAAAATGGAAAGCAGGGGAGCATTCCACAGCAAACCCTGAACTTATTTATAGGGAGTTAATGAAGTGTCTGAGGAATGCAAGCATTCACGCTAGGGTGTGTGTGTGTGTGTGTGTGTGTGTGTGTGTGTGTGTGTGTGTGTGTGTATGTCAGTGACAGATGAGCATCGTATTTGAAGCATAATTGTGCTTCTTCAGGTTCCAATATCCAGTAATTTTATCATACAGTTACAGTAACTAATATTAAATCCACAAACCCACTTGGGTCTACTCTTTATTTGTATTTTAAAATAATAATTTTTAGCTTCCAAATAGTGTTATTTTTTTCTGAATTAGAAAATATTACTTGCATTGAGTTAAAAGAATCATTTTTTATGTATATTATATTATGTCTTAAAAGTGTTTGCATTGTTACCTAGATTCTCTTTTATCTTTCAATATGAATTTTTATTGATTTATTACATGTTTATTTTCTTTTCAGCAAGCCATCATTCTTTAGAAGGCAATGATGGAACAGTACCAGCAGAAATTGAAGGAGCAGCAGAAGGTAAGAAGAAAAAGAGATTTTATGTTTTATGGTTTTTTTTTTTTTGAGATGGAGTCTCGATCTGTCACCAGACTGGAGTACAGTGGGACAATCTCAGCTCACTACAACCTCTGACTCTGGTTCAAGTGATCCTCTGCCTCAGCCTCCTGAGTAGCTGGGATTATAGGCACATGCCACCACACCCAGCTAATTTTTGCATTTTTAGTAGAGACAGGATTTCACCATGTTGGCCAGGATGGTCTCGATCTCCTGACCTCGTGATCTACTCGCCTCAGCCTCCCAAAGTGCTGGGATTACAGGTCTGAGCTACCATGCCTGGCCTGTTTTATGTTTATTCTATTTTATAGATTATATTATTCTTAAAATACCTCACTTGGAAATAAAAGATGATTATTTTGGTATGCTTTCCTAAACAACAAGTTGTTTGTGTTATAAAAGGTAATATGCCTCTTTACCATATTGATCAATAAAGCTTATGAAGATGAAAACTAAGTGATAAGTGAAGGTCTTCATGATGCACAGTATTATTTTTCTGATCATGGTTTTTATTATAAACTGTAACTTCTTAAGTAGGTATGCTTCATTACTTGTTGATGTCTAAATCTGGCCTAGTAGCCAATGCACATGATAACAGACGGTAAAGCTAGGTGACACAACCTTTAATAATAGGAAAATAGAACGTTCTTTTTAACATAGATTTACTGACATTTTTACGTACAACAGTTTCCTGCTGACAGCTCAAGTGTTTGTCTATCTTCTCTGTAATACTGGGGCTTTAGTTAAGGGATACTCGAGTGTTATCAGTAAATTAGTTTATGTACATAGATATATTTTTACAGTACCTCTTCCTGCATCTAGTGTTGAATTTTTCAATTATGCTTCCAATTAAGTTCATTTAATTATTTAATGCCTCTCTAAATGTAGAATTAATTCAACTAAATTAAAGGGGCTAATTTTTAATAGGCATCTAATTCATATGCTGTTTACAGAAAAATCATCTGGGCTTTAAAAATTTGCTTCAGATTTTGCCATCTTAGTATGTCTTTATGTGGTGTATTGTTTTGGTGTTTTATTTTAATATTTTGTAAAATATACGTAATATAAAATAACACTTTTAACCATTTTTAAGTGCTGGTGTTAAGCACATCCGCACTGTTGTCAGGTATCACCACTCTCCATCTCCAGAGCTTTGTCGTCATTCTAAACTGAAGTTCTGTACCCCATAAGCAATAGCTTCCCATTTAACCCTCCTCCTGGTCCCTGGCAACTACTATTCTATTTTCTGTCCGTGAATTTGTTTACTCTAGATACTGTACGTAAGTGGACTTGTACAATATTTGCCCTTTTGTGTCTGGTTTATTTCACCTAGCATAATGCTGTCAAGGCTCATTTATAACACTATCAGCATTTCCTTTAAAAAATTATTTTTTTATTTATAGAAACGTGGTCTTGCCATGTTGCCCAGCCCGGTTTCAAAATTCTGTGCTCAAATGACCTGCCCACCTTGGCCTCTGAAAGTGCTGGGATTACAAGTGTAAGCTACTGAACCTGGCCAGATTTTTTTCTTTTTATGACTGAATATTATTCTGTGTATGTGTATATTACATTTTCTTTGTTCATTCACCTACTCATGGGCATAGGGTTGGTCCTACCTTTTGATCACTGTGAATAATGCTGCTATTAAGCAGTGTACAAATACCTGTTTGAGTCCCTGCTCTTAGTTCTTTTGGGTATATACGCTTAAAGGGTGTTGTTTGATCATATAATTCTATGCTTAATATTTTAAGAAATTGCCAAACCATTTTCCACAGTGGTCTGTACCATTTTACATTCCAAAAAATAATACATAAATGTTCCAATTTTTCTGTATTGTTGCTGACAGTTAATATTTTCTGTTTATGTATTGTATTTTTATAGTGTTTGAAATTCATCTGAGGGTTTTTGCTGATACCAAAATATTAGAAAATGTTTTCTAAAAAAAAATGCCTTATTATAAAGACTATTTTCTCAGTCTATTTTCTCAATAAGAAGAGGAACTTCTCTTTACCCTGCCTCATTTCATTGCACCCACTCTTTTCTGTATCAGGTTGTGCAGGGGAGAAAGGGAGCGGTGTATCTCTTTCCTGTGCTGAGTTGTGGTTAGCCCATCACTGGGTTGTAAAGAGCCTTGCCTCCTCTTTTACTTGGGAGAAATGCACTGAATCTGGGTTCCATATGGATTTATTTTGGGAGTGATACTGTTATAACTTTATGGAAATAATACTGGATAGAAAGTTAGTGGATGGATTCTCCGTCTGATGAGAGTTTTGGGCAAATCGAATGTCTGGTTTCTGAGCCTTATTTTTCCTCTGATGCAAGAAAACCGTAAATTAGCCAGCCAGTGAGAAACTCTCACAGCTCTGGGTGTGGGTTTAGGACACTGGATTTCTACCACTCACATTCTTGCTACTTTTCTTGCACAGGGATCATGGCCCAAGTTGCAGTGTCCACCCTGTCCGCTGAAGATGAAGAGTCCTTGGAGAGCAGGATGGCTGTGACATTCCTCATGTCAGTTCTCGAGTCCATGTGGAGACTTTTTGTTCTAACATTCTATAGTTGAGTAGGACTGGGCTGTAGATAAAGTTGATTTGTGTTTTGTAGAACATACAGTTTTATGGTTTTTAGTTCTAATGAATAGTTCTTTTTCTTGAATAGTAGTTATGGTCAGACGCTTCCAACCAAATGTGCGTGTGGAGATTCTACACCAGTTTTTGGACAATCTGGATACCAACTGGGTATCCCCCAATTCCGTTCTGACACTACCTGGAGTTTGTGCCGACTCCTCAGGATAGGGGCTCAGTCCCACAAGACTACTTTCACTTCACATGCCAATTGCAAGTCCTAGGTTGTTAGATGTACTTTTGACCAACCAGTTAGAAACCAGGGTCTCATGACCCCCTTCTTGGGTTGAATCATTTGCTAGAACAGCTTGCAGAACTCAGAAAAACAGGTTATTTTCTTTTTTTTCTGAGATACAGAGTCTCACTGTGTTGCCAGGCTGCAATTCAGTGGTGTGATCAAAGCCCACTGTAGCCTCGAACTCCTAGGCTCAAGTAATCCTCCTGCCTCAGCCTTCCAATGAGACATCAGGCCTGCATCACCATATCTGGCTATATTCTTTTATTTTTTTGTAGAGATGGGGTCTTGTTATGTTGCCCAGGCTGGTCTCAAATTTCTGAGCTCACATGATCCTCCCATCTCAACCTCCCAAAGTGCTGGGATTATGGGCATGAACCACTGGATCTCACCAATTTGCCTTCTATTACTGGTTCATTGTAAAGGATATATTTCAGAAACAGCCAGTGAAAGAGATGTACATGTAGGGCACAGTGGCTCATGCGTATAATGTCAGCACTTTTGGGAGACTGAAGTGGGAGCATTGCTTAAGCTCAGGAGTTTAAGACCAGGCTGGGCAACATGGTGAAATCTCATCTCTACAAAAAATTTTTCTAAAAATTAGTCTGGTGCAGTGACATGTGCCTAGAGTTCTAGCTACTCAGGAGGCTGAGGTGAAAGGATGGCTTGAGCTAGGGAGTCTTAGGTTGCAGTGATCCACGATTGTGCCACTGCACTGTAGCCTGGGAGACAGAGACAGACCTTGTCTCAAAAAAAAAAAAAAAAAAAAAAAAAGGAAATAAAAGAGATGCACAGGGCAAGGTATGTGGGGAAGGGCACAGAGCTTCCATGCCTTCTCTTGGGCATGTTACCCTCCCAGTATCCCCCTTGTGTTCAGCAACCCAGACACTCTCCAAACCCTGTTGTTTAGGGTGTTTATGAAGGCCTCATTATGCAGGCATGATTGATGAAATCAATTGACCATTGGTGATTAAGTCAATCTTCAGCACTTCCTGGTGCTCAGTGGGTGAGGCTGACAGCTCCAAGCCTCTATTCACATGGTTTGTTCTGGCAACCAGCCCTCCTCCTGAAGCTGTCTAGGAGCTTTCAGTCACCTAGTCATCTCAGTAGCATTATTAATTGTATTATTACTATGGTGGAGATCCCAAAGGTCTTAGAGGTTCTTGTGTTAGAAACCTGGGACTAAGACCAAATATTGAAACAAATGATGCTCCTATAAATTTTTATCACTGACAACTTTATGAGAACTTTAGAAGCTCTGTGCCAGGACCAGGGGCAGAAACCAAATGTGTATTTCTTTTTTTCTTTTTTTCCTTTTGAACACAGTCTCTCTCTCTCTTCCAAACTGAAGTGCAATGACGCAGTCATAGCTAACTGCAGCCTCAACCACCTGGGCTCAAGCAATTCTCCCACCTCAGCCTTCGAAGTATCTGGGACTACAGGTATGCACCATCCATTTAATTTTTGTATTTTTTAGCCCAGCTAATTTTTGTATTTTTTTATAGAGATGGGATCTTGTTATGTTGCCAAGGCTGGTCTCGAACTCCTGGGCTAATGCGATTGTTTCACCTCAGTCTCTCAAGCAGCCTAAACTACAGATGCATACCACCATACCCAGCTATTTTTTTCTTTTCTTATTTCGTTTTGTTTTTGTTGTTTAGTTGAGGATCTAACTATGTTTCCCAGGCTGGTCTCAAACTCCTGGCCTCAGACGTTTCCTCGCTTTGACCTCCTAAACTGTTGGGATTATGGGTGTAAGCCATGGCCACTGTGTCCAGCAGTCACAAGTGATTTTGTAAGAGAAAGAGGGAGGTAAGAGAGTCAGAATTGGAGGAGATCTGATGACGGAAGCAGAGGTCAGAGAGGGAGATTTGAATATGCTTCGTTTCTGGTTTTGAAGATGCAGTTAGGGGCCATGAGCTAAGGAATGGCAGTGGCTTTTAGAAGCTGGGAAAGGCAAAGGAACACATCCTCTCTGGAGCCTCCAGAAGGAATGCAGTCCTGCTGACACCTTGACTTTAGCCTTAATTGACCTATTTTGGACTTCTGGCTCCCAGAACTGTTAGGTGGTAGATTTGTGGTGTATTAAGGCACTCAATGTAGGGCAGTTTGTAACATCAGCAGGAAGAAATGAACATGAACCCAGGGGTGGTGGCCCACACCTATAATTCCAGGTATTTAGGAGGCTGAGGCAGGAGGATTGCTTTGGCCTAGGAGTTCAAGACAAGCCTGGGAAGCATAGTGATGCCCCATCTAAGAAAAAAAAACAGCAGGTGTGGTAGTATGCACCTGTAGTCTTAGCTACTAGAAAGGCTGAGGCAGGATGATTTTTTGACCTATGAGTTTGAGGTCTCAGTGCATTGTGATTGTGCCATGGCACCCTAGCCTGAGTGACACAGCAAGATTTTGTAAAAGAAAAAAAAAAAGAAATGAGTGAGTATGGCATGAATGAGGACAGATGGCAATATTAAATAAGTGTTCAGGGTTGGCCTAAGTGAAAATTGAGGAAAGACTTGAAGGAGGGAAAGTAGCTGGCCAAGGTGCTGAGGTAAGAGCATTGTAGGCAGAAACAACAGAATAAAGATGCCAGTAGGGAACTCCATGGTGTGTCTGAAACTTAGGAAAGAGGCCCGTGGGGCAGAGTGAGGGAGAGAAGTAGGGGAGGAGGCCATGAGGGAGAGAAGTAGGGGAGGAGGCCAGGGACTTGTTGGGCTGAGATCAGTACAGATAGTGTAAGCCCTGAGAGGCTATTGCTGGGGTTTTGGCTTTTACTCTGACTGAGATGGGAACCGTGGGAGGATTTTGAGCAGAGAGGCAACATGAACTGTTTCCTGATATAAAAACATCCCTTGGCTGCTGTGTTGAGAAAGATTGTGGGAAGATTTGGGTAGAAGCAGGGAGACCAAGTCGTGGCAACATCCAGGTGGGAGATAAGTGTTTCTGACCAGGGTCGTGGCAGTGGTGAGAGATCGTTGATTCTTATTGAAATACTAAGTAATTAAAAAAAAAAAAGTACAGCCTTTCCCAATTATATGAAGTATGGGATGCTAGATTAAAGAAACCTCAAGTCAGGCCAGTGCAGTGGCTTATGCCTGTAGTGCCAGCACTTTGGGAGGCAGAGATGGGAGGACTGTTTAAGTTCAGGAGTTTGAGACTACCCTTGGCAACATAGTAAGATCTCCTTTCTACTCAAATAAAAAATAATATAATTATCCAGGCATGGTGGTATGTGTCTGTAGAACCAGTTATGCCAGTTGTTGAAGTGGGCAGATCTCTTGAAGGTGGGAGTTTGAGGCCAGTTTGGGCAACATAGCAAAGCTTCTTTCTCCACACAGAAAAATAGCTGGGAGTTGTGGTGCTCACTTGCGGTCCTAGCTATGGTGAGGTTGAGGCAGGAGGATCCCCTGAGACTAGGAGGTCAAGGCTGCAGTTAGCTATGAGTGCACCACTGCATTCCAACCAGAGTGACAGAGTAAAACCCTGTCTCAAAATACAAATACAACTAAAAATCTTAAATCAGACCAATCCCTTTTTGACTGTGTAAGCTCCTCAACCTCATAGCTGCGTGACTGGGTTTGTGTTGCTGGAGATGAGGAGACCTGTGCCCAGTTGTTGCTGCCTAATCAGTTTATTTTTAAATATATTAATGAAATTTATTTCATCATACTTTACATCCTCATATTGTGTGGTTTTTTTGAATTCTCCTTTAAATAGCTTGTAACTATTCAAACATCTTATTGGTTCCATAATTAATTAATTCTTTTTCTAATTAACTTTTTAAAAATCAGAATTGATGTTAGACTACTCAGTTTCTGTTAATGAGGAGATGAAGTGGAGTTGTTTGCACACTGTACCTAAGGTTAGTATCATATTGGTTAAATCAATACTTCAGCAAATGCAAAATTAGAGCTGCTTCAGCATGGAACGCTCTCATGGTTCTTGAAGATGCCATTTCCTATTTTGGTTTTTAGTAAAGAGCTGCTGTCATTTCAACCCCCTTGCTATTTAGGCACTTAGGAATTTTTCACTGGAATTAATGTAAAGAAAGACCATGGGCATTTGTAATGAATTTAGCATTCATCATTCGACTGCATGACTGATCCCTAGAGCTGTAATTTTACTAATGAATTTTTCAGATACTACTCAGCTAGCAACTGAGCCTAATCAGCAACCCACCCTCAACCATTCAGTGGTCTTTTGTTCTTCTCTATTCCTCCTAAAAGTCGATTACTCTCAGAAGGTGATGAAAACTTACATTTCTTTTGTTTTTCTTCCTAGAGACAAGCTATTGCTCTGTCACCCAGGCTGCAGTGCAGTGGCTTGATCATGCCTCACTGCAGCCTGAAATCCCTAGGCTCAAACAGTCCTCCCATATCAGCCTCCCACGTAGCTGGGACTACAGATGTTTGCCATTATGCCCAGCTAACTTCTTTATTTTTTATTATTGAGATGGAATCTTGCTATGTTGCCCAGGATGGTGTCAAATTCCTGGCCTGAAGTGATCTTTCTGCCTCAGCTTCCCAAAGTGCTGGAATTATACGCAGGCCTTTGCCACCTGTGTTCAACCCCCATTTTCTTTCCTTTTGTTTTCTCTTTTCTTTTCTTTTCTTTTCCTTCTTTTTTTTTTTGATGGAGTCTCTGTTGCCCAGACTGGAGTGCAGTGGTGCCATCTCGGCTCACTACAACCTCTACCTCCCTGGTTCAAGCAATTCCCCTGCCTCAGCCTCCCAAGTAACTGGGATTACAGGTGCACATCACCATGCCTGGCTAAGTTTTTTGTATTTTTAGTAGAGATGGGGCTTCACCATATTGGCCAGACTAGTCTCCAACTCCTGACCTCACACAGTCTGCCCACCTCAGCCTCCCAAAGTGCTGGGATTATAGGTGTGAACCACTACGCATGGCCTTTTTAAAATAATAATTTTATTGAAATATGATTAACATCATATATTTCATTTATCAAAGTATGCAATTCAGGCAGGGTGCAGTGGCTAATTCCTATAATGCTAAGACTTTGGGATGCTGAGGTAGGTGGATTGCTTGAGTTCAGGAGTTCAAGACTAGCCTGTGCAACATGGCAAAACAGCATCTCTAAAAAAATACAAAAGTTAGCTGGGTGTGTTGGCTCATACCTGTGGTCCCAGCTACTTGGGGACATGAGGCTGGGAGATCACTTAAGCCTAGAAGGCATAGGTTGCAGTGAGACCAGATGGTGCCACTGCACTAGTGTCAGTGACAGAAAGAGACCATGTCTCTAAATAAAAAAAGAAAGAAAAAAAGTGTGTGATTCAGTAGTTTTTAGAATATTCACAGAGCTGTGCATCTATCACCACAGTCACTTTTAAAAGTGATTACCCACTTATGAGTTACCCACTTACGAATCAGAAGCCCTCACCTCTTAGCAGCTACCTCCTACTTCCCCAACAATCCTGTGTCTTCATAGGCAATCATTGGTTTATTTTCTGTCATTAGTATTTTGCCTAATCTGGACCTTTTACAGAAATAGAATTGTACAATGTATGATCTTTTATAGTTTGCTTTTTTTTCTCTTAGCACAATGTTTTCAAATTTCTTTCATGTTATAGTGTGTATCAGTATTTCTTACCTTTTTTAGCTGAATAATAGTTTATGTTTAGCCATTCATTAGTTGATGGACATTTGTATTGTTTCTGCGTATCGGCCATCATGAGTAATGCTACTATGGACACTCATATGCAAGTTTTTGTGTGAACATATATTTTTATTTCTCTTGGATTTATACCCAGGAGTGAAATTGTTGCATTATGTGATAACTATACACTTAGCCTTTGAGAAACTGCCATGTTGTTTTTCAAAGTGGTTACACCAGTCAGGCTTGGTGGCTCACACCTTTAATCTCAGTTATCTGGGAGGCTGACTTTGGAGGATTGCTTTAGCCCAGGACTTCAGGACCAGCCTGGGCAACATAGGTAGACAATATCTTGGTTTTTTTAAAAAATCAAATGACAAGAAAAGAAACACCCAAATTGATGACACCATTTTGATGACACCATTTTATGTTCCCACCAGTAATGTATGTGGGTTCCAATTCTTCCTCATTGTCACCAACTTTTTTTTTTTTTTTTGAGACAAAATCTTTGTCACACAGGCTGGAGTGCAGTGGCATGAACATGGTCAGTGCAGCTGTGACCTCCCTGGCACAATGATCCTCTCACCTCAGCCTCCCAAGTAGCTGGGACTTATAGGTGTATGCCATCATATGTGGCTGATTTTTACATTTTTTGGTAGAGATAGGGTTTTGCCATGTAACCCAGGTCAAACTTCTGAGCTAAAGTGATCTGCCTGCTTTGGCCTCTGGAAGTGCTGGGATTATAGGTGTGTGCCACCACACCCAACTGGTGTAACCACTTTGGAAAACAGCCACTGAGTCCAGCCTTCACCAATATACCAGTATTTGTTAAAATCTATTTTTTTTTTACTTACTATTCTTCATTTTTTAAAATTATTTTGTATCTGTCTTATTAATTATAATAAGCAGCAAATAATTTTGTAGTAGGGTTGACAGCCTCCAAAAAGTATTTGTTGTTTAACTGAAATACAGTTTTTTTAAACCTGGATATATATTTTTTTCATTTTCATTTTATTTTTAGTTATTTTTAAAAATTATTGATTTTTTTTTATTTTAATAGGTGTTTGGGAAACAGGTGGTGTTTGGTTCTATGAATAAGTTATTTAGTGTTGTTTTCTGAAATTTTATAGCATCCCTTATTACTCATTAAATTATATATTAACTCATGAAATCATTAATAAACCAAGGACTTTAGTAAAATGGAAATTTTATTTTAACTTGTAACCTGAGAAATAACTATCCAAAAATCAGAGAAATTACCACATTAAAGTTTTAAAATCTTGAGCCTAAAAATGAAAACTGGTGCACCTAAGAACCACAGGCCCACTGGTCAAGGTGAACAAAACTAAATTTAAAACAAAATAAAACCAAGAAAACCAAACTCAAAATTATTCAGTGTTCTGTAATGCTGTTTTATTTGGGACTCACAGAAAGTAGTTACTATTATTATTATTTTGACATGGATTCTCACTGTCACCCAGGCTGGGGTGCAGTGGTATGATCTTGGCTCAATGCAACCTCTGCCTCTGGGGTTCAGTGATTCTCCTGCCTCAGCCTCCAGAGTAGTCGGGATTACAGGCATGCTCCCCCAAGCCTGGCTAACTTTTGTATTTTTAGTAGAGACGGAGTTTTGGCCAGGCTGGTGTCAAACTCCTGACCTCAAGCAATTGGACTGCCTCGGCTTCCCAAAGTGCTGGAATTACAGGCATGAGTCACTGCGCTCAGCTGAAAATAGTTAATTTTACATATATTCTAAGTCAGAATACATTTTGTTTTTAAATATTTGATGACTTTAGGATACTGTATTAACTCTTAAATGAATTAATACAAGTTTAGATATAAAGATTATATTTATGTTGACAAAATTGCTAATTTTTTACATATATGAAAGTAATAATATATCATAGTTTTTATACTTGTATAATATTTTGACATACATATTAGCTAATATTTTATATTCATTTTGGATTTTCACATTATTTGTTAGATGCACAGAAAACTAATATTTTGTGAATACACAAATTAGAAGCATTTTGCTGGATGCATTCATAAATAGCATTTTATTTAAAAAGAACACTAATTGAAATTTCACACCATTTTATGATTCATCAAACACAGTAGTTGAATACTGGCTTATAGCAACATTACACAGGTTAGTCTTAGATAAAAATCATAGCACATTTTAAAATGGTAAGAGGAGGGAAAGGAAAAAGGATGCAAGGCTGTATAAAGATTTTAAAAACAAACATTATATGTCTGGACCACAACTATTCACGCCATTGACTTTGGAAATTCATATTTTGTGAAAAGCATTTTGTAAGGAGAGGACTCATAAGTGTTGTAAGGCACCTAGTACACTACAATGGCACAGACATGATGGATATTCAACAAAATGGTTTAACTTTTATTGATACATGTTAACTTTGTTGTTGTTCATTTATTAACCTAATGACAATCAGCCAATAGATGGAGTGGCATTGACCTGTAAAACTTCTAAGATCCCATCCAAGCTTAGTGTCCTCTGAAGTACTCCATAATTTATTGTCTGTTCCAATCAACATTTACCATAAGCTACAAGCTTACACTGTTAATCGTCCTTCTATGTTTATGTGCTGACTTGAAATGGGCCTATGTGTCCTTTATCTTCACAACCCTAATAGTATCTACACAATTTAATAACTTTTAATAAGTTTGTAGGCTACAACTGTATCAATGTACAAAAAATCAATTGCATTTTTATACCTTGACAACAAATATCTGGGAAAAATCAAGAAGACAGTTACATTTACCATAACATCAAAAAGAATAAAGCATTAGGTTGGTAATGGCAAAAACCACAATTACACTTGCACCAACCTAATACTTAGGAATATATATAATAAAGAAGGTAAAAGATTTGTACAACAAAACTGTAAAATATTAATTGAGGCAATTAAGAAAAGACAAAAATACTTGTGTTCATGGATTAGAAGAATTAATATTTAAACATACTACTCAAATTGGTGTATTATTTAAAGCAATTGCTATCGAATTCCAATAGCATTTTCAACAAAAATTCTAAAAACCTACAGTTTCTGTGGAAATATAAAAGACCTCAAATAAAGCAATTTTGAGCAAGAGGGACAGAGCTAGAAGCATTACACTGCCTAATTTCAAGTTATGTAGCAAAGCTATAGTCATCAAAACTGCAAAATACTGGCATAAACACAAACACGTAGACCACTGGAACAGAATAGAGTGCTCAGATTATATATCAGATGTATCCATCTGTATACACTCAATGAATTTTCAACAAAGGCATACAGATACACAATGGAGAAAGAATAAACTCTTCAATAAATGGTAATGGGAAAATGTGATATCCACATTGGAAAACAAATTGCACCCAACCTTTACAGCATAGTACAATTAATTTAGAATATATTAAAGATGTAGACATTGGACTTGAAACCAAAAATCTTCTAGAAGACAACAATCAGGAAAATTCTTTGGCATTGGTCCTGGCAATAATTTTTTCATATTTGGCACCAAAAGCACAGGAAAAAAAAAGTGGGACTACATCAAACTAAAAAGTTTCTACTGCAAGCAAAAGACAGTCAGTGACATTAAAAGGCTGTCTACAGAACTGGAGAAAAATACTTGTACACCAAATATCAGATAAAGTACTAGTATTCAAAATCGGCAAGAAACTCAAAAAACTTAACCCCCTCAAAAGAAAAGTAGCAATAAAAAATGACACAGTTTTTAAAAAGTAGCCAAAAAACTAGGTTGTTTTTTAAAGAAGCCATTAGTAATTATGGGAAAAATGCAAATCAAAACCACATTGAGATCGCGTTCAAGCACATATTAAGATGATATTTATGAAAAATTCAAAAGAAAGCGAATGTTGTCAAGAATGTAGAGAAAAGGGACCTTTGTACACTATCACTGGGAATGTAAATGGTAAAGCCATTATGGAAAACAGCATGGAGGTTCATCAAATAATAAAAAAGAAAACTATCTCATGATTCATCAATCTCCCATCTAAGTAAATATCCAAAGAACATAAAATCACTGTCTTGAAGATATATTTTCACTCCTATGTTTATTTAAGCATTATTAACAATATTAACATTATTAACAACCTACATATCCATTAACACAAAAGTTAATAAAATATTATATAGCTGAGCATGGTGGCTCAAGCCTGTAATCTCAGTGCTTTGTATTGCCTGAGCAGTACGATTACTTGAGGCCAGGAGTTCAAGATCAGCCTGGGTAACATAGTAAGACCATGTTCCTACAAATTAGCCAGGCATAGTGGTGTATCCCTGCTGCCTTTGTTACTTTGGAGGCTGATGTGGAAGAATAATTTGAACCCAGGATTCAGAGGTTACAGTGAGTTATTATCATGCCACTGCACTTCAGCCTGTTGTATCTAACAACAACAACTAAAAGGAAATTTTACACATACATCTATATATGTATGTGCGAGTGTGTGTGTCTGTGCGTGTGCATGTGTGTGTGTCACACAGTTCAGGCCTTGAAAAAAGCCTTGCCATTTGCAGCTACATGGATCATCTTGATCGTCATTAGGCTAAGTGAAATAAGCCAGATACAGAGAGATGAACACTGCATTATCACAATTATATGTGGAGTCTAAAAAAGGGTTTGGATTATAGTTACAAACAGTAGAATGGTAGTGACCGAGGGTTGTGTCTTGGGGGAATCAGATATTGTTCAAATGGTACAAATCTGTTTTATAAGATGAGTAAGTACTGGAGACCTAATGTACAGCATGGAGGCTATAGTTAATGTATTGTATAAGTAAATTTTACTAATAAAGAAGATCTCAAATATTCTCACCACACCAACAGTGTTTAACTATGGGAAGTGATGAATATGTTATTTAGCTTAATTGTAATAATTTTACTATATATTTACATATATGTAAATGTCACATTGTATAACTTAAATATATACAGTTTTTATTTGTCAATTATAACCCAGTAAATGTGGGAAAATATTGTGTAACCCTGTATTGTCTAATTACATTTAAATTTCATTTTAAACCCTTTAAAATAAATTATAGATTAAATATGAAATCCAATGTATATATTGTTTCCAGTCAGGGAAGTTCATTATTTCCAGTCAGGGAAGTTCTAATGAACCAACTTAGTATAAAAGCTAAAATTGGATATTTAGCTAAAGTACCTTTCATAAATAAGAGTAAAATAAATTTTTTCAGAAGTAAAAACTTTGAGAGATTTGATCACCAATAGAAGATTAAGAGTATACTTCGAGAGAAACGTTTTCTTCTACCAAGATAAAGTGAAAATAAAAGTGTAAGAGACTTGATACAAAAATGTCAACCCATGGTGGACATTGAACTAAAGAAATTACATGGTCCTTGGATGCATCAGTTTTGAAAGCATATAAATATTAATATAAGTGTGATTCCATGCATTTTATTAAATAAGATAAAAAGAACTCCAGGGCTGCTTGAACAATTTATAGGAGAAGACTATTTTTTAGAAATGTTTTCCATTGCTAACTTGTTGAAACTTAATAGCTCTTTGCATATTTTGGAGAATGTCAACTCCTTTTATCAGCTGATTTGTATCAGTGGAACAACAGTGGCATAGACATTGCCCACAAGGTTCTGCACACTCAGGATGACTGGGTTATATTATATGTCCAGGGCAGGGTTGAAGAGCATGGTATGATGAGGTCCACCCAGCACACGAAGTAACTCACTAACAGCAGGATGGTCTGAATGACCTTTTTCTCTGGGAAGACTCTTGGAGAAATGCTGGTGCTAGGATTGCCTCTGATGCCTGGACAAAAGGATCACCATGTGTGTGATTGAATGCAGTGTAATTCCTATAATGAAGATATCCCCGGATAATGTCAGAGTGAGAAAAGGACTTCATTGGAGAAAGTGAACAGTATTTGCTGATCTTAAGTAGACTGGTCTGGGTCACATTAGAAGAAGCCACAATGAAGAATATTATGTTACTACTGAAAGACAAATTAACTGACCAAAAAAAAAAAAAAAAAAAAAAAAAAGAGAGAGATGACAGTGATGAAGTTATTTGTGAATTTCTGTTTAAGTCTTGCCAACAAGCAGTTGCTGGGGCTGATGGTGCTGGCTTGGTGTACACTCAGGAGACAGGTGTTACAGATACATAGGCCCATCCTCACTCTGTTTATGTAGAACAAGGACTTATGTTTGAACTTACTCCCTAAGTGCAGTGATTCAGGCCTGTCTGGAGGCCAACCATCCACCACAGTGAGAAACATCACTGCATGAATGAAGGCTGAGTGACAGCTGATCAGGTCATGGTGCTTAGATTTGTGATCCTGAAGGAATATTGAAGAAAAGGAAAAAGGTGTTGAGTGAAAGTCCAATGGAAGCTTGGGGGGAAAAAAGGCATTTTAAAGCATAACAGAAGTGGAAAACATGTTCATCTTAATAAGGAAGAAACGTATTTCATGTATCTGGAAAACAATAGATCTCACACTATCAGTGTTTGTTGTTTAGTGTTCCAAATGATCACCAACATCATTTTAATTTTACCCATTTCATGGTTAACTCTGATTATCTCATATACATTCTGGATAATGCAGCCTCCTCACTCATTTCCACTTAAAATAATATACATATAAAACATCAACACATCCACAGTCATGCTGCATAGAGTGTATAATTTTGAAACTTTTGTTGTACCATCTGGGTTCCAAACATTTTAATGTCAAAGCTCATTTTTCTATACAGCTTCTGCCTAGAAGATTGTATATTCTCAGGACTTATCAACAAAATACAACTCCCAATAATCCAGCCTTCAAAATTAGTACAACACAATGTCACATTTCCTAATGTGTCCCTGTGGGCTCCCTACAGGTGATCTGTAGTGTTCTTCATATATGTTACTCAGTGGATTCTAGTTTTCAGAACTAAACTAGGTCAAAATTGCTTTGGGAGTCAGAAAAATCTTTTAGAGAAACATAGGAGAACTGCTCTGTCCTCCAGAGGACACATCTATCTATGCCACACAGCATGAGACACGGAGGAAAATGTAGGTTGCTTATTACCTCTTCTCCCATCACTTTGTTCAGGTGCATTTATTGAGAACAGAAGGATATGCCCATTTGAACCACTATGAGTTTTGGGTCTTTTAATGAGTCTGTGCTTCTGTGTTGTTATCTTTAAAAATGCTTCATATTTCCCACCCCCTTAGGTTTAACAGGAAGGCTAGAGACAATGGGAATTGCGTATGTCCCTTCGCTCACATGAAGGGCTCAAGTGGTCTGAAATTGAATATTTCTCTTCTTCCCAACTGAATACTACAGCAGTTTGGTGATGGGTATTTCCCTTACCTCAGGTCATATAAACTCTGACAATACCCCAGTAGGTTAGGCTTTGCTAAAATAGTTTAATGATGGCAGAGCTTGGTAAAAAGAACAGAATGCTCTGGGTGGCTTTTAGAAAGGTACATTTCCCTTCCCTATGCCAGAAACTTGAGAAATTTCTACCTCTACTGTGAGAATCTAGTAAGGCTTCTGAAAATAAAACTCTCAAAAGTGAGGAGGAACTAAGACTGGCCTCCATGGAGATTTTCACTCTCAAACTTGTCCATTCTCAGGCTTCAGTAATTCCTCAATTACAGTGTAGGTTTCTACCATAGTACTAATTGCTACTGTAGTTTTTTCTTATGGGTTTCTCTTTTGGTGAGTTGTCATTATCTTTATTCGTATATCTTTCCATACAATTTGGGGGCAGATGGTTAGTTTATGACCTCATTTTTCCTCTTAAATTTTTTTGAGACAGTTTCACTATTATCAGCCAGGCTGGCTGCAGTGGCATGATTATGGCTCACTGCAACCTCCGCCTATGAGAAGCAATTCTCATGCTTCAGCCTCCCGAGTAGCTGGGATTACAGGTGCCTACCACCATGCCCGGCTAATTTTGAATTTTTAGTAGAGATGGGGTTTCACGATGTTGGCCAGGCTGGTCTAGAACACCAGGCCTCAGGTGATCTGCCCGCCTCAGCCTCCTAAATTGCTGGGATTACAGGTGTGAGCCATCGTGCCTGGCCTTTAATTTTGTTTGTCATTGACACAATAATTTTACATATAGATGGAGTACAATGTTGGCTTTAGATACATGTTTATATGGGTAATAAATTATGGGATTTATAATGTCTAACAGCTCGTTCATTTATTTTTTTTGTGGTGAGAACATTCAAAATTTTCTTTGCTAGCCATTTGAAATATTTAATACAAAATTGTTCACGATAGTCACCCTACTTTGCACTGGAATATATTCCTCCTAGTTATCTGTAACTTATTGTCCACTGACCATTTTCTACTAATTTTGCACTCTCTTACACACCCTAATTTCTAGTAACCACCATTCTACTCTCTACTTCAATGATACCAACTTTGTTAGATTCTATATATTAGTGAGAATGTGCAGTATTTATTTCTTTATGGCTGGCATTTTTCACTTAATGTCCTCCAGGTTTGCTGCAAAGGACAGAGTTTTATCTTTTTTGTGACTGAATACTATTTCATTATATATATTTATGTGTACATCATCATGTGTGTATATATATATACACATATATATGAATATATATATGTATGAACATAAGTATGCATGAACATAAGTATGCATGTGTCTTTACAGTTGAATAATTTCTATTTTGGGGGTGTATACCACATAATGGGATTGCTGGGTCAAATGAAAGTTTGGTTTTAAATTCTTTGAAAAATTTTCAGGTTGCTTTCCACCGTGGCTGGAAAAATTCACATTCCCACTGGCAGTGTATAAGCTTTTTCTGTTCACTACCCACCAGCATCTATTATTCTTTGCCTTTTTAATATGGCTATTATGACTGATGGGAGATGGTATCTCATGGTTTCAATTTGCATTTTTTAATAGTTACTGATATTGAACATGTTTATATGCTTGTTGGATGCATGTGTATCTTCTTTTGGGAAGTGTATGTTAATGTTCTTTTTTCATTTTTAAATAAGGTCGTTTGTTTTTTACTTGTTGAATTACTTCTTTCATAGATTGTAGATATTAAAACCTTTGCTGGATACATAGTTTGCAAGTTTTTTCTCTCATTCTGTAGGTTGTGTATTGACTGTAGTTTCTCTTGTGGTGCAGAAGCTCTTTAGCTTAATTAGGTCTCACTTGTCAGTTTTGTCGTGGTGGTGTTTCAATTGCTTTTAGAGTCTTTGTCATGAATTCTTTGCCAGGGCCAATGTACAGCATGGTATTTCCTAGGTTTTCTTCTAGGGTTTTTACACTTTTAGATACTACATTTAAGTCTTTAATCCATCTTGAGTTAATTTTTGTGTGTAATATAATGAAGTGGTCCAACTTCAATCTTCTGCATATGACTAGCCAGTTATCCCAGCACTGTTTATTGAATAGTGAGTCCTTTTCTTATAGTTGGCTTTGTGAAAGATCAGATGGTTTTAGTTGTGTGGCTTTATTTCTGGGTTCTCTAGCCTGTTCCATTGGTCTATATGTCTATTTTTGTACCAGTACCCATGCTCTTTTAGGTATTGTAGCCTTGTAGTATAGTTTGAAATTGGGTAGTATGATGACTCCAGCTTTGTTCCTTTGCATAGAATAGTTTTGAATATTCATGTTCTTTTTGTTTGTTGGTTTCAAATAAGATTTTTCATTTAAAAAAATTCTGTTAAAAATGTTGTTGGTAGTTTGATAGGAATAACATTGAATTCAAAAGTAAATTTCTTTTGGTAGTATGGCCATTTTAGCAGTATTGATTCTTCGATCCATGAGCATGGAATGTTTTTCTGGTTTTGTCATCTCTAATTTTTTTAAACAATGGTTTGTAATTCTCAGTGTAGAGATCTTTCACCTCCCTGGTTAGCTGTGTTTCCAGGTATTTTATTCTTTTTGTGGCTATTGCAAATATAATTGTATTTTTGATTGGATGTTACTGGTGTATAGAAATGTTACTGATTTTCATACATTTATTTTGTATGCTGAAACTTTGCTAAAGTTCTTTTTCAGATCTAGGAGCCTTTGGGCAGAGACTGTGGGTTTTTCTAAGTGTAGAATGATATCATTTGTGAAGTGAAGTTGTTTGACTTCCTGTTTTCGTGTTTGGATGCCTTTTATTTCTTTCCCCTGCCTGATTGCTTCGGTTAGGACTTCCAGTATTATATTTAATAGAAGTCGTAAGAGTAGGTATTCTTGTTTTGTCCTGGTTCTCAAAAGGAATGTTTCAAGTTTTTGCCCTTTCATTATGATGTTGACTATGGGATTTTTATAGATGGCTTTTATTATCTTGAGGTATGTAGTTTTTATGCATAGTTTTTGAGGGTGTTTAACATAAAGGGATGTTGAATTTTATTGAAAGCCTTTACTGCATTAATCTTAATAAATCTCCTGAGAGATCATGTGGTTGTTTGTTTCTTAGCTCTGTTCATGTGATGAATAACATTTAATTTTATATGTTGAAATAACCATGCATCCCAGGAATAAAGCCTACCTGGATCATGGTGAATTAACTTTTCTGATGGACTGCTGGATTCAGTTTGCTAATTTTTTTGAGGATTTTTGCATCTATGTTCATCAAGGATATTGGCCTGATATTTTCTTTTTTGTTCTATCTCTGGTAGATTTTGGTGTCAGGATGATGCTGACTTCATAGAATGAGTTAAGATGAAGTCCCTCCTCCTCATTTTTTGGGAATAGTTTCCGTACAGCTGGTACCAACTCTTTTTTATATGTCGGTAGAATTTAGTTGTAAATCCATCTGGTTGAGAGTTTTTACTGGGAAGCTTTTTTTAAATTATTGATTCAATTTCAGAACTCAGTGTTGGTCTGTTCAGAGTTTTAATTTCTTCCTGATTTAATCCTAGGAGGTTGTATGTTTCCAGGAATTTATCCATTTCTTCTATGTTTTCTAGTTTGTGTGCATAGAGGTGTTCATAATAAGTCTGTAATGGTTTCATGTTATTTCTGTGGCATCAGTGATAATATTTCCTTAGTCATTTTTATTGTGTTTAGGAAGATCATTTTTTTTTCTTTAATTAGCAGTCTCTCAATCTTATTTGTTCTTTCAAAAATCAGTTTAATTGGAATTTTGTATAGTTTTTTAAAATCTCCATTTCATTCAGTTCAGCTTTGGTATTTCTTGTCTTCTATCTTTGGAGTTGATTTGCGGTTACATGTCTGGTTCCTCTATATATTGCCAGGTGCAATGGCTCATGCCTGTAATTCCAGCACTTTGGGAGGCCAAGGCGGGTGGATTACCTGAGGTCAGGAGTTCAAGACCAGCCTGACCAATATGGTGAAACCTCATCTCACCTAAAAATACAAAAATTAGGTGGACATGGTGGCACACACTTGTAGTCCCAGCTACTCAGGCGGCTGAGACAGGAGAATTGCTTGAACTTGGGAGACAGAGGTTACAGTGAACTGAGATTGCATCATTGCACTCCAGCCTGGGCAACAGAGTGATACACTGTCACAAAAATTAAATAAATAAATAAATAAATAAATAAACAAATAAATAAATGCAATATCAGGTTGTTAATTTGATATCTTTCTAACTTTTTAATGTGGGTGTTTAGCGCTGTAAACATTCCCTTTAACACTTGTTTTAGCAGTTTCCCAGTGATTTAGGTATGTTGTATATTTGTCTCTATTAGTTTCACATAATTTCTTGATTTTATCCTTAATTTTATTCTTTACCCAAAAGTCATCCAGGAGCAGCTTATTTAGTTTTTATTAAATTGTATGTTTTTGAGAGATCTTCTTGGTATTGATTTCTGTTTTTATTGCACTCTGTTCTGATAGTATGGTTGGTATGATTTTGATTCTTTAGAATATGCTGGGAATTGCCTTATGGCCAAGCATGTGGTGGTCAGTTGTAGAGTATGTGTGATGTGCAGATAGTGTATCCTGTTTTTACTGGCTGGAGTGTTCTGTAGATGACTGTTAGGTCCATTTGGTTAAGTGTCAAGTTTAAGTGCTAAATACCTTTGTGAGTATTCTGCCTTGGTAAATTGTCCAGTACTTTCAGTGGGGTTTTAAAGTCTCACAGTATTATTGTGTGGTTATCTAAGTCTCTTCATAAGTCTCTAGGAACTTGTGTTATGAATCTGGGTGCTCCAGTTTTGGGTATACATATATTTAGGATAGTTAAGTCTTCTCAGTGAATTGAACCTCTTATTATTATGAAATGCCCTTCTTTATCTTTTTTGATCATTGTTAATTTAAAGTCTCTTTTGTCTGAAATAAGAATAGTAACTCCACTCCTGCTCTTTTTTGTTTTGTATTTGCTTGATAAATCTTTTTTTTTTTTTCATTATACTTTAAGTTCTAGGGTACATGTGCACAATGTGCAGATTTATTACATATGTATACATGTGTCATGTTGGTGTGCTGCATCCATTAATTCATCATTTACATTAGGTATATCTCCTAATGCTAACCCTCCCCCCTGCCCTCTCCCCACAATAGGCCCCAATGTGTGATGTTCCCCTTCCTGTGTCCAAGTGATCTCATTGTTCAATTTCCACCTATGAGTGAGAACCTGTGGTGTTTGGTTTTCTGTTCTTGTGATAATTTGCTGAGAATTATGGTTCCAGCTGCATCCATGTCCCTACAAAGGGCATGAACTCATCCTTTTTTATGGCTGCATAGTATTCCATGGTGTACATGTGCCACATTTTGTTAATCCAGTTTGTCACTGATGGACATTTGGGTTGATTCCAAGTCTTTGCTACTGTGAATAGTGCTGCAATAAACATACGTGTGCATGTGTCTTTATAGCAGCATGATTTACTCTTCTTTGGGTATATACCCAGTAGTGGGATGGCTAGGTCAAATGGTATTTTAGTTCTAGATCCTTGAGGAATCGCCACACTGTTTTCCACAGTGATTGAACTAGTTTACAGTCCCACCAACAGTGTAAAAGTGTTCCTATTTCTCCACATCCTCTCCAGCACCTGCTGTTTCCTGAGTTTTTAATGATTGCCATTGTAACTGGTGTGAAATGGTATCTCATTGTAGTTTTGTTTTGCATTTCTCTGATGGCGAGTGATGATGAGCATTTTTTCATGTGTCTGTTGGCTGTATGCATGTCTTCTTTTGAGAAATGTCTGTTCATGTCCTTTGCCCACTTTTTGATGGCGTTGTTTGTTTTTTTCCTTGTAAATTTGATTGAGTTCTTTGTAGGTTCTGGATATTAGCCCTTTGTCAGATGAGTAGATTGCAAACATTTTCTCCCATTCTGTAGGTTGCCTGTTCACTCTGATGGTAGTTTCTTTTGCTGTGCAGAAACTCTAGTTTAATTAGATCCATTTGTCAATTTTGGCTTTTGTTGTCCTTGCTTTTGGTGTTTTAGACATGAAGTCCTTGCTCATGCCTGTGTCCTGAATGGTATTACCTAGGTTTTCTTCTAGGGTTTTTATGGTTTTAGTTCTGACATTTAAGTCTCTAATCCATCTTGAATTAATTTTCATATAAGGAGTAAGGAAAGGATCCAGTTTCAGCTTTCTACTTATGGCTAGCCAATTTTCCCAGCACCATTTATTAAATAGGGAATCCTTTCCCCATTTCTTGTTTCTCTTAGGTTTGTCAAAGATCAGATGGCTGTAGATGTGTGGTATTATTTCTGAGGGCTCTGTTCTGTTCCATTGGTCTATATCTCTGTTTTGGTACCAGTGCCATGCTGTTTTGGTTACTGTAGCCTTGTAGTATAGTTTGAAGTCAAGTAGCGTGATGCCTCCAGCTTTGTTCTTTTGACTTAGGATTGTCTTGGCAATGTGGGGTCTTTTTTGGTTCCATATGAACTTTAAAGTAGTTTTTTCCAATTCTGTGAAGAAAGTCATTGTTAGTTTAATGGGGATGGCTTTGAATGTATAAATTACCTTGGGTAGTATGGCCATTTTCACAATGTTGATTCTTCCTATCCATGAGCATGGTATGTTCTTCCATTTGTTTGTGTCCTCTTTTATTTCACTGATCAGTGGTTTGTAGTTCTCCTTGAAGAAGTCCTTTATTGCATCTATTTGATTCTTCTCTCTTTTCTTCTTTATTAGTCTTGCTAGCGGTCTGTCCATTTTGTTGATCTTTTCAAAAAACCATCTCCTGGATTCATTGATTTTTCGGAGGATTTTTTGTGTCCCCATCTCCTTGAGTTCTGCTCTGATCTTAGTTATTTCTTACCTTCTGCTAGCTTTTGAATGTGTTTGCTCTTGCTTCTCTAGTTCTTTTAATTGTGATGTTACAGTGTCAATTTTAGATCTTCCCTGCTTTCTCTTGTGGGCATTTAGTGCTATAAATTTCCCTCTACACTCTGCTTTAAATGTGTCCCAGAGATTCTGGTGTGTTGTATCTTTGTTCTCATTGGTTTCAAAGAACATTTTAATTTCTGCCTTCATTTCTTTATGCACCCAGTAGTCATTCAGAAGCAGGTTGTTCAGTTTCCATGTAGTTGAGTGGTTTTGGTTGAGTTTCTTAGTCCTGAGTTCTAGTTTGATTGCACTGTGGTCTGAGAGATAGATTGTTATAATTTCTGATTTTTAACATTTGCTGAGGAGTGCTTTACTTCCATCTATGTGGTCAATTTTGGAATAAGTGCATTGTGGTACTGAGAAGAATGTGTACTCTGTTGCTTTGGGATGGAGAGTTCTGTAGATGCCTATTAGGTCCTCTTAGTGCAGAGTTGAGTTAAATTCCTGGATGTCCTTGTTAACTTTCTGTCTCGTTGATCTGTTTAATGTTGACAGTGAGGTGTTAAAGTCTCCCATTGTTATTGTATGGGAGTCTAAGTCTCTTTGTAAGTCTCTAAGGACTTGCTGTATGAATCTGAGTGCTCCTGTATTGGGTGCATTTATATTTAGGATAGTTAGCTCTTCCTGATGAATTGATCCCTTTACCATTATGTAATGGCCTTCTTTGTCTCTTTTGATCTTTGATGGTTTAAAGTCTGTTTTATCAGAGACTGGGATTGCAATCCCTGCTTTTTTTTGGTTTTCCATTTGCTTGGTAGATCATCCTCCATCCCTTTATTTTGAGCCTATGTGTGTCTCTGCATGTGAGATGGGTCTCGTGAATACAGCAAACTGATGTGTCTTGACTCTTTATCCAGTTTGCCAGCCTGTGTCTTTTAATTGGACCATTTCGTCCATTTACATTTAAGGTTAATATTGCTGTGTGTGAACCTGATCCTGTCATTATGATATTAACTGATTAGTTTGCTCATTAGTTGATGCAATTTTTTCCTAGCATCGATGGTCTTTACATTTTGGCATGTTTTTGCAATGACTGGTACCGGTTGTTCCTTTCCACGTTTAGTGCTTCCTTCAGAATCTCTTGTAGAGCAGCCCTGGTGGTGACAAAATCTCTAAGCATTTGCTTGTCTGTAAAGGATTTTATTTCTCCTTCACTGATGAAGCTTAGTTTGGCTGGATATGAAATTCTGGGTTGAAAATTCTTTTCTTTAAGAATGTTGAATATTGGACCCCACTCTCTTCTGGCTTGTAGAATTTCCACCGAGAGATCTGCTGTTAGTCTGATGGGCTTCCCTTTGTGGGTAACCCGACCTTTCTCTCTGGCTGCCCTCATTTCAACTTTGGTGAATCTGACAGTTATGTGTCTTGGAGTTGCTATTCTCAAGGAGTATCTTTGTGGCGTTCTCTGCATCTCCTGAATTTGAATGTTGGCCTGCTGTGCTACGTTGGGGAAGTTCTGGATGATATCCTGCAGTGTGTTTTCCAGCTTGGTTCCATTTTCCCCGTCACTTTCAGGCACACCAATCAGACAAAGATTTGGTCTTTTCACATAATCCCATATTTCTTGGAAACTTTGTTCATTTCTTTTTACTCTTTTTTTTCTCTGAACTTCTCACTTCATTCATTTGATCTTCAATCACTGATACTCTTTCTTCTAGTTGATCGAGTTGGTTACTGAAGCTTGTGTATTTTTCACATAGTTCTTGTATCATGGTTTTCATCTCTATCAGTTCTTTTAAGGTCTTCTCTGCATTGATTATTCTAGTTATCCATTCATCCATTCTTTTTGTCAATGTTTTTAGTTTCTTTGTGCTGGTTACATAGTTTCTCCTTTAGCTCTGAGAAGTTTGATTGAGTGAAGCCTTCTTCTCTCAACTTGTCAAAGTCATTCTCTGTCCAGCTTTTTTCCTTTGCTGGTGATGAGCTGCGTTCCTTTGGAGGGGGGAGATGCGCTCTGAGTTTTTGAATTTTTTGAATTTCCAGCTTTTCTGCCCTGCTTCTTCCCCATCTTTGTGGTTTTATCTGCCCTCGGTCTTTTGATGCTGGTGACGTACTGATGGGGTTTTGGTGTGGGTGTCCTTTCTGTTTGTTAGTTTTCCTTCTAACAGTCAGGACCCTCAGCTGCAGGTCTGTTGGAGATTGCTTGCGGTCCACTCCAGACCCTGTTTTCCTGGGTATCAGCAGTGGAGGCTGCAGAAGATAGAATATTGCTGAACAGCGAGTGTTGCTGTCTGATTCTTGCTCTGGAAGCTTCGTCTCAGGTGTGTACCCCGCCATGTGAGGTGTGAGATGTCGGTCTGCAACTAGTGGGGTATGTCTCCCAGTTAGGCTACTCAGGGGTCAGGGACCCACTTGAGCAGGCAGTCTGTCCATTCTCAGATCTCAA
Organism: Macaca fascicularis; assembly: GCF_037993035.2. NCBI lineage: Eukaryota > Metazoa > Chordata > Mammalia > Primates > Cercopithecidae > Macaca > Macaca fascicularis. Next base: position 51,482,914 of record NC_088383.1, on the reverse strand, counting down.
CCTCCATGCTGGGAGAACCACTGCTATCTTCAAAGGTGTCAGACAGGGACTTTTGCATCTGCAGAGGTTTCTGCTGCTTTTTGTTTAGCTATGCCCTGTCCCCAGAGATGGAGTCTACAGAGGCAGTCACGCCTCCTTGAGCTGTGGTGGGCTCCACCCAATTCGAGCTTCCTGGCTGCTTTGTTTACCTACTTAAGCCTCAGCAATGGTGAGCGCCCCTCCCCCAGCCTTGCTGCCACCTTGCAGTTAGATCTGAGACTGCTGTGGTAGCAATGAGGGAGGTTCCGTGGGCATGGGACCCTCTGGGCCAGGTGTGGGATATAATCTCCTGATATGCATTTGCTAAGACCCTTGGTAAAGCACAGTATTAGGTTGGGAGTTACCCAATTTACAGGTGTTGTGTGTCTCAATTTCTCTTGGTTAGGAAAAGGAATTCCCTTCCCCCTTGCTCTTCCCAGGTGAGGCGATGCCTTGCCCTGCTTCAGCTCTCGCTGGATGGGCTGCACCTGTGGACCAGCATTGACTGTCTGACACACCCCAGTGAGATGAACCTGGTACCTCAGTTGAAAATGCAGAAATCACTCGTCTTCTGTGTCACTCACATTGGGAGCTGGAGGCTGGAGCTCTTCCTATTCCTGCTCGATAAATCTTTCTCCATTTCTTTTCTCTGAGCCTGTGCATTTCCTTGCATGTGAGATGGGTCTCTTGAAGGCAGCATACAGTTGGGTCTTTGTTCTTCATTTAAGTTGTAAATCTGTGCCTTTTCAGTGGGGGATTTAGTCCATTCTTTTTCAAGGTTAATATTGGTATGTGCAGATTTGATCTTGACATTGTGTTGTTAGCTGTTTGTAAAGTAAACTTGAGTGTGTATTTATATTATGTATATCACAAATATATATTTCTTTATTTGTTCTCTTTTTCAAGTTGGTATTTCTCTGGAAAAATAACTTAGTTTATGCATATTTGCAGAATTTTGCCAATAGTCGTGCACTACAAATGATATTTGATATTTAGTCAGAGATGGACTGCATGCACTATGGTGGTCTATAGGATTATAATGGAGTTTTTTTTTTTTTCTTTTTTTGAGACAGAAACTCATTCTGTCACCCAAGGAGTAGCTGGGATTACAGGCACATGCCACCATGCCCACCTAATTTTTGTGTTTTTAGTAGTGATAGGATTTCACCGTGTTTGCCAGGCTGGTCTCGAATTCCTGACCTCAAGTGATCCATTTGCCTCAGCCTGCCAAAGAGCTGGGATTATAGGCATGAGTCACCAGGCCCAACCAGAGCTTTTATAATGTACTTTTACTGTACTTTTCCTACATTTAGATACAGAAACACCATTGAACTCCAATTGCCTACAGTATTCAGTACAGTAACATGCTACACAGGTGTGTACCCTAGGAACTATAAGCTATACCATATGGCCTAGATGTGTAGAAGGCTATACCATCTAGGTTTGTGTAAGTGCATTCTAGGATATTTGCACAAGAACAAGAGCTCCTAACAACACATTTCTCAGAAGGTATCTGTTGTTAAGTGATACATGGACACTAGTGAGATTAAACTGACTAGTATTAAACATGCAGTGCTGTGCTTATAAACTGAGATAATGGCATGGCTGGATGCCTGCACATTTGCAGCATTTGCAGCAGTCATATTTGCTGGCAGGATTAGAGAATGGCAAGTATGTTAACAAACTCAGTGGAGTCATTAACTTGGGAATGGTTGCAAAAGGCAGCAAGATGAGAGAAATAGTATAAATTACCTTTTAAAATTTAGCATTCTGAAAAAAAGGCAGTTTTGAAAACCATAAATAACATATTTAGAATTGGGAAGAAATCCTTGGTTAGTATCCTTAACAAAATAAATAAAGGAAAATAAGCTGAAAAGTAGGAAAAACACACTTTTATTTATATTTGAAGGGATATCCACTGTAATCAGTAATACAGGAGAATCAGTAATACAAGAGAATTTGTAGGCCTTACAGAATATGCTAAAACTGTGAACATGGAGATCCAAGAAATGTAATTAATGGCAAAGTGATTCTTGTAGCTAGTTGGCATTATTGACCCATTAATGGTGGGAAATCAAATTTTTTGTGCTTTTCAGTGTTTGTTATGGAATTATTTTGAGCTGTAAATATTATTTCTCCAGTTCCTATGCCATAAAACACACATATATCTTAATTAAATCACTTGGGGCAAGTGCATTTCTTATGGAACCATATTCTATGTTACATCAAATTTTCCATCAGAGAAAAAAGTTTATAAACTAGTTTATGAACATTAAGGTTGATAAAGTGTACTAGACTTAGTATTGTGTTGACAGAAATCTAATAGTTCATTACTTCAGTACTAACTTCTGCTTTTACCAATGAAGAGTCTATCATCAACTTTTACCTTCCTTAGTATCATATCCAAATTAGCTGAGATAAATGGATAGAAGTGTATAATTAGAACCTTTATTGTGTGTGTGTGTTAGGTTGAATTTCTTGGAAACACAATACCTAGATTACAAACCTGAACATGTACCTCTGAAACTAAATTCAAAAACAAAAATCCATAAGCATTAGCAAGTATCCATTGCAATACTTTAGAAAAATCTAATAATTTATTGTGGAAACAGGGTATCTTCTCTTAACTATAACTCTGATCTGATTTATGAGCAATTGTACCATATCATATATATCACATATATCATATGTGACAGTTAATTTTATGTGCCTGCTTGGCTAGGTTATAGTACCAATATATTTGGCCAAACACCACCAGTCTAGATATTGCTGTGAAGATATTTTTTAGATACAGTAAACAGTTAAATCAGTAGACTTGGAGTAAAGCAGATTAGCTTCCATAATGTGGTAGGCATCATTCAATTGGCTGAAGGCTGTAGGTCCCCAGAGGAAGAGGAAATTCTGCCTCCAGACTCAAGCTGCAGCATCAGCTCTTTCCTATGTCTTTAACCTGCTGACTTGCCCTGAAAATCTCAGACTTAGACTTGCTAACCTTTTGCACTGAGTCACAACACATGAGCCAATTCATTAAAGTAAATATTGACGTAAATCTCGATAGATAGGTGTGTGTGTTAGATAGGTGTGCGTGTGTATACACACACATGCATACATACGTGTATGTGTGTGTATATATATATTAGCTTTTTTTTGGTGTTTATATTGCTCAAAGATCTTTATGCTTCTTAAATCTGTGACTTAATGTGTTTTAACAGTTTCAAAAAATTATCTCTTCACATATTTCTTTTAGCCATAAAACATCTGTTAAAGGGCTAAAAGAAATAAAATTTTAAACACATTTGCATCCCAAACGCACACAGAAATGCTAGTAACAAACTATAGAAATGATCCCTGAAAGTATAATCTTGAAATACTAAGAGTTCTTCAGAGATACATGTCTAGGTGGAGGGAAGGGAAAGAAAAATCAAAAGTACTAAATCTAAAAGAAGGTCATGAAAGAGAGCAAAAGGAACACAGAAAAGGTAGTCAATAGAAAACGATAATAAAGAGTTCACTTAAATCCATTGTGGAAAACAAAATGATGGAAAAAGATATATCAGGCAAAAGCTAACTTAAAAGAAATCTGGTGTGGCCATACTAATACGCTACAAAGTATACCAGAAAGAATAAACATTAGTATTGACAAGAAGGACTTTAATGAGGCTAAAATAATCTACTAAAAGAAGATGTATAATTCTACATTTGCATGCTCCTAATAGTATGGTCACAAAATATGTAAACTCAGAACTTTCAGAAATAAAAAGAGAGGCAAATCTGCAGTCATAGTTGGAGATTTTCACACACTTCACTGAGTAATTGATAAAATGTTTTGGTGTGGGTAGAACTTGCATAAGCTGTTGGCTAGAGAGCAAAATTGGAACACTCATAAGACTCTGACATTGTTCATTGAAGTCGAATATACACATAGCCTATGGCCAGAGATTTTACTCCAGAGTATAGCCAATAGAATATCAACAGATATGTACAAATGTTTACAGAAACTGTAGTTGTAAAAGACAGACTGCAGATAACTGAAATGATCATTTATACTAGAACTAGGAAATTGATTTGGATTTCATAATGATGATGATGGATTATCATCAGCAGGAAGAATGAACTAATATGTGTAATAATTAAATGAATCTTACAAACATAATGATAGGTGAAATAAGTCAATTACAAATAACTCAAACCATATCATTCTATGAATAGAAAATTTTTTAAAAAAACAACATAGTCTTATAAGTCAAAGTGTTGGCTATATTTGGAACAAGGCAATAGTCACTAGAAGAGAACACAGGGAAGTTCTTGAGATTTAAATAAAGTTCTGTTTTCCTGAGACATGGATAATGGCTTAATGGGTAATTTATCTTTGTGATAATTTATTAAGCTGGACACTTAAGAGTTGCACCCTTTATTTTATCCAAAATCTATTTTCAAGTTAAAGCATGTAATAGAATTGTGCAAAAACTGATTTTCCTGATGAATTTAATCCTGTTCCATTAAATCATCACTTTCAAGTTCTATTCCTGAAGACAGGCTTGGTGTACCCTTTCAGGGCTTTCAGCAATATTCTCTAGTAAAGTCAAACTGAAGACACACTAGCAAAGCATCTTAGAAATTACATGGATTCCTTCCTGAACTGCCATAACATCAGTTTTGCTTACTCTTGTGTTTTATACAGCATGTGTTAGGACTTATGATGTTGTCTGAGTATATATTTGGGTGTCCAGAAAGGATTATCTGGTACCTATGCAGGATTTCAGCCTTTTGTCTACATGTCATGACCTAAAGTCAACAGTGAGGAAATATTTCTTTCCTGCATTGATAAATAAAATCTTATTTTAAATCCTCTAAAAAAATGTGAGCATTATTTGGTTTCCCCTGCCACTCACTCCCAGTAGCTAAGAAATCTGTTTTTCTTCCCTTCTGAATGTTTTTCTCTCATTAGCTTTTTCCCGCAGTTCCGTCTTATTAGATGCCTAGATATGCATACGTCTTTTCCTCTCCTGCATTCAGTATGCAGGATGTGCACGTGCGTGGAGAGGCACAGGAGCTTGTGCTGTGGGGAGGGCAGAATCTTTCCTAGAATGGAGATTCAAGCATCCGGAGTGTCTTTTTGGCTTTTGCCTATTTTCTAACTGTAATAGAAATAACCAGTTTCTGCTTTTACGGAAGGAACCACTCTTGTTTAAAACTACAATTTTTGTGTTTGTGTCAGGTTTTTGTCTGGTTTGTGTTGGACAAAAAGATTGTTCTATGTGTGTGTTTTATAGTTTCACAGACTTTATTCATCCTAGTGGACAAAGGCAGGTAAAACACATGTTTTTTATTTTATTTTTTTCTCTGCAAAACTGTACTTTCAATAAATGACTGATTCTTAAATAGATGGTGATAATTTTTCTAGTGCAGAAATAAAGTCCATGCAAGTTTTATAAAACTTGGATCATACCTTTCAAAGTTCTCCTCGAGTTACGCATAGAAATGAGTACGTGATCCAGAATTAGTTGCTTTCTAGAGCAAAGTGAAGGGAAGAGGGAAAGAACAAGAGAGTGAGTTCTGGGAATAACCATGTTTTCAGTCTCTTCCCAGGGAGGTAAATATATTTAAGACATATATTTTAAGAAATTGCTTATATAATCTGTTCTTATAATTTGGTGTATTCCTTTGAATTAATATTTTCATTTAAGAAATACAGTGCATCCACACTTTAGGTAAATGAAGAAAAGGCTTTCAATGAGGTTATAAAGATTGTGATGTCCCTACTTAGACATGCAAATCAACATAAGGAGATTCACTGAACAGGCACAAGTTTCCCAGCAGGGGAGCCAAGAGTATTTCGGAAACAATGCGTGACACGAAGAAGAGGAGCCAAAGCTGTCTTGTTCATAGGGAGTAGCCCTTTTGTTTTGGACTCCATTTCTACTAGTCCTTAAAATCCCTCCCTGGTTAAAGATGGCTTTTCCAAGTGTCTCAACACAGACTTAGGATATTGAAGTCCCACTTATAAACAGCAAACTCTTCAACATAGAAAGAAAACAAAAGGAGGTAACAACAGACTACCATCCTCAGTGAATTCCTGGGTATTTTTACCCAAAGCAATCAAATCTGCATTTATATTTAGAGAGCTCATGAGAGTGCCCCACCTTGAATACTTAAATCAAGCTCCAGACCCTGTTCCCAGGACTTGATCTATGAGATGTGCATCTTTATAACATGTATCAGGTACACTCTTGGTGTAATAAAATGACTCTGGGTCCTTTTTCTGACCTTTCTCCCTTTTTTCCTTCTCACTTTTACTTTCTGTTCAGTGCATTAGCGAGGGCTATACAAAATTGATAGTGTGTGCTTGGCTTGCTGGAGTATTTATAGACAAAGGTGAGCTCTGGAAAAAGCTTCAGAATCTGAACTTAGAATTAAATAAGAAAACAATGTCCTTGTTCTCTCCCTCCTCTTCCTTGCTGAAAACAAAAGGCCAAGTCTACAAGAAAACATCACTGCAATTCAAAAGCAAGTGTATTTCCACATGCAGAGCAGCTTGTGGGCTAGAAGCAGATGCCAGTGGTTATATAGTAGCAAGTGTTTTGGACTAAACCCTCAGGGAAATATTCCAACCCATCCAAGGTCACCTCTTGTGTGCATGCACATGCACACACACACACACACATGCATATGTGTGTGTGTGTGCATTTATATATGTATGTATGTATGTATATACACACACACATGGTAGAAGCTAACATTTGGCACTCTATATTTTTCTTTGTTTATTTACAGCCTAACATACCCCAAGGTTTTCCAGATACTCATGCTGCTACTACCAGGTCACCAGGCCACCCCACTGCCATCTCTCTTTTAGCTCCACTCTAACTTAACAGTGCTTTTATGTTCCAGGATTTCCACCACCTCCTTCCATTCCTTCACCTTCAGATTCATTTCTTCATGTTCCTTCGCTTTATGATAAAACTTATAGGACTGAGGTTATGTTAGTTAATACAGTTTACATAGCTGGAAAACAGAGAATGTGAGATTAAAATTCAGACCTTTTTTCTCTTAACTCATCAGGCTTCTTTTTGATCAATCATTTCAATATGATGCTTCACTACAGCCCAATTTTTTGTCACATTCTCTGCTTGAGTATAGAAAGGCACTCATTCACATATTTGATGTGTGCAGTGTATCAGACCATAATTTACTTAGGCAATAAGAAAAGTAGGATTTTACTCTATAAATGTTCTACTTCATCGTTTATGGGGTCAACCATTTTCTATTTTAGTTGGAGAAAAATTGTCAAAATTTATCTACATCTCATATAACACGGTCTAGACAATTGTTAGCTTTACCAAAAACATCAACAACAGGAGCAGAGGACTTGGATTTGAAAAACTGACATAGGTGTTCAGAAAAGCTTAGAAGAGGAAAATATAATTGAGAACAAAAAACTTGTCTTGAACTCAACTCTAGAATTTGTTCACCATTTTTCTTACAGTGTCTCAGGTACACCAGGTTATCATGGCAAGACCAGCAGGAGAGTTTGTTGAATGACCTCATGTATAAATAACAGTTCTGTAAGGCTGTGAACATTTATGAGGTTCATTATGTTTCAGTTCTTGTTTAATGGCAAGTCCCTGCCTACTTGGGCAATGGAATCCCGCTGATTTAATACTTATCATGAATAAATTACAGTTTTAGAACTTGGATTTTTTCATGTTTTTCTTTGTGTCCGCATAAATAAACTTAGCTAATAGGGCTATTTCCCATTGCCCATTAAACGGGCTGTGAGTAAAAGACTTCCTGGCTTTTGAAAGAAGGAAGATGAGAGGACTGAGTCGTTTTACCTGAAAGTGTTTACAATGTTAGGGGCTTTGGAAAATAGATAGCAAATACTGTAAGTTATCAGCATTTCCTAACACTTATTTGAGTTTGTACCTTTTGTTTTCCATCAGCTACATAATGTTATTATTGTAGAAGCCATTAGCACTGGGGACTGAGAAGTTCTAGATGAATTCTGTAGGCAGAGATGACTACATCCCAACACACTGCCAGGGTCATCATCTTCATCTCTGTGTGCCCTTCTCTTAATGAAATCTAGAGTGATGGCTTCACCTGCTTTGATGAAAGGTTGACAATTCTGTAATTACTGAAAGAGAAAGTGGAATGTCATTTCTAGGTCTTCATCCAGAGTAATTTCTTGGTTCCAATGCCCCTACTTCATTTGGAGAAACAACTTTTTGACATTAGTTAACAATCAAGGAATAGTTTCAAGTTTTACAACTGCAAAAGGGTCATTATTTTTATCAATGCTCTGGAAGTTATTTTTAGTCTTAATACGGAAGGCCCAATTCAATAAAATCTCAGCCTGACTTTCCCTGCAGGATACTCAAACCATGGAAATTCAACAGGGGAGCACTCATGGGCTTATACCATACTGAACCAGGCTGAATTTCCATAATCATTCTTGAGAAATCAAAAAACACTTCGGGATTAAATGGCAAACCTTTTAAGTAGGAATTTCTTAGCCAAAATGGATGTAAATGACGAGTTGATGGGTGCAGCACAGCAACATGGCACAAGTATACATATGTAACAAACCTGCACGTTATGCACATGTACCCGAGAACTTAAAGTATAATAATAATAATAATAAATAAATAAATAAATAAAAGAATATTCGATCACAAAAAAAACAAACAAAATGGCCAATTAGCATTTAAACTGCAGAATTGCATTATGTAAGAGAAAATGAGTAACTAAAAAAATAAATTATCTTCCTTATTAAAAAGGTAAATGAGAAATTTGTAGTTATCACAAAATAAGCATTCTCTTCTAGAACAGGAGAGGTACACAGGACTTTTGTTCTAAAAGGAATTAAAAGGACCCATGTTATTGACCTATTCTCGTGCTTTTAGCTTTAATTGGCAAAATTAGCTGGAGTGAATAATATTGGAAGCCATGCTCTAATTATATGTTTTGTTACATCACACAAGTGACTCAAAAGCTCCATGTTTATGACTTTAAATTGATTTTTAAAACAAATTATTTTATGTATTGGAAAGTAAAAAATTATACTTAGAAATAGCCTAGATTCAATTTTTTATATTCATAAAATCTTGGTTTATTTAAAGTTCCTTCCCTATCTTCAAGTGTGCACCTCAGGGACTTAGAGACCAAACAAAATAAGAGTTGGCTCAGGAAAAAAAACACATTTCTGGTATGACTGCTCATAAAGGAAAACTTAAAACCTTCCAGAAATGTAGTTGAAAATGGCTCTTAAGCAATTGTTTATTATCTTTCTTCATGTGTCATCAGTTTTTACACTCAGCTTTCACCAAGCTCAATAATTATGTAAAGTCTAAATGTTGGTTCTCACCAACATTTAGTGATGTTATTGTGCATGTTTGTATACATACTTTAAACAAATGAAAAGGCAAGCAAATTCAGTGGTTATTATTGCTGCTATGGCACTTTGCAATGTTTTTCTTCTCTTTTTCAGTTCCTCATCATGGTATCCCAGAGGGATTCATGACATGGACTTTTGTAATATGTCACATGTGGTGAAGATCAGCAGTTGAACACCAGAAGGAATCTGACCAGTGCTCACTGCAGCAGCTCCAGAAGGGCTAGGGATTTGCTTAGGGAATAAGGAACATGTCTGCACTCTCCATAGGCCATGGCTTTTTGGATCAATAGTCTGGATGATTACATAAAAGCATGACAGTAAACAACCCATGCATTTTCTCACCCACCTCACTCATTGCCAAATTGGCCAAGATCTTTCATCTGTTGAGTGACTAGAAATGTTGCTATAAGAGTAATCATTTTCGTTTACCAGGATGGTAATACTGAAACTGACCCAATTGCCCCATAGAATGTTCTTTTTGATAAACATAGAAATTGACCCTTCTGATCTTAAAAAGCTTGAAAATGGTATTTGTTTTATCTGAGTCCTGCCTCAGGAAACCACCTTCAGGTCTCTCCCAAAAAGTATTAAAGAACTGAAACTAGATCATCACACTGGATGCTCAACTCTTCATTCACCATAATGGCTTCCTTGCCCCTCTCAAGTTCCTGTTTTCTTACACATTGTTACATTTCTTGCTTGCAATATAAACCCCTGATTCTAGTCAGTCAGGGAGATGGATGTGGGACTGAGCTTCCATCTCCTTGGCTATGGCACCTGATTAAAGCCTTCTTCCTTGGCAACACTTGGTGTCTCAGTCATTGGCTTTCTGTGCAGTGAGTGGCAGGGCCTAGACCAAACCCCTGGTGTTTTGGTAACAGTGCTACTAAAACAGACAAGATTGTTTTCTGTTTGCTTTCTGTAAAAAACAACAAAAGCAGAGATACATAGATGTATGCCCATACAAACATCATTTCCTGTTGAAAATTTAATTCACACTTCTCACAGACAAATGATGACAATCATTTAAAATATGGCCTCTCATATAATCATTCATGGAAAAACATTATTAACAGGTTGGCCTTTTTCAAGACCTTTATGAATACTTGTGTATGCATATACTATATATATATTTAATAAATCTTGAATTCTATATATGCCATTTTGTAATTTGTCCTTATCTATGTGTTATCTTTAACATTTTTTCCCAGATTATTATTATGGGTTTTAGTGTTCAGTCATCTTATATTTTCATCATATATTTGAACAATCTGTATTGTTGAACATTTTGGAGTATTCTACATTTTCTCTTGTTTTAAATAATGCTGTGGTAATTACATTTGTGTAAAAATCTTTGTACATGATTTGATTATTTCTTTACTAGAAGAACAAAATAATGTGCCATAGAATAAGTCCGTTTTAAAGTTCAATTATTATTACCATTTTTAACACAGCAGTAATGTAGAGACTTTCTAAAATAACAATTATTAAGATTACACACAACTATTGCACTCCTCACTGTATTTCTAGGCACTGTGCTATTATTTCAGACTTAATCTTCAATAAAATACTGCTGAATAGTTCTTTATATTATCTCAATTTTATTGATGAGGACATTTGGGACTTAGTTTGAATAGCTTGCCCAAAGCCAAACAATTGGTCAAAAGCAGGGTTGCCGTACTATAGAATTGTGTTTTCAAAATAAGTGATGCAGTTAGAAAATTATAGGACAGTTTTGATTTTCACATAGAGTGGGAGAGGATGCATTTTGAGAATAGAGGCCAAGGATGTTAAATCTTCAATGAATGACATAGCCCTACACAACTTTACTGTCTTTCTGGATATTCATGTAAGCAATTACCTAATTTTCTAAGCCTAAAACCTAAACCTGTTTTATATATAAATACAAATAACATTTGCAAGGTTTTAATATGTAATAAATTTACTAATGATGCGAAGCTTACTTGAGTGAAGATAGACTTGAATACAGATTTGTTTTGATCAGAACTTTACTGAGAGTTGTTCAACATTTTGGAAAATCAGGTCACTGTTGACATCACAACTGCAGTATGTGAGCCCCTACAGTCATCTAAATTTGGAGTGGTCAATTTCATGGTGACTGTATGCATAGGTGTGAATGGGGCAACTTTATAACATCTTCTAGTGTGGGTGGGTGCAGTAGCTCACACCTGTAATCCCAGCACTAGGGATGCAGAGGTGGGAGAATCACTGGATCCCAGGAGTTCCAGATCTGCTTGGGCAACATGGCAAGACCCTGTTCTCCATAAAAAGGAAAAAAAAAAACAGAAAAAAAAATTGGAACATCTCTTCATGTAGTTATGCCTGGGCATGAAATAATATTTTTATCATAAAGTATTTATCTTTATTCATCTTTGATTTTATATTAGTATCATAATTGCTTAAAACTGTGTGAGTACTGTGTGTTATATTAGCAATTGACTTTTTCCAGGAGAGTAAAGGAGTGATTCAACCTATTAGTTATAAAAAAGGTATTACATATGATAGGACTGAGGATAGCAAAATGTATATATCTGGGGTACACAGTAAGGGGTACTTTTTACATGTTAACTATCGACACACATAGAAGCACTCACAACCTGCACACACAGCCTGAACTAGGACACAACATGTCTGTGCTTTTCAAGTTGTCATTCTCAATCTTTCAGTGAGCCATGACATCAATGCATAGGTTGAGACCAGAAGTTTTTAATGAAATAAAGTAGAATAAATTAGAATGAAATGAAATGGAGTAGAGTGGAGTAGAGTACAGTGGAATTGATGGAATAAGAGGAGATGAAATGAAATAGAATAGAATTGAGTAGAATTCAGTATCAGTTTTGTTTTTGTTTTACATACCTGTGCTTATAAGGACATATTATAAAATGCATCTTTTACTTTGGGCCAAAAAGGTGAAAGCCATTGAGCTACACTACTGTACTTTATACAGAAAGCAAGTAACATTTTCAGGGGTTAATCATTTTTCTGTACCTTAGTGTCAAATTTGGGTTTTGATAGTGATTGATGGGAGAGGAAGAAACCTGAAGATATCAGTGATTACTACACATCTTGAGTCCTCTCTTTCACAGTTTGCCTGAATGGAAGTGATGGTGCTGGCACAAAGCCAATTCCTTGTCTGAATCTTTGTGTTTCCCCAAATTTGTATGTTAAAACCTAATCACTAAGGTGATGATATTAGAAGGTGGGGCCTTTGGGGGTTGATTAGGTCATGAGGACAGCATCCTTGTGAATGGGATTAATGCCCTTGTGAAGGAGGCCCCAGAGAGCTGCCTTGCCTCTTCCACCATGTGAGGACACATGGAAGGCACCATCTATGAGGGAAGGGTCCTCACCAGACACAAAATCTGCTGGTGTCTTGATCTTGGACTTCCCAGCCTCCAAACCATTCTAATGTTTATAAGTTACCCAGTCTAAGGTATTTTGTTACTTCAGCCTGATCAAAGACAATTCCTCATCCTCTTTCATCATGACTGACACTGAATGTGCTTGCCTATGCTACAGCTACTGGAGATTTTACTGTTTGCTTTGTGACACTATTAGGTTTTACAGTTATGAAATGGGTAGAAATTATTCTTCCACATCCTTGCATCCCTCTGCTTTTTTCCTTTCCCTTCCCTTTGTTGCATTTGGTTCAGAGAACCTGTGTCCTCATGACACCACGTCATCCTGGCTTCCCAGACTCCTCATTTCAGGGGTCTATAAGGCAAATCTTTTTTTTTTTTTTTTTTTTCCTGTTTCTTTGAAACTTACCTGATCTCCATCTCATGACTCTGTGGCCTTACAGATGACCACCAAGTTATTTTTCAAGACAATGATTCAGAATAAAATAGTAATGGATGTGTATGCAACACTTTCTAGGAGATATTTCTATTTCTAATGGAAGCAGAGTATTAATGAAAAGGAATGAAAGTAACATAGGAGGCGTATTTGACTGGGGTGGAACTGGACTGTGGAAATTTAGAAAGTTTCTTTCTTATAAGGAAACCAGGAGAACCTCTGCCTAAATATACAAGTGGTCTTCATTATAGCTTCAGTCACTCTTTTAGTCTGTTTCAAGCATTACAAAAATTAAACCATTACTATATTAAAAAAATATTATTTAAAGAATTTGTTACTGAAGGCGAATTCAGAAATAGACCCAAGAAATTTTATTTATGTTGTCAATACTCTACTGAGCAATTATAACTTGAAAACATACATTATTATTTAGCTCTACTCTTTCTTTGCTATTTTGGTCCAACATGTGCTGAGTTTTTCTGATTAACACCCAGAATGTTTTGTTTCTTGCTTTGATCCCTCCTTTCTTTTCCTATGGCAACTGTATTCATTTTATCTAGGTGGAATATTTCAAGAGCCTCACAATTTCTTCTCTTCCTCTTATTCATTCATGTTTTCATTTGTATTATACCTTCAAAACCATAATTCTGATCATATCACTCACCTGTGCAAAATCATTTGTGTGCCTCAATTGCCTATACAATAAAATCCAATATTCTTCCCTTTGCTTCAAATTCCTCAACAATCTGGCTTCATCATTCCTTTTATTCATTAGCTAAAAGAAATTAATTGCTACTCATGGAATATCTCACATACTTCTTTAATTATCCTTTGCTTACATCTTGTTAGAATTTCCTTCCTACAATGTCTGTGGTCCAGAATCCCTTATAATTTTCAAGGAACAGAAGAAATCTCACCTTCTCTAAGACATCCACAATACCTGCTTCACAAAATGAACATAATTTTCCCCCCTCATAACTATCCTAACACTTTGTGTGTTAAATTCTTGACCACTTTTTTTTTCTTTTTAGTGTTTTTACTTGAGAGAAGCTTTATATATAGTAAAATGAACAATTCTCAATAATGTAGTTTAATGTGTGCTGAGAAATGGTTACACCTGAAATAGAGATACAGAGTATGTGCATTATCTCAGAAAATTCCCTACGGTCCTTGGATAGTCAGTCCCCACTGCCGCTTCTTGCCAAATGCAACTACTGTTCGGATGTCTTTTACTGCAGATTATTTTTGCTATTTCTACAACTTCATATAAAAGGAATCATTCAGTATTATAGTGTCTTCTTTAGTAGTGTAGTTTCTTTCACTTAAACTATATTTGAGAACCAATAATATTTCATCAGTAATCAATCATTTATTTTATCTATTTATTTTTTTGAGATGGAGTCTCTCTCTGTTCCCCAGGCTAGAGTGCAGTGGCACGATCTTGGCTCACTGCAACCTCCCCCAGATTCACACCATTCTCCTGTCTCAGCCTCCCGAGTAGCTGGTGCTACAAGTGCTCGCCACCACACCTGGCTAATCATTTATTATTTTTAATGCTTAGTTGTATTCCATTGGATGAGTACAACCCAATTTGTTCATTCATGGATGAAGATTTATTATTGTCAGTTTTTTGGCTATTATAAGAAAGCTCCTATGAACAATCTTTTTATGAACGTACATTTTCATTTCTCATGGATAAATAATGCCAACAGTATTCTCATGGATGAACCTGCCAGATTACTTGTCAAAGTTGTTAAAACCTTTTATACTCCAATGAGTATTGTATGAGAGTTCCAGTTGTCTACCTCTTCAGTAGTTGATGTCAGTCTTTTTAACTTTGGCTGTCTGGTGGGAAGGTAAGTTAGCACAGTTATAATTTTCATTTCCCTGGTGACAAAAGCTGTTGAGCTCTTTTCATGCACAAATTGATGATTCATATTCTTTAGTAAAGTGTCTGTTAAAACTTTCATCTAATTTTTAATTTTGTTGTTTGCCCTTGTATTATTGAATTATGGGAGTTCTTTATATATTCCAGGTAAAAATTGTTTGTCATATGTATTTATTGTAAATGCTTTCTTCCCATTTGAAGGCTGGCTATACCTGTTTTAAGTAGTGATTTTGATAAGTGCATGTTTCAATCTTGATTATGACCGATTTATCAAGCCCATATTTGGGAATCTCATTATCTAAAATAATGTCCAGGTGCAGATAAGGCCTTGAAGGTGAGTTTTCACAAATACAGTTTCTCCAATCGGAAGATCTGTGAGCTAAAGATATCACCTGCTTCCCAGGCACCCAATATGCAAGGGTAAGATCAACAGAGCATAACCACTGTAGATGTCCTATTTGAAGAGGAGGGAAACAAGAGACACTTCAAACTCATTGGACCATAGCAATTCTGAAATGCATGCAGGCACATGCTGCCAATTCCTTGGCTGGAGCTTAGTTAGAAAAAGTCACTATTGCTCTTAAATCCACCCTCTGGATTCTTGCTTCCTCCCTGTGTGTCATCCAGCTGGTGTTTATAGCTAGGTTGTTTCTTTAGGATCCCATACACATATTATTATTATTATTATTATTATTATTATGTTTTTTTGACAGAGTCTCCCTCTGTCACCCAGGCTGGAGTGCAGTGGTGTGATCTCAGCTCACTGCAACCTCCACCTCCCAGGTTCAAACAATTCTCCTGCCTCAGCCTCCCAAGTAGCTGGGACTACAGGTTTGTGCCATCATGCCCGGCTAATTTTTGTATTTTTAGTGGAGATGAGGTTTAACCATGTTGATCAGGCTGTTTTTAAACTTGTGACCTTGTGATCCACCTGCCTCAGCCTCCCAAAGGGCTTGGATGACAGGCATGAGTCACCGTGCCTGGCCATTTTAAAAATTTTATCCTGTCTTTTTTCCCCTCAAAACTGGTGGCAGCTTTGCCAGTACTGCTCTCTTAAAAATCTTGTGGGATTCCTGTGAATCTCTTTGTATTTGATTTCTTTATATAAAAGCCCTACCCATATGTCTCAATACTAGTCATTTTTTAGATAGGGCTTCCTATAAAACAGCTGTAGGACAATGAACTTAAGATTAATAGATGTCCTAATGTGTAATAAAGAATATATTTGAGATATATGCATCAGAACCTTACGGGAACTTTCTTTTCTCTTTGAGTTATCTCCTTGACTCTTTTTGAAGTCTTGGCAAAATATTTTGCAATAATGCCCTTGGCTTTATCTTTAGATGATGTTTTCCTAGCAGAGTGCTGGATTGAATTATTGCTCTAAATGTGACAATCTTGGAGAAGGTGAGAATGAATCTCACACATTTTGATAGGCTGTGTTTTCATTTTCATTTGGTTTAAATGAATTTCTAATTTCCCCTGTGATCTCTTCTTTGCTCTCTGGGTTGCTAAAAAATGTGATTTTTGATTTTCATATATTTGGTGGACTCTTCAAATATCTTTATGCTTTTAATTTTACTTTACTTCTGTTGTGTTTGGAAAATACACTCTGTGTCATGTTAGTAGTCTTAAATTAATGAGACTTATCTTATGTCTCGTTATATGGGGCATCTTTGAAAATATTCATGTGTACCTGAAGAGCACGCTCATTCTGCTGCTGATTGATGAACTGTTGTATAAATGTAAATTGGGTCAAGTGTACTGAAAGTGTTGCTCAGATCTTCTATATCCTTACTAATTTTTTTACTTTTGATTTACTGTTTCTATTAATAATTGAAACAGAATAGTTAATATCTCCAATTATAATTGCAGATTCATCTATTTCTCCTTTAATTATCTCAGTTTTTGTTTTATGTATCTTGAGTTTCTTTTATAAGTTGGGCATATATGTCTCCTTGAATAATTGAATCTTCTATCTTTATGAAATGTCCTTCTTTATCTCAGTTAACACTTCATGCTTTGAAGCATCCACTTTCTATCCACTCCAGCTGTTTTATGATTAACGTTTGCATGGTATATCTTTTCCCATCATTGTACTTTTAGTCTAGTTGTGTTATTATATTTAAAATAAATCTCCTGTTAAAAGCATATAGTGAATCTTGTGTATTTTCTAGATGTACAATTTGTACTTTTAATTTGGAGTGTTTCATCCATTTTCATTTAAAGTAATTATTGATGTAATTGGGTTTACATCCTGTCATTTCTCCCACTATTTGGCCTATCTATTCTTTGTTTCCCTTTGCTTCTTTTCCTTCCCTCTGTTGGATTAATAAGGTGTGTGTGTGTGTGTGTGTGTGTGTGTGTGTGCATGTGCGTGTATGGGTGTATGTGTGTATTCTGTTTTATCTTGATTACTGTCTCATTAACAATACACTTTTAGTTTTAGGGGTGGGTCTATGGTTTGCAGAATGCAAATGGAGACCATATCACAGTCTCTGTCAAAAGAGCAATATTACGTACCATTTCACATATTAGGTGAGAGATCTGTAACAACATACTTTCACTGCTCCCTCATCCTTTATTGTGCTGTTGTTGTATATATTTTTTCATTTTGTGTATACCTTACAATACATTACCATTATTTTAGGTTCAATTTTTTAAAAATGTTTTTAAAAAAGAAAATATCTTTATTTTTACCAGTGTATTTCCTACTTCCATGGCTTTCATTTCGAAGTGTAATACAAATTTCCATCTGACATTTTTCTCCTTTAGTCTGAAGAATCTTATGTGACATTTCTTTCAGTACAAGTTTGTGGTACTGAATTCTTCTAACTTTTGTTCATTTTTAAATGTCTTTATTTCAACATCATTTAAAAAAATATTCACTGGTTATAGAATTCTAGATTGACACATTATCTTTTCTTTCAATATTTTTAAAATAGAATTTCTGTGTCTCCTGACTTGCATTGTCTTTTTTGTAAAAGTACAATGATGGGAAAGAAATATAATACTTTTTATTTATGTTTTCCTTCTATTTGTGGTGTATTATACTTAGTGTTTTGTTGCTTTTTAAAGCTTTCTCAGACTGGGAGCAGTAGTTCACGTCCATAATCCCAGCACTTTGGGAGGCCGAGGTGGACAGATCACTCGAGGCCAGGAGTCAGCCTGGGTGGCAGAGTGAGGCTCTGTCTCAAAAAAAAAAAAAAAAAAAAAAAAAAAAAAGGTTTGCTTTTTATCATTGTTTTTTTCAGAGACATATCTATGATAGTTCTACAAATTTTTTACTGTTGTGTATATGTTCAATCTGCTTGTAATTTATTGAATGCTTGGGATCTAAGAGTTGATATTTTCAGCAAACGGAAAATTTGGGCCTATTTCTTCAAATGTGTTTTCTATCCCAATTTCTTTCTCCTTTCTTCCTAGGAGTCCAATTACATGCATGTGAGAACATTGGATATTGCCCCACTGTCTTTAAGACTGTTATTATTTAATATCTCAGCATTTTATTCTGTGTGCTTCATTTTTGTTATTTCTTCCTGTGATTTCCTCAGATTTTCTGATATTGTTTCCTCAATATCCAATTTACTAATTATGCTTATTATTTTTATATTTGTCTGCTAATTCCAACACCTTTGTCATCTCTAGGTCTATAATTAATGACTTTCAAAAAATTCATTAGTTATTAGTCACTTTTTTATATCTAGTAATAAAAATGAACATTATGGTGGCTATTGTGAAATATCACTTTATCAAAAGCCAAGATTTTTTTTTACAAGTAATGGTTTGGTTTTGGTAAGACAGTTTACTAACAGTTTTGCTTCATTTTCCAATGGTCTGTAAAAGCTTTGTAAAGGTAGATATAAAGCCAGTCTTATAGATACAGAGTAGATGTACTTCTACTGCATTCTGATGTCTCAGATAAATGCCTGGTTTTTCAGTGAGGTCTCTGTGTGCTGCTTAGTATTCCTCCAAGAACAGAAAGCTATGTACATTTCCATGGCTGCTTCTCAGCACCACTTCTTCCCATAGTTTTCCCTTTCCTATACTTGTAGCCTGACTGGCAGCCTTGAACTCTGATTTCTGATGACCCATCTCAGTGACATCGCTCTTCTCTGCTTGCATAGCACATGTCCGCATCATTTCTAGAAAGTGCCTCCAGGCAAAAGGCTGGAACCATCAGGAAGCTCACTTTCTGTCTTTTCATTCTTTCAAGTATCACACCCTTATAGTGCCTGTGTTTCATTTTTACAGTTGTTTATGATGGAAAGGTCATACTGATGACACCAGTTACTCTATAAGAGAAATGAAAGTTGATCTTGACAATATTTTACTTAACATTGTAGTTATTCTTGTTTATGCCTTATATTTCTTGTGAGACCAGAAGCACCCTGAGGGCAGAGTCCATGAATTCTTTATCTTTGTTTTTTTTCTCCAGAGTATTCTACACAGCCTAAATGCTATTTATTATATTAGTTATTTAATTTGATTAAATATTTAATGAGTAAATCTTTAGAATAAATAAATGAAATGAATGAAACAAAAACACTTTATGAGTTTTTGAAATAATTTCAAAGGCCACAAAATCTGTTACACAGACTAGTTTTCTTCAACTCATTAGTTCCTTTATTTTCTGCAACAATCATGGAAATAACTAAGTTCTTCATACTACATTCTTCCCCTGCTGCACACAAATTTATTATAATCAGAAAGCGTGTGAAAAACTGAGAAACAGGAGAAAACAATCACTGACCACCATTTGGTAATAGGAGTAATTATTAGGAGGCAATTCAAGCATTCCTTTTTATATTTTGAGTCGCTTTGCTGGTTGTCATTCTCTATAGCTACTAAAAAGTCCAGCTAGAATTTGTTTTCTTGGTCACACAGGCAAAGATGATGTTTGGAGTTTAGTGGTCAAGAAAACCGCAGTGACTGCACTTATGTTTGTTTTTGTTTAACTTGTGGACAAAGACTTACAGATGGATGTGAAAAATAAATCCTCTTTTGCGAACTGGAACTCATTGTTCAGTATGAGTTTTGATACATGTAAGAAGGAATATTATGATACCTGAGACAGTTAACTGATGAGAGTATTGATAACCATAGAGGTTGGTTCCAGGTCAGGCTCATTGGCTCATGCTGGCAATCCCCATACCTTAGGAGACTGAGATGGGATAATTGCTTGAAGTAAGGAGTTCAAGATCGGCTTGGGCAAGAAAGTAACATCTTATCTCCCCAAAAATTTAAAAATTAGCTGGGTATAGGGACATGTGCCTGTAGTCACAGCTACTCAGGAAGGGGAGGCTGAGGCAGGAGGATTGAGTCCGGGAGTTGGAGGCTGCACTGAGTTTTGATGGCACCACTGTACTCCAGCCTGGGCAACAAAGACAGAACCTGATTCTTAATTTATAAAGGTTGATTCTAAGACTATAGAATAGATAGTTAAAAAGTATGGGATATGAGGGAAATCATCAGCTGTATTAATTTTGTATTCCAAAATTAATGTTGACTTGATAGATAAGATGGCATTTTGTTTTAAAAGCTTTCATCTTGGGAACATGATGTCTGGAGTTAAAGGTATATTCCACACGTCTGTACTATTCTTGAGTGTGATTGCTTAGGGTTTCAAATTGAGAACCAGGCAGATCAACCTGTACTATAAATGACCCTAAAGTACATGAAGAAATTAGACCCCAAAGATTCTTGATTTTTCCATAGGTGAATTGTGAAGGCTTCATCAGTATATCCATGTGAAAAGGAGATGACAGAAACCAAAATAAAATAATTATGGGGTGACAGGATCTAATAAATGAATAATTATTATGCTTATTAAAATAAGCATCAGTTTCATTAAAAAGGGCTAATATGAAGATAAATATTTTGAAGATAAATTTTGACACCAGTTCTTTAGGGGATCTAAAGTGACCTTGATGGGCAGTGAAAGAAATCATAATATGGAATTCCTCAAATAAAAGTTTATTGACTTTAAATAATTTTGCCTAATGTTACATATATGCAATGTACAAAAACACACCTCTTTACACTGTTTTTTTTTTTTAATTAATTTATTATTATTATACTTTAAGTTCTAGGGTACATGTGCATAACGTGCAGGTTTGTTACATATGTATACTTGTGCCATGTTGGTGTGCTGCACTCTCAACTCGTCAGCACCCATCAACTCGTCATTTACATCAGGTATAACTCCCAATGCAATCCCTCCCCCCTTCCCCCTCCCCATGATAGGCCCCGGTGTGTGATGTTCCCCTTCCTGAGTCCAAGTGATCTCATTGTTCAGTTCCCACCTATGAGTGAGAACATGCGGTGTTTGGTTTTCTGTTCTTGTGATAGTTTGCTGAGAATGATGGTTTCCAGCTGCATCCATGTCTCTACAAAGGACACAAACTCATCCTTTTTTATGGCTGCATAGTATTCCATGGTGTATATGTGCCACATTTTCTTAATCCAATCTGTCACTGATGGACATTTGGGTTGATTCCAAGTCTTTGCTATTGAGAATAGTGCCGCAATAAACATACGTGTGCATGTGTCTTTATAGCAGCATAATTTATAATCTTTTGGGTATATACCCAGTAATGGGATGGCTGGGTCATATGGTATATCTAGTTCTAGATCCTTGAGGAATCGCCATACTGTTTTCCATAATGGTTGAACTAGTTTACAATCCCACCAACAGTGTAAAAGTGTTCCTATTTCTCCACATCCTCTCCAGCACCTGTTGTTTCCTGACTTTTTAATGATTGCCATTCTAACTGGTGTGAGATGGTATCTCATTGTGGTTTTGATTTGCATTTCTCTCATGGCCAGTGATGATGAGCATTTTTTCATGTGTCTGTTGGCTGTATGAATGTCTTCTTTTTTTTTTTTTTTAATTTATTATTATTATACTTTAAGTTCTAGGGTACATGTGCATAACGTGCAGGTTTGTTACATATGTATACTTGTGCCATGTTGCTGTGCTGCACCCATCAACTCGTCATTTACATCAGGTATAACTCCCAATGCAATCCCTCCCTCTTCCCCCCTCCCCATGATAGGCCCCTGTATGTGATGTTCCCCTTCCTGAGTCCAAGTGATCTCATTGTTCAGTTCCCATCTATGAGTGAGAACATGCGGTGTTTGGTTTTCTGTTCTTGTGATAGTTTGCTTTTGAGAAATGTCTGTTCATATCCTTTGCCCACTTTTGGATGGGGCTGTTTGTTTTTTTCTTGTAAATTTGTTTGAGTTCTTTGTAGGTTCTGGATATTAGCCCTTTGTCAGATGAGTAGATTGCAAAAATTTTCTCCCATTCTGTAGGTTGCCTGTGCACTCTGATGGTAGTTTCTTTTGCTGTGCAGAAGTTCTTTAGTTTAATTAGATCCCATTTGTCAATTTTGGCTTTTGCTGCCGTTGCTTTTGGTGTTTTAGACATGAAGTCTTTGCCCATGCCTATGTCCTGAATGGTACTACCTAGGTTTTCCTCTAGGATTTTTATGGTATTAGGTCTAACATTTAAGTCTCTAATCCATCTTGAATTAATTTTTGTATAAGGAGTAAGGAAAGGATCCAGTTTCAGCTTTCTACTTATGGCTAGCCAATTTTCCCAGCACCATTTATTAAATAGGGAATCCTTTCCCCATTTCTTGTTTTTGTCAGGTTTGTCAAAGATCAGATGGCTGTAGATGTGTGGTATTATTTCTGAGGACTCTGTTCTGTTCCATTGGTCTATATCTCTGTTTTGGTGCCAATACCATGCTGTTTTGGTTACTGTAGCCTTGTAGTATAGTTTGAAGTCAGGTAGCGTGATGCCTCCAGCTTTGTTCTTTTGACTTAGGATTGTCTTGGAGATGCGGGCTCTTTTTTGGTTCCATATGAACTTTAAAGCAGTTTTTTCCAATTCTGTGAAGAAACTCGTTGGTAGCTTGATGGGGATGGCATTGAATCTATAAATTACCTTGGGCAGTATGGCCATTTTCACTATATTGATTCTTCCTATCCATGAGCATGGTATGTTCTTCCATTTGTTTGTGTCCTCTTTTATTTCACTGAGCAGTGGTTTGTAGTTCTCCTTGAAGAGGTCCTTTACATCCCTTGTAAGTTGGATTCCTAGGTATTTTATTATCTTTGAAGCAATTGTGAATGGAAGTTCATTCCTGATTTGGCTCTCTGTTTGTCTGTTACTGGTGTATAAGAATGCTTGTGATTTTTGCACATTAATTTTGTATCCTGAGACTGCTGAAGTTGCTTATCAGCTTAAGGAGATTTTGGGCTGAGACAATGGGGTTTTCTAAATATACAATCATGACATCTGCAAACAGGGACAATTTGACTTCGTCTTTTCCTAACTGAATACCCTTGATTTCTTTCTCTTGCCTAATTGCCCTAGCCAGAACTTCCAACACTATGTTGAATAGGAGTGGTGAGAGAGGGCATCCCTGTCTTGTGCCAGTTTGCAAAGGGAATTTTTCCAGTTTGTGCCCATTCAGGATGATATTGGCTGTGGGTTTGTCATAAATAGCTCTTATTATTTTGAGGTACGTTCCATCAATACCGAATTTATTGAGCGTTTTTAGCATGAAGGGCTGTTGAATTTTGTCAAAAGCCTTTTCTGCATCTATTGAGATAATCATGTGGTTCTTGTCTTTGGTTCTGTTTATATGCTGGATTATGTTTATTGATTTGCGAATGTTGAACCAGCCTTGCATCCCAGGGATGAAGCCCACTTGATCATGGTGGATAAGCTTTTTGATGTGTTGCTGAATCCGGTTTGCCAGTATTTTATTGAGGATTTTTGCATGGATGTTCATCAGGGATATTGGTCTAAAATTCTCTTTTTTTGTTGTGTCTCTGCCAGGCTTTGGTATCAGGATGATGTTGGCCTCATAAAATGAGTTAGGGAGGATTCCCTCTTTTCCTATTGATTGGAATAGTTTCAGAAGGAATGGTACCAACTCCTCCTTGTACCTCTGGTAGAATTCAGCTGTGAATCCATCTGGTCCTGGACTTTTTTTGGTTGGTAGGGTATTAATTATTGCCTCAATTTCAGAGCCTGCTATTGGTCTATTCAGGGATTCAACTTCTTCCTGGTTTATTCTTGGAAGAGTGTAAGTGTCCAGGAAATTATCCATTTCTTCTAGATTTTCCAGTTTATTTGCGTAGAGGTGTTTATAGTATTCTCTGATGGTACTTTGTATTTCTGTGGGGTTGGTGGTGATATCCCCTTTATCATTTTTAATTGCATCGATTTGATTCTTCTCTCTTTTCTTCTTTATTAGTCTTGCTAGTGGTCTGTCAATTTTGTTGATCTTTTCAAAAAACCAACTCCTGGATTCATTGATTTTTTGGAGAGTTTTTTGTGTCTCTATCTCCTTCAGTTCTGCTCTGATCTTAGTTATTTATTGCCTTCTGTTAGCTTTTGAATGTGTTTGCTCTTGCT
Source organism: Macaca fascicularis (assembly GCF_037993035.2). NCBI lineage: Eukaryota > Metazoa > Chordata > Mammalia > Primates > Cercopithecidae > Macaca > Macaca fascicularis. Next base: position 51,458,359 of record NC_088383.1, on the reverse strand, counting down.
TCTCTAGTTCTTTTAATTGCGATGTTAGAGTGTCAATTTTAGATCTTTCCTGCTTTCTCTTGTGGGCATTTAGTGCTATAAATTTCCCTCTGCACACTGCTTTAAATGTGTCCCAGAGATTCTGGTATGTTGTATCTTTGTTCTCATTGTTTTCAAAGAACATCTTTATTACTGCCTTCATTTCGTTATGTACCCAGTAGTCATTCAGGAGCAGGTTGTTCAGTTTCCGTGTAGTTGAGCGGTTTTGATTGAGTTTCTTAGTCCTGAGTTCTAGTTTGATTGCACTGTGGTCTGAGAGACAGTTTGTTATAATTTCTGTTCTTGTACATTTGCTGAGGAGTGCTTTACTTCCAATTACGTGGTCGATTTTGGAGTAAGTACGATGTGGTGCTGAGAAGACTGTATATTCTGTTGATTTGGGGTGGAGAGTTCTATAGATGTCTATTAGGTCTGCTTGCTGCAGAGATGAGTTCAATTCCTGGATATCCTTGTTAACTTTCTGTCTCGTTGATCTGTCTAATGTTGACAGTGGAGTGTTGAAGTCTCCCATTATTATTGTATGGGAGTCTAAGTCTCTTTGTAAGTCTCTAAGGACTTGCTTGATGAATCTGGGTGCTCCTGAATTGGGTGCATATATATTTAGGATAGTTAGCTCTTCCTGTTGAATTGATCCCTTTACCATTATGTAATGGCCTTCTTTGTCTCTTTTGATCTTTGATGGTTTAAAGTCTGTTTTATCAGAGACTAGTATTGCAACCCCTGCTTTTTTTTGTTCTCCATTTGCTTGGTAAATCTTCCTCCATCCCTTTATTTTGAGCCTATGTATGTCTCTGCGTGTGAGATGGGTCTCCTGAATACAGCAGACTGATGGGTCTTGACTCTTTATCCAGTTTGCCAGTCTATGTCTTTCAATTGGAGCATTTAGTCCATTTACATTTAAGGTTAATATTGTTATGAGTGAACTTGATCCTGCCATTATGATATTAACTGGTTATTTTGCTCGTTAGTTGATGCAGTTTCTTCCTAGCCTCGATGGTCTTTACATTTTGGCATGTTTTTGCAATGGCTGGTACCGGTTGTTCCTTTCCATGTTTAGTGCTTCCTTCAGGGTCTCTTGTAAGGCAGGCCTAGTGGTGACAAAATCTCTAAGCATTTGCTTATCTGTAAAGGATTTTATTTCTCCTTCACTTATGAAACTTAGTTTGGCTGGATATGAAATTCTGGGTTTAAAATTCTTTTCTTTAAGAATGTTGAATATTGGCCCCCACTCTCTTCTGGCTTGGAGAGTTTCTGCCGAGAGATCTGCTGTTAGTCTGATGGGCTTCCCTTTGGGGGTAACCCGACCTTTCTCTCTGGGTGCCCTTAAGATTTTTTCCTTCATTTCAACTTTGGTGAATCTGGCAATTATGTGTCTTGGAGTTGCTCTTCTCGAGGAGTATCTTTGTGGCGTTCTCTGTATTTCCTGGATTTGAATGTTGGCCTGCCCTACTAGGTTGGGGAAGTTCTCCTGGATGATATCCTGAAGAGTGTTTTCCAACTTGGTTCCATCTTCGCCCTCACTTTCAGGCACCCCAATCAGACGTAGATTTGGTCTTTTTACATAATCCCATACTTCTTGCAGGCTTTGTTCATTTCTTTTTCTTTTTTCTTTTGGTTTCTCTTCTCGCTTCATTTCATTCATTTGATCCTCAATCGCTGATACTCTTTCTTCCAGTTGATCGAGTCGGTTACTGAAGCTTGTGCATTTGTCACGTATTTCTCGTGTCATGGTTTTCATCTCTTTCATTTCGTTTATGACCTTCTCTGCATTAATTACTCTAGCCATCAATTCTTCCACTTTTTTTTCAAGATTTTTAGTTTCTTTGCGCTGGGTACGTAATTCCTCCTTTAGCTCTGAGAAGTTTGATGGACTGAAGCCTTCTTCTCTCATCTCATCAAAGTCATTCTCCGTCCAGCTTTGATCCGTTGCTGGCGATGAGCTGCGCTCCTTTGCCGGGGGAGATGCGCTCTTATTTTTGGAATTTCCAGCTTTTCTGCCCTGCTTTTTCCCCATCTTTTTGGTTTTATCTGCCTCTGGTCTTTGATGATGGTGATGTACTGATGGGGTTTTGGTGTAGGTGTCCTTCCTGTTTGATAGTTTTCCTTCTAGCAGTCAGGACCCTCAGCTGTAGGTCTGTTGGAGATTGCTTGAGGTCCGCTCCAGACGCTGTTTGCCTGGGTATCAGAAGCAGAGGCTGCAGAAGATAGAATATTTCTGAACAGCGAGTGTACCTGTCTGATTCTTGCTTTGGAAGCTTCCTCTCAGGGGTGTACTCCACCCTGTGAGGTGTGGGGTGTCAGACTGCCCCTAGTGGGGGATGTCTCCCAGTTAGGCTACTCAGGGGTCAGGGACCCATTTGAGCAGGGAGTCTGTCCCTTCTCAGATCTCAACCTCCGTGTTGGGAGATCCACTGCTCTCTTCAAAGCTGTCAGACAGAGTCTTTTGCGTCTGCAGAGGTTTCTGCTGTTTTTGTTATTTTTACTGTGCCCTGTCCCCAGAGGTGGAGTCTACAGAGAGAAGCAGGTTTCCTTCAGCTGCTGTAAGCTCCACCCAGTTCGAGCTTCCCAGCAGCTTTATTTACCTACTTAAGCCTCAGCAATGGCGGGCGCCCCTCCCCCAGCCTGGTTGCTGCCTTGCCGCGATATTGCAGACTGCTGTGGTAGCAATGAGGGAGGCTCCGTGGGCGTGGGACCCTCCCGGCCAGGTGTGGGATAAGATCTCCTGGTGTGCCTGTTTGCTTAAAGCGCAGTATTGGGGTGGGAGTTACCCGATTTTCCAGGTGTTGTGTGTCTCAGTTCCCCTGGCTAGGAAAAGGGATTCCCTTCCCCCTTGTGCTTCCCAGGTGAGGCGATGCCTCACCCTGCTTCAGCTCTCGCTGGTCGGGCTGCAGCAACTGACCAGCACCGATCGTCCGGCGCTCCCCAGTGAGATGAACCCAGTACCTCAGTTGAAAATGCAGAAATCACCAGTCTTCTGTGTCGCTCGCGCTGGGAGTTGGAGACTGGAGCTGTTCCTATTTGGCCATCTTGCTCCACCCCCCAGCCCTCTTTACACTGTTAAAAAAAGAAAGAAAGAGAACCCTGATGAAGCCACACCTGTTTATGGCACGTGTGTTTAGAACACATATGTTCCATGTACTAACGGTCAAAGGAAGAGTCTGCCTCACATGAACACAGATGTTTTCCTTTAAGCTGGAAGATAAACTTTATTTTCACTTTTTAAGATTCTCAAGGTTATTTATAGATGAGAAGCTAGAAGTAAAGGTTGTTGCATCATATGACATCATTTCTAGAAAATGAGCTTGTCAGCAAGGAATTACCCTAGTCATTTTTAAATGATTCCACTTAATAGAGTTCTTCAGACATTTCTTCTCTGTGATTTTCTCCCTCATCTACTTGAGCATTTTGCTATTTCTCATACTTGAATAATTCCTCAAGTCTCTCATCTCTTCTCCTGTTCCTAGAAATGTCATGTAAACTTGGAGATCATGCTAACTCCTCATGTTCCCCAGCTTACCAGATCCTCCATTCTGCTTCTTAGTCAAGCCTTGTTGACTTCGCTGTAAATCCCACACAGAAATTGTCCTTTATACCTGATGACCTCCTGAATACAAAAGCTACATTTTCCACTGCCTGCCAAAATCTTTCACTGGATATCTGGAGAACATTTTCCTTTATGTGTCCATTGTGAACCAAATGAGAACAAACACTATATTGTCTTCTCTTTTGCCCTTTTTACCCGTTCTGCAAACTACCCTACATGACAACTTTGTAGAATTGAAACTCAAAAATTGTTCTCACCCTTTTTCATCCTTTATGCCCTCACAAACTAGTCACTTTTCTAAAGATTCTCTGCTACATGTCCTGAATATCCATCCTGGACATCTGATGGACCCTGATGTCTCTTCCTGTCATTAATCTTGCATGTGACTTCCATTTCATAGGATTGATATTTTTAAATTTAGGTAATAATGATGTCATTTTCTGTTTTTAAAATTCCAATAAAATCTTCAGTGCATTTCTGTCATTAAATACATGCATCTTAGTCCAACATTTAATTGTTTTCAGTGTTCTCCCTTAAAACAGGGCTATTCATTTTTCCTTTATCTCCACTGTTTCTCCTATGTGATTCTTGTGCTGTAACTGAAGTGAACTATAATCAGGTTCCTAAATATTTGTTCAACTTTCCCAACCCTTTGCCATAGTTAATGCTGCTTTGTGTACCAGACATGCTCTCCATTTCTTCCTTCCTTTTATATCAACCTGCTAACATCTTTACCCAGCCTTTATTTTATCTTTTTATTTTATTTTTTTTATTACACTTTAAGTTCTAGGGTACATGTGCACAATGTGCAGGTTTGTTACATATGTATACATGTGCCATGTTGGTGTGCTGCACCTATTAACTCATCATTTACATTAGGTATATCTCCTAATCCTGTCCCATCCCCCTCCCCCCATTCCATGACAGGCCTCGGTGTGTGATGTTCCCCTTCCTGTGTCCAAGTGTTCTCATTGTTCAATTCCCACCTATGAGCAAGAACATGCAGTGTTTGGTTTTTTGTCCTTGCAATTGTTTGCTGAGAATGATGGTTTCCAGCTTCATCCTTGTCCCTACAAAGGACATGAACTCATCCTTTTTTATGGCTGCATAGCATTCTGTGGTGTATATGTGCTACATTTTCTTAATCCATTCTATCATTGATGGACATTTGGGTTGGTTCCAAGTCTTTGTTATTGTGAATAGTGCTGCAATAAACATACGTGTGCACATGTCTTTATAGCAGCATGATTGATAATCCTTTGGGTATATACCCAGTAATGGGATGGTGGGTCAAATAGTATTTCTAGTTCTAGATCCTTGAGGAGATGCTACACTGTATTCCACAATGGTTGAACTAGTTTACAGTCCCACCAACAGTGTAAAAGTGTTCCTATTTCTCCACATCCTCTCCAGCACCTGTTGTTTCCTGACTTTTTAATGATTGCCATTCTAACTGATGTGAGATGGTATCTCATTGTGGTTTTGATTTGCATTTCTCTGATGGCCAGTGATGGTGAGCATTTTTTCATGTGTCTGTTGGCTGCATAAACGTCTTCTTTTGAGAAGCATCTGTTCATATCCTTCACCCACTTTTTGATGGGGTGGTTTTATTTTTCTTGTAAATTTGTTTGAGTTCTTTGTAGGTTCTGGATATTAATCCTTTGTCAGATAAGTAGATTGCAAAATTTTTTCCCATTCTGTAGGTTGCCTGTTCACTCTGATGGCAGTTTCTTTTGCTGTGCAGAAACTCTTTAGTTTAATTAGATCCCATTTACCAATTTTGGCTTTTGTTGCCATTGCTTTTGGTGTTTTAGACATGAAGTCCTTGCCCATACCTATGTCTTGAATGGTATTGCCTAGGTTTTCTTCTAGGGTTTTTATGGTTTTAGGTCTAACATTTAAATCTTTATTCCATCTTGAATTAATATTTGTATAAGGTGTAAGGAAGGGATCAAGTTTCAGCTTTCCACATATGGCTAGCCAGTTTTCTCAGCACCATTTATTAAATAGGGAATCCTTTCCCCGTTTCTTGTTTTCATCAGGTTTGTCAAAGATCAGATGGTTTTAGATGTGTGGTATTACTTCTGAGGGCTCTGTTCTGTTCCATTGGTCTATATCTCTGTTTTGGTACCAGTACCAAGCTGTTTTGGTTACTGCAGCCTTGTAGTATAGTTTGAAGTCGTGATGCCTCCAGCTTTTTTCTTTTTGCTTAGGATTAACTTGGCAATGTGGGCTCTTTTTTTGTTCTATATGAACTTTAAAGTAGTTTTTTCCAATACTGTGAAGAAGGTCATTGGTAGCTTGATGGGAATGGCATTGAATCTATAAATTACCTTGGGCAGTATGGCCATTTTCACAATATTGATTCTTCCTATCCATGGGCATGGAATGTTCTTCCATTTGTTTGTGTCCTCTTTTATTTTATTGAGCAGTGGTTTGTAGTTATCCTTGAAGAGGTCCTTCACATCCCTTGTAAGTTGGATTCCTAGGTATTTTATTCTCTTTGTGAATGAGAGTTCACTCATGATTTGGCTCTCTGTTTATCTGTTATTGGTGTATAAGAATGCTTGTGATTTTTGCATATTGATTTTGTATGCTGAGACTTTGCTAAAGTTGCTTATCAGCTTAAGGAGATTTTGTTACCCAACCTTTAAAACTGCCTAATTTTGGCTGGGCACAGTGGCTCACGCCTGTAATCCCAACACTTTGGGAGGCCAACGTGGGCAGATCCCCATGTCAGGAGAGCGAGACCATTGTGGCTAATATGGTGAAACCCCATCTCTACTAAAAATACAAAAAATTAGCTGGACTTAGTGGCAGGCACCTGTAGTCACAGCTGCTCGGGAGGCTGAGGCAGGAGAATGGCATGAACCCAGGAGGCAGAGCTTGCAGTGAGCTGAGATTGCGCCACTGCACTCCAGCCTGGGTGACAAAGCGAGACTCCGTCTCAAAAACAAAAAACAACTGCCTAATTTTTCTAAAGTCTTTAGTGACAAGTACAGCTAGGTATACATTTTCATCTTTCTTTGAAATTCTGTGTTCCATTACTAGTACTTCTACAGGGATGCTTTTTCATTTAGACAAATATTTACTGACTCTTTATATCGATTGCTATGCTTTTATTATTTGTGTACTTTTATTGTGATTTTCTCAGCTTAGTTGATGATACCTTTATAAAGAAATACATTAGATTTTACTCATGTTTTAATGTCTGACTTATAGCTCTTATCACAGTAGATGTGGCACTGTAGTTATTGCAAGTCTTGCCTCTCAAGGATAAATCCTTATCTTGGAATCCTTCAAAATGGCAAGATGTTCATTCACATTCAATTGCATTGTCCACTGTGCCCTGCCATCATTTTCACATTTTACTCAATACCCATGGTCTGCATCAATCTGGAATCATGCATTCTGCCATCTGTCCCTTTCCTTGAATGTCCTGTTGGCTACAAAACAGCTAAGATTTACTAATGGGTTAATACGTTACTTCTACCCTAATTAAAACTATTGGTATTTAACAGGCATGTGGCCTAGATAAGGGGTGACTCAACTCTAGAGAATTTCTGACTGACTGGTAGGCTGATAGGGGTGATATTTTGGGGCTGGAACAGTTTTCAATGCCTGGTAGGTGGCTTACAAGTTTATCTGTGTCTGAGAGATAACGTGGGAGATTTCTGTAAAGATGCGCCCATGTACTCACTCACAAATATACCAGGACCCTGCAGTCCTATGAATGCCATGTTCCTAAGGACAGTAGTAAGGAGGAGCTACAGGCTCACCTACCTTTGTTCCTCAGGGAGCCAATGTGGTCCCAGCCATTGTGCGAGTCTGGATTCATACAAGATCACTTTTTATTCCAAATCACATCCTCATTTTTGTCTTGGTGTGAATGGAAACATTAAGAGAAATACAGAGGAAAATCAGAAAGGAATCTCCAGCAACTAGTGGGAATATTAATATTTTAAGATTCCATCTCTACCTTTAATGGGAACTTTACCTCTGTCTTTAGATTTTATGCCCCCTTCCCCTTGACCCATAATAACAATGGAATATTTTTATATTAATAGAATATTTATCCATGAGTTGGTGGAATAATTGGACCCTCAATATTGTGCTATGAAAGACTGAATATATTCCTGCTCTGAAACCTGATGAAATCTACTCTTCCAAGAAAAACCAAAGGCATGTTTTAATAAAATATCTTTTGATTAGTGCTTCTCTTTTTATAGTTGTGGAGTGGTACTGATGGTGGTGGTGTCTCGTCCATTCTTTCAGACACGTATTTCACATAAATGCACTAAACAATGCAGTTTTCTTTCTCTCTCTCTACACATACAAATACACATGCATACACTCATGCTTTTGACAATTAAAAATACATTATTTTAGATAATTTGGTGACAGAGGCCAGCAAGTTAACTCAGAAAATAGAGAAAACTTCTCTGTTAGACCTGTTAAATAGCATTTTCTATGAAAATAACATTGCAGTAAATTGATATGCTAGGCAGGAAATGACAAGCATTCTTTTATAATAGGTCACCACATATCTGATAGATATATCTGATGGGCTCACCTCGTTTTACCATAGTCCTCAATCTTGGGCCAGTTTTTTTGAAGCTGAAAATTGTAAGGCTATTGAGTGATAGATAAAAAATTGTATGTCAATAATCACTTGAATGAATGATTTTTTAAAAATCTTTTTTTAAATAAATATTTCACAAAGTTACTATGGAGTCTGCAATTATAACTAAATGTCTCACTGAGAACCAAGCACACAAAAATATACCCCATGAAAAGAAATTAAGCTAACATTTTAACTGAAGAATATAAATAAATACCAAGACTTATAAAGAATACAGGCATGCACACACATGTATAGTTTTCATATTAGTATGGCTTTGAAAATATTATGAAAAGGTCCAGCAAAGTTACCAGTCTTATCAATATAAAGACAGCTTGGATTTTTGTTAAAAACAAAATCAAATAAACAAACTTAAATTATAAAAGAATGCAAACACACACCTGCATGAGTGAAAGGATTTCATTAGATACTTATAATTCCATGAGTATTTAGATTTCAATAGTTTTGTATATCTTGTAAACACAGGTTCTTCATTTCCTCTCTTTCCATAAAAAATAACTTATAAACTAAAATGGGGGTAAAGTATGAAAAATAAAAAGGAGATAGACTGGGCGAGGTGGTTCATGCCTATAATCCCAGCATTTTGGGAGGTCAAGGCAGGTGGATCATGAGGTCAAGAGATCGAGACCATCCTGGTTAACACAGTGAAACCCCATCTCTACTAAAAATACAAAAAATTAGCCAGGCATGGTGGTGGGCGCCTATAGTCCTAGCTACTTGGGAGGCTGAGGCAGGAGAATGGAGTGAACCCGGGAGATGGAGCTGGCAGTGAGCTGAGACCGTGCCACTGCACTCCAGCCTGGGTGACAGAGTAAGACTCTGAAAAAAAGGAGATAAAGTAGAATCAAACAGATTTTTTTTTTCATTCATTCATTCAACAGCTATTTACTAAGTATCCACTATTTACCTGGAATTTCATGTTATTATTATATTACGTATCCATACATTCCAATAATAAAGGCTTCTCAATTATTATTTCTTTTTTATTGAAGAAATGGTGATATGGTTTAGATCTGTGTTCCCACCATATTAAATCGTAATCCTCAATGTTGGAGGTGGGGCCTGGTGGAAAGTGATTGGATCATAAGGGTGAATTTCTCACAAACGGTTTTTGCAATAGTGAGTGCTGTCTTTGCAATAGTACTGTCTTTGGTGCTGTCTTTGCAATAGTGAGTGCTCGAGAGATCTGGTGTTGAAAGTGTAGGGCACCTCCCCTCTCACTCTTACTCCTGCTCTCACCGTGTAAGATGATTGCTCCTCCTTTGCCTTCTGCCATGATTGGAATCTTCCTGCAGGTTCCCCACAAGCAGATTCTGTCATGCTTCCTGTACAACCTGCAAAATTGTGTGCCAGGGAAACCTCTTTTCTTTTAAATTACCCAGTCTCAGGTATTTCTTTATAGCAGTGCAAGAATGGCCTAACACAGAAAATTGGTACTGAGAATTGGGGCCTTGCTATAAATATACCTGAAAATATGGAAGCAGTTTTGGAACTGGATAACAGGAAGAGGTTAGAAGAGCTTCGAGGGCTCAGAAGAAGACAAGAAGATGAGGGAAAGTTCAGAACTTCTTAGAGACTTTAAATACTGATTAAATGGTTGTGACCAAAATGCTGATAATGATATGGACAGTGAAGTCTAGGCTGAGGAGGTCTCAGATCAAAATGAGGAACTGGGAACTAGGGGAAAGGTCACATATTATGTCTTAGCAAAGAGCTCAGCTGCATTGTGTTCATTCCCTAAGGACCTATGGAAGTTTGAACTCAAGAGTGATTATTTAGAGTATCTGCTGGAAGAAATTTCTAAGCATCAAAGTGTTCAAAATGTGGCATGGCTGCTTCTAACAACCTATGCTCAGATACAAGAGCAAAGAAATAAGTTAGAACTTATATTTAAAAGGGAACTAGAGTGTAAAGGTTTAAAACCTTTACAGCCTAGCCATGTGGCAGAGAAATAAAAAGCCTTTTTGGGAGAGGAATTCAAACAGGCTCTTCATGGAGCAACTACTTGTTAGAGGTATTTGCATTACTAAGAGGAGTCCAAGTGCTAATAACAAAGACAATGGAAAAAAGGCCATAAAGGCATTTTGGATATCTTCATGGCAACCCCTCCTGTCACAGGCCTGGAGATCTAGGAGGGAAGAATGATTGTGGGAGCCAGGCCCAGGGCCTGGCTGCCCCACATAGCCTCAGGATACTGCTTCCTACATCCTGGCCACTGAAGCTCCAGATGTAGTTCAAAGGGGCCCAGGTGTATCTTGTGCCACTGCTTCAGATGGTGCAAATCATAAGCCATGGTGCTTTCCATGTGATGCTAAGCCTGAGAGTGCACAGAATGCAAAAGTTTACTCATGGGAGTCTCTGTCTAGATTTCAGAGGATATATGGAAAAGCCTGGGTGTTCAGGGAGAATCCTGCTGCAGGGACAAAGCCCTTACAGAGAACCTCCTCTACTAAGGGAGTGTGGAGGGGAAATGTGGGATTGAAGCCTCCACACAGAGTCCCCACTGGAGCATGGCTTAGTGGAGCTGTAAGAAGAGGACCACCAACCTCCAGAACCCAGGATGGTAGATCCACCAACAGCTTGTACCATGCACCTGGAAAAGCCTCAGGCACTCAACATCAGCCCATGAGAGCAGCTGTTGTGACTGAAACCTGCAAAGCCACAAGGGCAGAGCTGTCCAAGGCCTAGGGAGCCCACTCCTCATACCAGCGTGTCCTGGATGTGGGACATGGAGTCAAAAGAAATTATTTTGGAGATTTAAGATTTAATGGCTGCCCTGATGGATTTTGGACTTGTGTGGGGCCTGTAGTCCTTTCTTTTGACTGATTTCTCCCTTTTGGAATGGGAATGATTTACCTAATGCCTTTAACCCCATTTATCTTGTAAATAACTCGTTTTTTATTTTACAGGTTCATAGGTAAAAGGAACTTGATTTGTCTCAGATGAGACTTTTTGGACTTTTGAGTTAATGCAGGAAAGAGTTAAGATTTTGAGGGATTATTGGGAAGTCATGATTATATTTTGCAATGTAAGAAGGAAATGAGATTTGAGAGGAGCCAGGGCAGAATAATATGGTTTGGATCAGTGTTCTCACCAAATCTCATGTTGAATGGTAATCCTCAGTGTTGCAGGTGGGGCCTGGTGGAAGGTAATTAGATCATGGAGGCAGATTTCTCATGAACAGTTTAGCACCATCCCCTTAGTGATGTCCTCACAATAGTGAGTTCTTGCAAAATCTGGTTAAGGGTGTGGTACTTCCCCCACTTACTCTTGCTCCTGCTCTTGCCATCTGAGATGCCTGCACCCTCTTCAGTTTCTGCCATAATTTGAAGCTTCCTTAGGCCTCCCTAGAAGCAGATGCCACCATGCTTCCTGTACAGCTTGCGGAATCATAAGGCAATCAAACCTCTGTTTTTAAAAATTGCCCAGCTCAGGCATTTTTTATAGCAATGTAAGAGCAGCCTCATACAAATGACATTTTTGTGCAATTCATATACTTACATGATTGTAAATTCCATGAAGAAAGAAAATATATTTTATATAATTCAAAATGTTGCTACTCTAGATAATATACATACATAAGGCAATGAAAATCTAGAAAATGTTTTTTTAAACCTAACTTGCATGTTTTTATGACACTGATCTTTCTTAAATAAGAAATATGATTTTTTTTCAAGAAGGATAAAATCAATTTGGACAGGTAGGATAAACACAAATTCAAAAAAAGAGGAAGGAAAGAAAGAAAAGAAGAAATAAGAAAGGAAGGAAAGGAGGGAGGAGGGGAAGGAAAGACAAAGTCCTAAGAAAATAAATTTAAGTATTAAGAATTGTAGTATGGATTCTATATTGTGCAGCCTGAAGCTACTAGAGTGGTGGAAGGCAGCTTTAAAAAATAAGTTGTGATGAGAGTTGAGGCTTGACAATGTACTGCTGAGTGAATGCCATTCAGAAGTGAGAAAAAATATATAATTAATAATATGGAGAGCAAAACATCATTATGCATTTGGGATACACTGTAAAATGGTCTTTCTAGGAAATGGAGGGATACATTTAGAAAGAAAATGATGTGTTGGCCTTGAAGAGCAGTCTAAAGAATTTTGGTTTCTTCAACAGCAGTAACAAATTAAACCTATTTTAAAAAGATTAGTGTTACAAAAACATGCAAGTTAGGTTTAAGAAGGAGCACGTTCTAGTTTTACATTGCCTTACAGATTATTTCAGAACATATGTCCTCAATGGCATGATAATAACCTGTTTGGTGAGAAGTAAAAAGTTGGAAAATACTGGGTTAGACAAAGTTGGACAGTTTTTTTTTAACTGCAGAACATTCTAGAACCTTAAGGTTTCAAATATACATTTTCACTTCTCCAATAAGGGAAAGTGTATGCACTGTTTTTATACTTGTTTGATCATAGGACACAGGAACAGTTAGTGAAATGCTATTCTAGGTTTTCTTTCTTTTTTATTTTTTTAAATTTTCTCAGTTCTTTATTTTTTTTATTTTCATTTTTTATTATAACTTAAGTTCTAGGGTACATGTGCACAACATGCAGGTTTGTTACATATGTATACATGTGCCATGTTGGTGTACTGCACCCATTAACTTGTCATTTACATTAGATATATCTCCTAATGCTAACCCTCCCCCCTACCCCCTCCCCACAATAGGCCCCAGTGTGTGATGTTCCTCTTCCTGTGTCCAAGTGATCTCATTGTTCAGTTCCCACCTATGAGTGAGAACATTCGATGTTTGGTTTTCTGTTCTTGCAATAGTTTGCTGAGAATGATGGTTTCCAGCTGCATCCATGTCCCTACAAAGGACACGAACTCATCCTTCTTTATGGCTGCATAGTATTCCATGGTGTATATGTGCCACATTTTCTTAATCCAGTCTGTCACTGATGGACATTTGGGTTGATTCCAAGTCTTTGCTATTGTGAATAGTGCCACAATAAACATACGTGTGCATGTGTCTACAGCAGCATAGATTGATAATCCTTTGGGTATATCCCTAGTAATGTGATGGCTGGGTCAAATGGTATTTCTAGTTCTACATCCTTGAGGAATCACCACACTGTCTTCCACAATGATTGAACTAGTTTACAGTCCCACCAACAGTGTAAAAGTGTTCCTATTTCTCCACATCCTCTGCAGCACCTGTTGTTTCCTGACTTTTTAATGATTGCCATTCTAACTGGTGTGAGATGGTATCTCATTGTGGTATTGATTTGCATTTCTCTGATGGCCAGTGATGACGAGCATTTTTTCCTGTGCCTGTTGGCTGTACGAATGTCTTCTTTTGAGAAGTGTCTGTTCATATCCTTTGCCCACTTTTTGGGGTTGTTTCTTTTTTTCTTGTACATTTGTTTGAGTTCTTTATAGGTTCTGGATATTAGCCCTTTGTCAGATGAGTAGATTGCAAAATTTTTCTCCCATTCTGTAGGTTGCCTGTTCACTCTGATGGTAGTTTCTTTTGCTGTGCAGAAGCTCTTTAGTTTAATTAGATCCCATTTGTCAATGTTTGCTTTTGTTGCCATTGGTTTTGGTGTTTTAGACATGAAGTCCTTGTCCATGCCTATGTCCTGAATGGTATTACCTAGGTTTTCTTCTAGTGTTTTTATGGTTTTAGGTCTAACATTTAAGTCTCTAATCCATCTTGAATTAATTTTCGTATAAAGAATAAGGAAAGGATCCAGTTTCAGCTTTCTACTTATGGCTAGCCAATTTTCCCAGCACCATTTATTAAGTAGGGAATCCTTTCCCCATTTCTTGCTTTTGTCAGGTTTGTCAAAGATCAGATGGTTATAGATGTGTGGTATTATTTCTGAGGACTCTGTTCTGTTCCATTGGTCTATATCTCTGTTTTGGTACCAGTACCATGCTGTTCTGGTTACTGTAGCCTTGTGGTATAGTTTGAAGTCAGGTAGCGTGATTTCTCCAGTTTTGTACTTTTGGCTTAGAATTGTCTTGGCAATGCGGGGTCTTTTTTGGTTCCATATGAACTTTAAATCAGTTTTTTTCCAATTCTGTGAAGAAACTCATTGGTAGCTTAATGGGGATGGCATTGAATCTATAAATTACCTTGGGCAGTATGGCCATTTTCACTATATTGATTCTTCCTATCCATGAGCATGGTATGCTCTTCCATTTGTTTGTATCCTCTTTTATTTCACTGAGCAGTGGTTTGTAGTTCTCCTTGAAGAGGTCCTTTATATCCCTTGTAAGGTGGATTCCTAGGTATTTTATTCTCTTTGAAACAATTGTGAATGGGAGTTCAGTCATGATTTGGCTCTCTGTTTGTCTGTTTTTTGTGTATAAGAATGCTTGTGATTTTTGCACATTGATTTTGTATCCTGAGACTTTGCTGAAGTTGCTTATCAGCTTAAGGAGATTTTGGGCTGAGATGATGGGGTTTTCTAAATAGACAATCATGTCATCTGTAAACAAGGACAATTTGACTTCTTTTCCTAATTGAATACCCTTTATTTCTTTCTCTTGCCTGATTGCCCTAGCCAGAACTCCCACCACTATATTGAATAGGAGTGGTGAGAGAGGGCATCCCTGTCTTGTACCTGTTTTCAAAGGGAATGCTTCCAGTTTTAGCCCATTCAGTATGATATTGGCTGTGGGTTTGTCATAAATAGCTCTTATTATTTTGAGATACGTTCCATCACTACCAAATTTATTGAGAGTTGTTAGCATGAAGGGCTGTGGAATTTTGTCAAAGGCCTTTCCTGCATCTATTGAGATAATCATGTGGTTTTTGTCTTTGGTTCTGTTTATATGCTGGGTTACATTTATTGATTTGTGTATGTTGAACCAGCCTTGCATCTCAAGGATGAAGTCCACTTGATCATGGTGGATAAGCTTTTTGATGTCCTGCTGGATTCGGTTTGCCAGTATTTTATTGAGAATTTTTGCATCGATGTTCATCAGAGATATTGGTCTAAAATTCTCTTTTTTTGTTGTGTCTCTGCCAGGCTTTGGTATCAGGATGATGTTGGCCTCATAAAATGAGTTAGGGAGGATTCCTTCTTTTCTGTTGATTGGAATAGTTTCAGAAGGAATGGTACCAGTTCCTCCTTGCACCTCTGGTAGAATTTGACCGTGAATCCATCTGGTCCTGGACTTTTTTTGGTTGATAGGCTATTAATTATTGCCTCAATTTCAGAACCTGCTATTTGTCTATTCAGGGATTCAACTTCTTCCTGGTTTAGTCTTGGGAGAGTGTAGGTGTCCAGAAGTTTATCCATTTCTTCCAGGTTTTCTAGTTTATTTGCATAGAGGTGTTTATAGTATTCTCTGCTGGTAGTTTGTATTTCTGTGGCATGGGTGGTGATATCCCCTTTATCATTTTTTATTGCATCTATTTGATTCTTCTCTCTTTTCTTCTTTATTTGTCTTGCTAGCGGTCTATAGATTTCATTATGATCTGTTACCATCTAAAATCTGAATAAGTGTTTTGTCATGTGGTGAGCACAGTTTCCAAAAAGATTTTGTAAACAAGGTGGTTTAAATATACGTATAGAGAGAGTGGCCGATCAATAGATTTCATTTTAATAATAACAGAGTGAAGAGAAAACAAAGGATATCTGGCAATGGCTTATTTTGAAATAGTCATCTAAGTAAAAATATTTAACAGCAATTTTTGTTTGTGATATTTATATAATTCATGTTATATAATTTTATATATTATATATCACTATACTAAATATAATATATTGGTGGAGATAAAACATAGTTTTATTTTTAGAGGATGAGAAAAATCTAAAATAGAGTCAATCCATTTGTGTGAATGCATTAAATACTAGAGCAAATTTAAAGGGTAAAATAATATAACATTGAATGTTTTAAAAATGTTATTAAAAGGGTGCTAATGCAGAAATGCGCTACTAATGATTTTGTGTTTTGGATCTGAGCTATGTTCACTTATTATCAATTTATTATCAAATACTCCTGCTTTTTTGAAAAAATGGAAACCTTTTATATGCAGCATAAAAGCAGAAATAAGTCAATTACTATGATGGAAATAGTTGGAAATGCAATGTACAATTTCATATTAAATCAAATTCAGAGTGTTTCTTGGCCTAGTTTTCTAATGCTTTCTGCAACCATAAAATTTGGCTGCAACAGGGTAATAGAATACTGGTGAGAAAATACTGGGATTATTAGCACTTTTTTAAAAGGAGAAACGAAGAAATCAAAGGAGTAAAACCATTGTGTGCAAAGCAGTGCATGTTTACTCCCCTAACAACTGAAAAAGCATAGCAATTTTGGATCAGAACCACGGCGCATTGAAAGGAGTTTGTCATTTGTGTTCACATCCTCAGGCATTGAAAAATATCACCTGGCAAGTGTCCCACCTGGGTGGGCAGAGGCGGCACTGCCTTTCTCCTGGCTGTGTGCCCACATCCACAGCCTGTTCCTGTTTCCCCTCCATGTTAGAAGGGATGGTTGTGGGAGGCCACATGGCACATGTCAAAGCCAAACAAAACCAATGCCCTGCTCTTCTTCTTCATACAGCTCCCATATTCACTATGAAAGCCCAGAATTCCTCATCCTAATGATGGTGCAGGAGCCTTGGGTTATGGCCAGTCCTCTCCCCGGCAGCTCCTCTCTTCTCTGGCCTCTCTCTTGGCTGACAGAGTGATGGTTTCTTTCCATGAGAGACTCTGATAAGAACTTGACTTTAAAATAGGTTTGTTATTCCTATATATGTACACGCACAAACACATACACACTTTTATGCTGACTATAAAAAATTATTTAAAAAATTTCCAGCTGGACATGGTGGTTCACACCTGTAATCTCAGGACTTTGGGAAGCCAAGGTGGGTGGATCACCTGAGGTCAGGAGTTCAAGACCAGCCTGACCAACATGACTAAACACGATCTCTACTAAAAATACAAACATTAGCTGAGCGTGGTGGTGCGCACCTGTAATCCCAGCTACTCAGGAGGCTGAGACAGGAAAATTGCTTGAACCAGGAGGCGGAGGTTGCAGTGAGCCAGGATTGTTCCATGGCATCTCAGCCTGGGCAACAGAGCAAGAAAAAATATTCAATTTTTTTTTTTTTCAGAAAAGCAGTAGCATTTGATAATAAACGAACATAGCTGAGATCCAAATAAACAAATTTATTAATAGTGCATTCCTGCATTGACACTCTTCTAATAACTTTTTTAAATGATTCAATGTCATATTATTTTACCATTTAAGTTTGCTCTATAATTTAATGCATTCACACAAATAGATGTTCTCTTTTTCAGATTTCTCTCATCCCTATAGAAATAAAATCATGTTTTTTCTCCACCAATGTGTTAGATTATATTTATTACGTATGGTATATATAGCACATATAGTTATATATATATATAAATGTTATGTATTTTTTATTGGTGCAAAGTCATTGTTTTCTTGAACCCAAAAGCCATAAAAGTACACATGCCACAGACACACATAGTGACAATCTGTAGGTTTAGAGATGAGCAACCAACTCAATTTAAAAAAATATTTTCTTATTTAGAGGTGTACTTTCTTTTCAATACAATTCATCTTCCCACAATCTCCCCCTTTAATTATTTGTGGAAAATATGAGCCCTTTGAGAATTTAAAACCCCTATTTCATGGGCAATTTTCATTGTTTGCTTTGTTTTCTGACTTATTCTCCGTTTATAACACTGTCAGTTGATAGCAGTCAGCATTTAGGATAGATTAACAGCATGGCAGAATCAATAATTTATTTTTTTTCTTTTGTAGTTGAGTTGGAATTTCGTGCTTTTAATTGTGTTTTCAGAGATAACTTGAGGTTTTGTGTTTTGGGGGTTTTGGTTGTTCCTTAAAAGAGGCGGAGGGGTGGAATTTTTTTTTTTTTTTTTTTTTTTTTTTTTTTTTTTTTTTTTTTGAGTCAGAGGCTCATCCTGTCACCCAGGCTGGAGTGCAGGGGTGCAATCTCAGCTCACTGCAAGCTGGGATGGATCTTTTACAGCAAGAGTTACTTTTGTTTTCATAAAAGACTTAAATCTTATTGCATTGTTTTGTTTTTCCCCCAGGAGTTAGGTTAAAGGTTATCTCCCTAAAAACTTCAGACTGGTCATTTGGCTCTGTGCTAAGTAAATAACTTTGTTCTGAGATTTTAACTTATGTTTTGGTAAACCCAGCAGCAGTTAGGGCTGTGGTGTTTTCATTTGCATAAAGTGCACCTCAGAGGAAGTTAATGCATAATAGTATATTGCTAGAATCTGTGGAAAATTCGAGTTTTTATTTCTCTTTACTTATAATGTGCTTGTTGGGCCATTTAACTGAAAACACATCAGCAGTGTTCAAAACAGAAATAGGTATATCTAATTATGTGCATAAACAATAAGCCAAGGTTACAACATCTGATACTTTTGTGCAATCATGAATTCTGGGCTTTAGGCTTCCCAGCATGGGGGACCGTTTTGGTCAAAGGCACAGTGACTGTTCCAGGGTTCAGATAACAGGGGTGCAAAAGGAGATGTGAACAGTCATGTTTGCTCTAGTCATCGGGGACCCCAGAGGCTGATTTTCTAGTTCACATTTATTTTCCTAGCTTTAGTACAATGAACTTCTGTATTTTTTCTTTGCTTCTCTTTCTAAACCAACTTGGTATTGGGGGGTGGGTGTAGTGACCCTTTCATATTTTAACTCTTTGTTTTTTGGAGTTAGTTATGTTTCTTGTCAATGTTTTCCTCCTCCCTCTAATTATTCCTTTGCAGGATCATCCATTTGTAAGGCTGGACTGGAATTTGAGGGGCCACCTTGGGAAAAAGAAGTGAACATGTGCTGAGCAGCTACTATGAGCTGGGCTCTTTCACCTGCTCTCTGGGTGAACTCCTGGCCCTCAAGTCTTTGGACTTGGACAATCTGTAGCTAGGAAGAAACACAACCACAGTCCAACCTATTCTTCAGTTACATTCAAGAGGCCAAGTGAGGTGAAATTGTTTACCCAATTTTCTATACTTTCATTGTGGGTGCTAAGTGGGGGTGGAGAGTGAAATCAAAAACTAAAATAATCATAAGAACAATAAAAACAACCTGTTCCTCTGAGAGAACAAATGTTTTTGTAATCACAGACACGTTTCTTTAGCTGCTGTATAAGCCAAATACTGTTTTTCCTCTCAGTAGACAATTGACTGCTCTTCTCACATATACGTCCATGCATGATTTGTTGTCAAATATTTACATAGAATCTGCCATAGCAGTGTGTTCCCACACCCCAACACACAGAGCCAGTGTGTTTGGTGTTAGAATTCTCCGAACTGTGGACTAAGGACACTGTTTGGAATGATCCAGATTCCAATCGGTGTTCTGCCCACTGGACGATGCTGCTCTGAGACAGTGTGGGAGGTGACCCAAATATCAGACAGTGTGAAAGCCACTCATGTCTGACCTCTGCTTGGTGAGCCAGAGGAAGCTGCGTGAATGGGAAGAAATAATGAATTGCTTGCAGGAAAGTATATGAGAACCTACTGAATAAGACTTGGTGCTAATCAACACAAGGACCCTGGCACTGTTTTAAAACAGATGCCTCCACACTCTTAGAGGAAGGAGGGAGGACAGAGTGTCTTCTCAAATTTCTTTCAAACCCTTTTGTTTTCTAAACAATGAAGAAAAAAAAAAAAGAATGTGGGTAAAATAGCTTTCACCCAAATGATAGCATAGACATAGCAATACTGTATTTCCTAGTGTTCTTTTGGATTAATAAACTCCCTTCTACTACATATTGTTTACAATTTTGTCCTCATTAACTTCTAAATTATCCATAAATGTCTATTTCTCTTAATTCAAGATTCAACTGGTCTAGAAGAATTTCTCCAACATATTAAATTGTCTTTGACCACAATTACCTTTTGACACTTAAATATATATACTCTCTTTTAAAGAAATGCCTTTTTTGCTTATCTCTGTCCATCCCCTCAAAATCCTTCTAAATAAACAATTTGGGCTTACATTGTACTTAATTTTTCTTTTAGCTACACATGCTGTTAGAAATAAATGCTTGGTTCCCCAAAGAGGAATCAGCACTCTGGCGAAGAGTTTTCTCAGCAAGGCAAATTTGCTTCTGCAGAAGGATGCTGCTCGTGAGTCTGGTCACCATGAGAGCACACTGAACAAAGATGGGGAAAGGTTTTTATTCCTAAGGCAGCTTGTCCCTGCTACTGTGTCCAGTCTGCATTGACTGAAGTTGGACTTCACAATCTAAGCTGAACCTGAGTGGCTAACTTGAAGGGGGCAGGAGTGTGGTTACACTGGCAGAAAGGCCAGTTTCAGTGGGAAGGGCCATTGTGTCAGGAGGGGTAATTTACAGAATGAGTAGCAGATGTGGGCTCTGTAGATAAGGACTGGTGGGAAGGTTGTTTACTGAAACCGAGACAGGGAGGCATAAAGGATAAGGATAGTTTGGCCTTTGAAGCAGGAAACAAAGAGCAAGGATGCTGAACAAGCTAAACCTTTGAAGAGGAACTTCTTTTGTATCTGACACCTGCTGAAATGGGATAAATTTTACTTAACTTATTGCACTTTCATTTTTAAATATGTTAGTGATTTGAGATCTGTGTTCATATTTATCTCTACAACTAGGTTGTGATAACCTTGAGAACAGATGCCTCCACAGACCTTGGTCCCCTGCATTTCTGTACCCTAAGACTGCATGCAGTGCCTCTGTGTAATATCATGGCAGCATACGTTGCAACCAGATGAGGTCTTGGTTAATTAAATATTTTCACATGTCTAACTCATCTTTTCAGTGAGATCATAAACTCTGCAAGAGCTGTGTACTTGACTCCCTCTGGTTCTTGACAAATGTTAGGTATTTAAACTAAACATGAATCAGTCGAAATAAGGCAAGAGACAATCACAGTGAGTAAGAATCTGTACTGAACATATGCTGGCATGCTGCTATTTCTACACGTTAGTATGATATGTACTACTTGCTAGATGCTGCCTCAAGTAGTTTTCATGCATTACCTGCTTTGTTTCTCCCACCCTATGATATAGGTATAATTACTATTCCCATTGATTGAGAAGCAACAAAATTAAGGCACAGTAAGGTAAGTAATTTGCCCAAGTTGATATTACTCAGAATTAATAGAACTGGTATCTCACCCAAGTTTTCTTTCTCCAAGATCAAGCCATTATCCAGTAATACTCTAAGGCAGGGGTCCCCAACCCTGGACTTGTAAGGGCCTGTTAGGAACAGGGCTGTACAGAAGGAGGTGAGTCAGGGGCAAGCGAGCAAAGCTTCATCTGTGTTTACAGCCACTCCCCATTGCTTACATTACCACCTGAGCTCTGCCTCCTGTCACATCAGTGGCCGCATTAGATTCTCATAGGAATGTGAACCCTATTGTGAACTGCATATGTGAGGGATCTAGGTTACATACCCCTTATGAGAATCTAATGCCTGATGTTCTGTTAGCATCTCTTATCACCCTCAGATTGGACCATCTAGTTGCAGGAAAACAAGCTTAGGGCTTCCACTAATTCCACATTATGGTGAGTTGTGTAATTATTTAATTATATATTACAATGTAATGATAATAGAAATAAAGTACACAATAAATGTAATATGCTGGAATCATCCTGAAACCATCCCCCACCCCTGAATGGAAAAATTGTCTTCCATGAAACCAGTCCCTGGTGCCAAAACGTTTGGGGACTGCTGCTATAAGTAATTTATGTCCCATATTACTTGATAGTAAATTTTTAGTTTTTCATTAAGTTAAAATCTACAGATAAAAATTCTTCCTCTTTAGGACTTAGTTCTTTGAGTTTGGACAAATGCATACAGTCATGTGATCATCAAAAAATGAAGATAAATAATAGTTTATCAACAAAAAAATCCCCCATGCTGCTTGAAAGTCAACTTTCCCCTGGCAACCACTAATCTTATCTCTATACTTATGGTTTTGCATATTTCAAAACTGAATTATATAATATGTGGTCTTTTGAATCTGACATACTTCACTTACATTAATCACTTCAAGATTCATCCATGTTGTGGCTTGTTTCAGTAGTTTATTCATTCCATTGCTGAATTCCATTGTGTGGATGTATGACAGCTTATCCACTCAGGAGCTGAGGTGTGACTGAGTGGTTTCCAGTTTTTGTTGATTCTGAATAAAGCCACTTTAAACATTTGCATACTGGTATTTGTGTTAACATAAGTGTTTATTTTAGTTGGAATACTACCTAGGAGTAAGGTTTCTGGGTCAAAGAATAATTATATGTTTAGCTTTCTGAGAACTTCCCAATTATTTTCTGAAGTTGCTGTACCATTTTGCATTTTTACCAGAAATGTATGTTTCCAATGTCTCCATATCCTAACTGGTATTTGGCACTACCTTTTTTTCAATTTATCCTTTTTAATTGTTTTATAATTTTAGATTTTCCATTTAAATCTATGATTCACTTTGAATTTTTTTTTATTTTAAAAATGGAATCCGGGCGGAGCAAGATGGCAGAATAGGAACAGCTCCAGTCTCCAACTCCCAGCGCGAGCGACACAGAAGACCGGTGATTTCTGCATTTTCAACTGAGGTACTGGGTTCATCTCACTGGGGAGTGCCGGACGATCGGTGCTGGTCAGCTGCTGCAGCCCGACCAGCGAGAGCTGAAGCAGGGCGAGGCATCGCCTCACCTGGGAAGCGCAAGGGGGAAGGGAATCCCTTTTCCTAGCCAGGGGAACTGAGACACACAACATCTGGAAAACCAGGTAACTCCCACCCCAATACTGCGCTTTAAGCAAACAGGCACACCAGGAGATCATATCCCACACCTGGCCGGGAGGGTCCCACACCCACGGAGCCTCCCTCATTGCTAGCACAGCAGTCTGTGATCTACCGGCAAGGCAGCAGCGAGGCTGGGGGAGGGGCGCCCGCCATTGCTGAGGCTTAAGTAGGTAAACAAAGCTCCTGGGAAGCTCGAAGTGGGTGGAGCTCACAGCAGCTCAAGGAAACCTGCCTGTCTCTGTAGACTCCACCTCTGGGGACAGGGCAATAACAAACGCAGCCGAAACCTCTGCAGACGCAAACGACTCTGTCTGACAGCTTTGAAGAGAGCAGTGAATCTCCCAACACGGAGGTTGAGATCTGAGAAGCGACAGACTCCCTGCTCAAGTGGGTCCCTAACCCCTGAGTAGCCTAATTGGGAGACATCCCCCACTAGGGGCAGTCTGACACCCCACACCTCACAGGGTGGAGTACACCCCTGAGAGGAAGCTTCCAAAGCAAGAATCAGACAGGTACACTCGCTGTTCAGAAATATTCTATCTTCTGCAGCCTCTGCTGCTGATACCCAGGCAAACAGCGTCTGGAGCGGACCTCAAGCAATCTCCAACAGACCTACAGCTGAGGGTCCTGACTGCTAGAAGGAAAACTATCAAACAGGAAGGACACCTACACCAAAACCCCATCAGTACATCACCATCATCAAAGACCAGAGGCAGATAAAACCACAAAGATGGGGAAAAAGCAGGGCAGAAAAGCTGGAAATTCCAAAAATAAGAGCACATCTCCCCCGGCAAAGGAGCGCAGCTCATCGCCAGCAACCGATCAAAGCTGGACGGAGAATGAGAGACTTTGACGAGATGAGAGAAGAAGGCTTCAGTCCATCAAACTTCTCAGAGCTAAAGGAGGAATTACGTACCCAGCGCAAAGAAACTAAAAATCTTGAAAAAAAAGTGGAAGAATTGATGGCTAGAGTAATTAATGCAGAGAAGGTCATAAACGAAATGAAAGAGATGAAAACCATGACACGAGATATACGTGACAAATGCACAAGCTTCAGTAACCGACTCGATCAACTGGAAGAAAGAGTATCTGCGATTGAGGATCAAATGAATGAAATGAAGCGAGAAGAGAAACCAAAAGAAAAAAGAAGAAAAAGAAATGAACAAAGCCTGCAAGAAGTATGGGATTATGTAAAAAGACCAAATCTACGTCTGATTGGAGTGCCTGAAAGTGAGGGGGAAAATGGAACCAAGTTGTAAAACACTCTTCAGGATATCATCCAGGAGAACTTCCCCAACCTAGTAGGGCAGGCCAACATTCAAATCCAGGAAATACAGAGAATGCCACAAAGATACTCCTCGAGAAGAGCAACTCCAAGACACATAATTGCCAGATTCACCAAAGTTGAAATGAAGGAAAAAATCTTAAGGGCAGCCAGAGAGAAAGGTCGGGTTACCCACAAAGGGAAGCCCATCAGACTAACAGCAGATCTCTCAGCAGAAACTCTCCAAGCCAGAAGAGAGTGGGGGGCCAATATTCAACATTCTTAAAGAAAAGAATTTTAAACCCAGAATTTCATATCCAGCCAAACTAAGTTTCATAAGTGAAGGAGAAATAAAATCCTTTACAGATAAGCAAATGCTTAGAGATTTTGTCACCACTAGGCCTGCCTTACAAGAGACCCTGAAGGAAGCACTAAACATGGAAAGGAACAACCGGTACCAGCCATTGCAAAAACATGCCAAAATGTAAAGACCATCGAGGCTAGGAAGAAACTGCATCAACTAACGAGCAAAATAACCAGTTAATATCATAATGGCAGGATCAAGTTCACACATAACAATATTAACCTTAAATGTAAATGGACTAAATGCTCCAATTGAAAGACACAGACTGGCAAACTGGATAAAGAGTCAAGACCCATCAGTCTGCTGTATTCAGGAGACCCATCTCACACACAGAGAGATACATAGGCTCAAAATAAAGGGATGGAGGAAGATTTACCAAGCAAATGGAGAACAAAGAAAAGCAGGGGTTGCAATACTAGTCTCTGATAAAACAGACTTTAAACCATCAAAGATCAAAAGAGACAAAGAAGGCCATTACATAATGGTAAAGGGATCAATTCAACAGCTAGAGCTAACTATCCTAAATATATATGCACCCAATACAGGAGCACCCAGATTCATAAAGCAAATCCTTAGAGACTTACAAAGAGACTTAGACTCCCATACAATAATAATGGGAGACTTCAACACTCCACTGTCAACATTAGACAGATCAACGAGACAGAAAGTTAACAAGGATATCCAGGAATTGAACTCATCTCTGCAGCAAGCAGACCTAATAGACATCTATAGAACTCTCCACCCCAAATCAACAGAATATACATTCTTCTCAGCACCACATCGTACTTACTCCAAAATCGACCACGTAATTGGAAGTAAAGCACTCCTCAGCAAATGTACAAGAACAGAAATTATAACAAACTGTCTCTCAGACCACAGTGCAATCAAACTAGAACTCAGGACTAAGAAACTCAATCAAAACCACTCAACTACACGGAAACTGAACAACCTGCTCCTGAATGACTACTGGGTACATAACGAAATGAAGGCAGAAATAAAGATGTTCTTTGAAAACAATGAGAACAAAGATACAACACACCAGAATCTCGGGGACACATTTAAAGCAGTGTGCAGAGGGAAATTTATAGCACTAAATGCCCACAAGAGAAAGCAGGAAAGATCTAAAATTGACACTGTAACATCGCAATTAAAAGAACTAGAGAAGCAAGAGCAAACACATTCGAAAGCTAGCAGAAGGCAGGAAATAACTAAGATCAGAGCAGAACTGAAGGAGATAGAGACACAAAAAACTCTGCAAAAAATCAATGAATCCAGGAGTTGGTTTTTTGAAAAGATCAACAAAATTGACAGACCACTAGCAAGACTAATAAAGAAGAAAAGAGAGAAGAATCAAATCGACGCAATTAAAAATGATAAAGGGGATATCACCACCAACCCCACAGAAATACAAAGTACCATCAGAGAATACTATAAACACCTCTACGCAAATAAACTGGAAAATCTAGAAGAAATGGATAATTTCCTGGACACTTACACTCTTCCAAGACTAAACCAGGAAGAAGTTGAATCCCTGAATAGACCAATAGCAGGCTCTGAAATTGAGGCAATAATTAATACCCTACCAACCAAAAAAAGTCCAGGACCAGATGGATTCACAGCTGAATTCTACCAGAGGTACAAGGAGGAGTTGGTACCATTCCTTCTGAAACTATTCCAATCAATAGGAAAAGAGGGAATCCTCCCTAACTCATTTTATGAGGCCAACATCATCCTGATACCAAAGCCTGGCAGAGACACAACAAAAAAAGAGAATTTTAGACCAATATCCCTGATGAACATCCATGCAAAAATCCTCAATAAAATACTGGCAAACCAGATTCAGCAACACATCAAAAAGCTTATCCACCATGATCAAGTGGGCTTCCTCCCTGGGATGCAAGGCTGGTTCAACATTCGCAAATCAATAAACATAATCCAGCATATAAACAGAACCAAAGACAAGAACCACATGATTATCTCAATAGATGCAGAAAAGGCTTTTGACAAAATTCAACAGCCCTTCATGCTAAAAACGCTCAATAAATTCGGTATTGATGGAACGTACCTCAAAATAATAAGAGCTATTTATGACAAACCCACAGCCAATATCATCCTGAATGGGCACAAACTGGAAAAATTCCCTTTGCAAACTGGCACAAGACAGGGATGCCCTCTCTCACCACTCCTATTCAACATAGTGTTGGAAGTTCTGGCTAGGGCAATTAGGCAAGAGAAAGAAATCAAGGGTATTCAGTTAGGAGAAGAAGAAGTCAAATTGTCCCTGTTTGCAGATGTCATGATTGTATATTTAGAAAACCCCATTGTCTCAGCCCAAAATCTCCTTAAGCTGATAAGCAACTTCAGCAAAGTCTCAGGATACAAAATTAATGTGCAAAAGTCACAAGCATTCTTATACACCAGTAACAGACAAACAGAGAGCCAAATCATGAATGAACTTCCATTCACAATTGCTTCAAAGAGAATAAAATACCTAGGAATCCAACTTACAAGTGATGTAAAGGACCTCTTCAACGAGAACTACAAATCACTGCTCAGTGAAATAAAAGAGGACACAAACAAATGGAAGAACATACCATGCTCATGGATAGGAAGAATCAATATAGTGAAAATGGCCATACTGCCCAAGGTAATTTATAGATTCAATGCCATCCCCATCAAGCTAACAATGACTTTCTTCACAGAATTGGAAAAAACTGCTTTAAAGTTCATATGGAACCAAAAAAGAGCCCGCATCTCCAAGACAATCCTAAGTCAAAAGAACAAAGCTGGAGGCATCACGCTACCTGACTTCAAACTATACTACAAGGCTACAGTAACCAAAACAGCATGGTACTGGTACCAAAACAGAGATATAGACCAATGGAACAGAACAGAGTCCTCAGAAATAATACCACACATCTACTGCCATCTGATCTTTGACAAACCTGACAAAAACAAGAAATGGGGAAAGGATTCCCTATTTAATAAATGGTGCTGGGAAATTGGCTAGCCATAAGTAGAAAGCTGAAACTGGATCCTTTCCTTACTCCTTATACGAAAATTAATTCAAGATGGATTAGAGACTTAAATGTTAGACCTAATACCATAAAAATCCTAGAGGAAAACCTAGGTAGTACCATTCAGGACATAGGCATGGGCAAAGACTTCATGTCTAAAACACCAAAAGCAACGGCAGCAAAAGCCAAAATTGACAAATGGGATCTAATTAAACTAAAGAGCTTCTGCACAGCAAAAGAAACTACCATCAGAGTGAACAGGCAACCTACAGAATGGGAGAAAATTTTTGCAATCTACTCATCTGACAAAAGGCTAATATCCAGAACCTACAAAGAACTCAAACAAATTTACAAGAAAAAAACAAACAGCCCCATCCAAAAGTGGGCAAAGGATATGAACAGACAGTTCTCAAAAGAAGACATTCATACAGCCAACAGACACATGAAAAAATGCTCATCATCACTGGCCATCAGAGAAATGCAAATCAAAACCACAATGAGATTCCATCTCATACCAGTTAGAGTGGCGATCATTAAAAAGTCAGGAAACAACAGGTGCTGGAAAGGATGTGGAGAAATAGGAACACTTTTACACTGTTGGTGGGATTGTAAACTAGTTCAACCATTATGGAAAACAGTATGGCGATTCCTCAAGGATCTAGAACTAGATGTACCATATGACCCAGCCATTCCATTACTGGGTATATACCCAAAGGATTATAAATTATGCTGCTATAAAGACACATGCACACGTATGTTTATTGCAGCACTATTCACAACAGCAAAGACTTGGAATCAACCCAAATGTCCATCAGTGACAGATTGGATTAAGAAAATGTGGCACATATACACCATGGAATACTATGCAGCCATCAAAAAGGATGAGTTTGTGTCCTTTGTAGGGACATGGATGCAGCTGGAAGCCATCATTCTTAGCAAACTGTCACAAGAACAGAAAACCAAACACCGCATGTTCTCACTCATAGGTGGGAACTGAACAATGAGATCACTTGGACTCAGGAAGGGGAACATCACACACTGGGGCCTATCATGGGGAGGGGGACGGGGGGAGGGATTGCACTGGGAGTTATACCTGATGTAAATGACGAGTTGATGGGTGCAGCACACCAACATGGCACAAGTATACATATGTAACAAACCTGCACCTTATGCACATGTACCCTAGAACTTAAAGTATAATAATAATAAATAAATTTTAAAAAAAACACACACACACACACACACACACAAAATGCAATCCATCAGTTAAAGTATTTGCTTGTTTTGCATATGAATTTTCAATTGTTCTAGCACTGTTTGTTGAAAAGATTGTACTTTCTCCATTTAATAGTCTTTCACCCTTGTCAAAAGTCAATTGACCATAGATGTGTGAGTGTTTTTCTGTACATTCTATTCCAGGGCAGCAGCTTTTTGTGTGTGTGTTGAAGACCAGAAAATAAATATTTTAGGCTTTGTGGACCATATAATATTTGTTGTAATTACTTAATTATCTTTAGCACAAAAGCAGCCATAGACAATGCATAATTGAATAAGTGCAGCTGTGTTGCTAGGCTGAAATTGGCCCCAGGAGCTATGATTTGCTCATCCCTGCTCTATTATATTCCATTTATTTATATGTCCACTCTTACCCTAATACCATGCTGTCTTGATTGATGTACTTTTGTAATAAGTCTTGCCATTTGGTGGAACAAATCCTCTAACTTTGTTATATTTTTTTTTTGACTATTTGCCTTTCTACATAAATTTTACACATAGTTTGTTGATTTCTACAACAAATCCTGCTGAGATTTTAATTGGAACTGTGTTGAATCTATAAATCAATTTAGAGACAATTGATATCTCAGCAAATTTGAGTTTGAATTCTTCCAACTGTGAGCATGGTATATCTCTCCTTTTTAGATTTTTAATCTGTATTGATTTCTTTCATTGGGGTTTTTATGGTTTTCAGCACATATAATTTGAACATATTTTGTTAGATTTATACCTCCTAGCATGTTTTTGTAATTTAAAGATTTTTATTTTCAATTTTTCATTGCTACCAGATTTGGATTTGCATATTGACCCTTTTTCATATGACCTGGTAAGTTTATATGATAGTTCTCTTAGCTTGTTTATAGATTTTTAAAAATGTTCTACATAATTATGTCATCTGAAAATTAAGTTTTAATTTTATTTATTCTATATTCATTTCATCAGTTTTTTATTGCACTGGCTAAGACCTTCAATATGTGGTTAATGGGAGCAGGAAGAGTGGACAGCTTTGTCTTCTTAATCTTAGGGAGAAAGAATTCAGTCTTCCACCATTAAGTATGTTGTTAGCGATAATTTCTTTTGTAGATTTTGTTCTTGAAGAAGTATTCTTCTATTTCCAGGTTTTTAATAGTTTTTATCATGGATAGATGCTAAACTTTTTCAAATATTTTTTCTGTATCTATGTGGAGGCTCACATGTTTTTCCTTCTTCATTATGTTGATAAGATGCATTATATTAATTTTTGAATTTTGAACTAGTCTTTCATTCCCTGAATAAGCGCTGCTAGGAATACTGTACTATCTTTTCTCATGTTGCTGGGTTTGACAAACTAGGTTTTTGTTGAGGATTTTTGTTGATTGTTTAAATCTCATTTCATTGTCCTGGTCAGATAGAAAGGCTTTCTTTCCCATCCTCCCTTCCAGTTATTTTGGGACCATGTGATTAATTCTGGACAATTAGACAGAGGGATGAGCTCTCTTTCAAAGTTGAAGCATGAGTTTTCTTTCTCTCTTTCATCTTCTGCCTGAGTGATTATGCTGATAATGTGAAGCCTGAAGATGGAAACAGACTCAATTCTTGAGTCAGTACTCAGCAGAGAGCTTCCCTGGAGAATCCTCGGACCTGCAACATGTTTAGGGGTGAATGGATAAGATATATTGTTTATTAAGTCAATGAGATGTTGGGATTAATTTGTTAACACGGATTAGTTAAATTAGTTAAATTATACTAACCCATTAAGTAAAGATATAGAATTTCAACAGGTTGTATGAGAAAATAAAATAGCATGAAGATGATTGTTACTTGAAATTAAGTAACTCAGTTTAAAGCTACATATTTGTTATTCAGAATTGGGGCCAATTTCAAACTAAAATTAAATGTTTGAAGGAAAAAATCCTAAGGAATCACTACCTTCCAAGACTTAGTCAAGAATAAAAATGAGTATTCAGTCATTTTAGACTGAATTTGTTTTCTACAATAACAACTCCTAGAGCAGTTGTTTCCTTTCCAAGTCATAGGAATACAGAATTAAAATTTCCAGCATGAGTATTCAGTAGAGAGGTTTGGCTAGCTAACTCTTGCCCGATCTAAAAACAATCAGTGAGCACCTCTGATATCAGGCAAGGCCAGATGAGCAAAATGAAATCTCTCAAACATTTTACCTATGAGTCAGTTACTGATCACACTTTAACAGCTAGAAGGAACAATAGGCAGTTTCACTGTAATGGCTTTATCTCTCTGCCCTAAGTGTTTTTTTTTTTTTTTTACTTAAACCAATCACATTTAGTCACTGAATGCTTTATAAAAATAGCAGATAGATCACTAAGTTGAACAGTGTATGTATCTTACTAAACTCCTAAAGACTAAATTCAGTTGTTATCTATCTAGAGTTTTTTTTAATAACCACTAAAGCATTAAGATAAGGACAGTTTTTGACAGTGATATTCGTTTTATTTCATCTTTCAGTAGATGGGGTTCTACATGTAATCAGATTGGTACTTGGGGCCTAACAATTAATGGAAATTTTCAAATGGAGTTGGAGGTTGCCATGTAGGACTTCCTCCAACAGTAGTTCCATTTGGGCATGGAGAATATGTAAGTATTTGCAGGAATGGTCCAGGCACGGTGCTTCACACCTATAATCCCAGCACTTAGGGAGGCCAAGGGGGCAGATCACCTGAGTTTCGGAGTTCGAGACCAGCCTGACCAACGTGCAGAAACCCTGTCTGTAGTAAAAACACAGACACACACACAAATTAACTGGGCATGATAGCACATGCCTGTAATCCCAGCTACTCAGTAGGCTGAGGAGGAGAATCGCTTGAACCCAGGAGGCAGAGACTGCAGTGAGTTGAGATCACGCTATTGCACTCCAGCCTAGTCAACAAGAGTGAAACTCCATCTCAAAAAAAAAAAAAAAAAGTATTTGCAGGAATGTACCGTGCAGTTTCTAAAGTAATCAATGTCACAATCACTGTTCTTAGCTGCATGCACCATTTTGGAATGCATAAGCAGATGTTGAACTTGTATTGCTTCAAGGCTGTAAATGTGAGTAGCAGGAGTCAAGCTCAGTCCCCAGAAAGAGTGGGCCTGTGATTACCCCCCATACATTTTCCAGATGTTTCCCAGTGCCTGTCGTCATCACCTGATCCTGCCAGTTTATATTTCTCTTTACTATTTTTTAGTTTATTTTAATTAGAAAAACTGTCACCTCCAGTTTACACATTTATAAATTCTCTTCAAATTATTATTTTTATAAAACAGTGTCTAAAATGCAAAGTTATGCAAAGTCTAAAGGGCTAGTGAGAATTAGACTGCAGAGGAGTATGCCTTCTCTCCCCTTCCCTCCCTTTGCATGCAGGGGAAAATTTCACAAAATCCTGTGTATTTGAGATTGTTATGCATATCAGAAAGGAGCATGGATTTAAGTCCATTGTAAAATTCTTTTCTAGAATTCCTAAGATTAAAAGGGAGAGATCAGGTTCTGTCAGGCTTTTGTTAGTGCTTATCCCCTAGTCTTTGCATTTTGTCCTTCTTCTCCCCCTCTCCTTTCTTCTACTTTTCCCAGTGAATCCAAATTTGGATTCATTGAATTTGTCAGCCTCATAAAATACTGAGATGTGATTGTATTCGTTTATTTTCACACTGCTATAAAGACATACCTGAGACTGGGTAATTTATAAAGAAAAGAGGTTTAATTGGCTCACAGTTCCATAGGGCTGGGGAGGCCCCAGGAAACTTACAACCATGGTAGAAGGGGAAGCAAACATGTCCTTCTTCACAAGCCAGCAGGAGAGAGAAGTGCAGAGTGAAGGGGGGAAAGTCTCTTATAAAACCATCATATCTTGTGAGTATTCACTCTCTATCACAAGAACAGCATGGGGAAATTGCCCCCATGATCCTATCACCTCCCATGAGGTCATTTCCCCAATTAATGGGGATTACAATTCAGATTATAATTCAAGATGAGAGCCAGACCATATCAGTGATTAAAGGCAAGTTAATCCTATGGGATTCTGCAATCTTCAAAAAAGAGTTTGTTAATCCCAATAAATAGTGGCCTTTCAAGAAAGGTATTTTTAATGAAATATACTTTCTGATGCTTGCATTCACTACAACATCCCAGCCTCCACTACCATTGGGAATAATAAACATATATATGTGTGTGTATATATATACACACACACACGTAACTATATAGATTTCAGAGAGAAGCTTGCCACTTCTCAAAATGTGTTAACATAGAACACACTAAGAACTGATGAATGGGTTAAACTGGTTAAATTCATCTTTAGCTTATGAATTTCTTCCTTTTTTCTTTTTGCCATTAGTCAAGATGGGAGTCTTAATTTTTGTTTCAGCAAATGTACACCATTGCTACACAGAAAAACAATTGTTGCTGTATTGACATGCAACAATATGAATAGAAGTGTTAATAAGTTAATTCATGATCATGTTTTTATATCTAAATATAAAGGAAAATGTTTTAAAATAGGAAAATAAAAATATAAATATATGTAAATATAGAGCTACATTTATTATATTTTTATAATCTATAATATTCCTTAATGTAAAAATAAACTGTGAACCTATTCAGTTTAGAAAATAAAGTCTTTATATTTGAGCCTAAAAAGCTGTGTTTTCATTTCCAAATTGAGGCACTTTACAAGTAGGTGTCAAAGCACACCATTTTCTTTTAATTATGTAGTAAATTATGCACCATGAAAACTTCCCAGGAGATTATTGAGAAAGGATGTTCTTGGCACAGAGACAGCCATACGAAAAATTGATTGGGGTCTTCAGCATGGCAGAAAAGAAGCATGAGAAATGGAAAAGAAATATTATAAGAGGACAGATAATTATGATAACTGGGTGTCTTGCCTAAGTGATTATTACAGTCAGTATTAGAAACTTGTCACCTATTGGTTGACTAATTTGTAGAGATCTCCAGGGAGACACTAGAATATATCGAGTTCTGGGACCCAGCTACCTGGTACATATAGTTGTTCTGCTACTTTCTGCCTATGTGGCCACGGGCAGCCTCTTTAATCTCTTTGTGCATCAATTCCCTCATCTGTAAAATGGGAATAATAATCATGCCTTCTATGTGGACTTGTGATGAGAATTAAGTGAGTTCAAGTAAAACACTATAAAAAGTTCCTGGAATACAGTGAACATCCATATGTCTGCTGTTAAGAATATTATTTGTTGTAAAGGCCAGGGACCGGTACCAGTCTGTGGTTTGTTAGGAACCAGGTGGCACAGCAGGAGGTGAGCAGCAGGCCATGGAGCAACGCTTCATCTGTTATTTACAGCCACTTCCCATCACTCATATTACTGTCTAAGCTCCACCTCCTGTCAGATCAGCAGTGGCGTTGAATTATCATAAAAGCACCAATCTTATTGTGAACTGTGTGTGTGAGGGATCTAGGATCTAGGTTGCATGCTCCTTAGAATCTAATGCCTGATGATCTGTCACTGTCTCCCATCACCCTCAGATGGGACCATCTAGTTACTGGAAAACAAGCTCAGGACTCCCACTAATTCTAAAATACGATGAGTTGTATAATTATTTAATTATATATTATTACAATGTAATAATAATAGAAATAAAGTGCACAATAAATGTAATGTTCTTGAATCATCCTGAAATCACACCCTCCAACTCCTGGATGGAGAAATTGTCTTCCATAAAATCAGTCCCTGATGCCAAAAAGATTGGGGGCTGCTGTTGTAAACCATTGAGTAGAGTGTTAGAGAAATCTTTGCCATAGTGTGATCATTCAGTTTTGACCTCTACAAACCAATGCATCCACAGGAGAAATTCATCATCAGATTTCAAAACAGACACTTATTTTGTTACAGCCAAATTCCTTAAACATAGTACTGAGTAAAAGATGTAATCAAAACGAGAAGTTCATGTGGATTGAGAAAGTCTTTTGTCATAATCTCCTTGGCTATTGGTTTTATCCTATTTAGTATTTAGTTTAACACCACATTTAAAATATGAAAATATAGAGAGTCAATTTTTAATATCAGCAATCTTATTGGATCCTTTCATAATGATAATATGTTGACAGTGCTTGGTTTAGCGCCCTCTTTCATTAAAATTGTGGTTGATCTCCTCAGATTCCTTAAGGAAATCCTGACTAGCAAGACTGCCTCACAGAACAATGTGTGTAGTTGGTAAAGTTGAGAATAAGCATCTTGCCACCTCTTATTTCAGTCATACATACAAATGCAAAAGTCATATTTCAACGTGCTCTTCCTGATCTACGCCCTCATTATTGGGGCTTCATTTTGCTATGTTTATAGAAATGTTTTTATATGCTTCGTTTAGTAAATGACATCAAATTCTGGAAATATTAGGATTGTGAAGTTTATTACTTGAAGCTCTCTCTGTGCTGCAAAATCCACTGTACCTTGATACCTAATGATTTGCAAAACATCATGCTTGTTCATAGTTATGTGCCCACTGCAAAATCCTAAAATTAGCAGCAATATGTTGTTTAAATGTGTCTTTGGAAGAAGGACAACCTGGAACTGTTGAAGTCACTTTATACACATGGCTTTTGAGAAGATGAAAGTGCACACTGGGGCCAGGCGCGGTGGCTCAGGCCTGTAATCCCAGCACTTTGGGAGGCCGAGGTGGGCGAATCACTAGGTCAGGAGATTGAGACCATCCTGGCTAACACGGTGAAACCCTGTCTCTACGAAAAATACAAAAAATTAGCCGGGCGTCGGTGGCGGGCATCTGTAGTCCCAGCTACCTGGGAGCCTGAGGTGGGAGAATGGCCTGAGCCTGGGAGGCGGAGCTTGCAGTGAGTCGAGATCGCGCCACTGCACTCCAGCCTGAGCGACAGAGGGAGACTCCGTCTCAAAAAAAAAAATAAGAAAGAAAGAAAAAAAGAAAATGGAAGATGATAAACATATGCCTTAAATATTTATAACTAAATTATATATTCACAAATGAAAATAGCTTCTTTTGTTGAAATAATAAGAGGGCAAATGTAATTCTAGTGGACTCAAAGAATTTAAATGCTGCCTAAGTATCTGGCATAGTACACAGGAGTGACTTTGAGATAAATATTATATTTAATATCCACTTTTAATAATCTTAATTCAATAAATTGAGCAACACAAAACTCAGGAATTGTTTTTCCTATTTAAAAGAATGTGCTTAAATAGCATTCGCTGACAGATAGCTACTTCAGTAGATAAAATGTCCTTTTAATATAATGCCAGACTCTTCATGCCCCACCCCCAATCAAGTCTCCATGATCCTGTGCAGTAGCTCACCATCCTCACTTGCTTTGGGCAAAAATGACTCATAGTTCAGGTGCTAAGGAAACTGTTCATTCTATTGCATATATGTACATGGAATTATTAATTAAGCCAAGTCTTTGTGCATGCATTGGAAACTTAATTAGCAGAGTGGATTTTTAAAACAAATTATTTCTTCAAATCACCTAGCCCATAATAGTATTTGTCCCTCTGGGCTACAATTTGAAGAATTTTAATCATAATCTCCTTTTCTCAGGCCTCTTTTCATTAAGCAAACTATTTATATGAAATACTTGGCAAGCCAGAACAAATCCCACATTATTCTTAGCAAATCAACAACAACAAAATCCCTTTAAATACGTAGTTAATGTGTCCCAACATTTGTAAATCCAAAGTTCGTGCCTGGGGTATATGTGTGTGTTTCCAAATTCAAAGGCCTAAACGTGATGTGCTTTTCAATGAAAAAATTTCGGGTCAGAAAGAAAGTAGGAAGAAACTAGAAACCATTGGAAGATGGGAAAATATCTTCAATTTCAAATTTCTCTTCCCTCTACAGTTTCTTTTTCATCTATGATGTGGTTGAAAGAACGTTGCCAGGAGAGCTTAGACAAAGAGATGTCCTCCTGTCTCAGGCACTCACTGGACGTGTCCTTGGTTACACAGAGGATGTTATCCAGGTCTGTATTGCCTCAGGTACACCATATTAAGAGTTTGAATAATACAATTTCTCAGTGTCTAGAATTCTATGAGTCTCAGATGCTCACTGCTTTCTGCATTGTGAACATGATTTTATCTATCAAAATAGCTTTATCTCAGATAATAATGCTTTATACAGATGAATAGAGGAGTAGTGTCTATAAAGAAACTGAATTGCTCACTTCTTCTCTGCTTCCTGCCTTTGTCTTATGACTTACAGGTTAAGAATGGTGTTTGGGCCATTGCCTCCTTATGCCTGGTTACCCTTTCCCTCCTGCACACATAGGAACCAGCCCTTCCTGCCCCCTGACACATAGGCTGAGTCAGTGAGAAACCTCCTCTTTCCCTGTCCCCTAAAAGGTCCTGTGTTGTGACAATAAAACCACAAGATTTTGAAGAAGGCTGCACCTCTGCAACCTCTGCATTGAACTGTATGAAGCACAGTCACTGGTCACCAGGCCTACAGTGGGCTGACTCTACATGAAGATGCACATCCAGAGATTCATTTTCCTTGCCCCTGGGTCTGTGGAGTTATAAAGAAGGAAGTAATTAAGCATCTTGTTATTGAACGGTCAAGAGGGAAATGACACTGAGTGAGTAACCTTAAGCAAGTCATGAAGGTGCATGAGAAGGGTTTGCCACGGAGAAGAATGAGGGGTCCAGGCAGAAGGCTCCAAGACAATAAAGAGATGAGGAAGTAGGCCGAGCACAGTGGCTCATGCCTGTAATCCCAGCACTTTGGGAGGCCGAGGCGGGCAGATCACAAAGTCAGGAGATTGAGACCATCCTGGCTAACATAGTGAAACCCCGTCTCTACTAAAAATACAAAAACAAAATTAGCCGAGTGTGGTGGTGGGCACCTGTAGTCCCAGTTACTCAGGAGCCTGAAGTGGGAGAATGGCATGAACCCCAGAGATGGAGCTTGCAGTAAGCTGAGAAAGCTCCAAGGCACTCTAGCCTGGGTGACAGAGCAAGACTCCATCTCAAAAAAAAAAAAAAAAAAAAAAAAAAAAGAGATGAAGTAATAAAAGGCAACTGAGTGACCTAGGAGGCCAGGGCTATGAAACACACTCTTCACCTGCTGCCACTACATCTTGTCTGATGATGTGAACCACCACATTCAAAAGTAACATATTATCTTCTTAATTTAGGTTCCTTTACTCAAAATGCTGTTTAAAATACCTTAGTTCATAAGTGCACAGGTTATTAAATATACATTGCTCTGACCTACACTACGGGTGAAGGTTGAAAATTAAGCCAATAACATAAATGGTTAGTACAGAAGTCACTGATTTAGAATAAGTTATGTTTTTAATCAATGTGCTTAAATTTTCATTGGGTTGGTTTCAGGGTCATTAGAACATTTTAAAGGTATATACAGTTGTCCGTTGGTATCCATGAGGGACTGGTTCCAGGACCCTCCTAAGATACCAACATTTGCAGTTGCTCAAGTCCCTGATATCAAATAGCATTGTATTTACATATAACCTATGCACATTCTCCTGTTACTTTAAATCACTTCTAGGTTACTTATAATGCCTAATGCAATGTTAATGCCATGTAAATGCACAGTTGTTCCATTGTATTGTTTAGAAAATAATAAGAAAAAAATCTGTCAGACACAATTTTAAAAAATATTTTTGATCCACAGTTGGTTGAATCCACAGAGGTACAACCTGCAGATACAGAGGACCAACTGTATATAGAACTAGAAACTCAGAATTTAAATTTTAGCTTTATTGTTGTTCAAAAGCTAATTAATACCGTTAATATTGTTGGCCACCTTGGTGACACTAACCATTCCCTTGGCCATTTTGTTCTGCCTAACTACCTCAAAACAAGAGGTTACAAATGACCACCATTTCATTTCATCTCAATGTGTGTCAGGAATTCAGGCAGATCTCCCCTGGGTGATTCTTCCATTCTGGGTGGTATCACCTCAGTTCACTAAGGGGTAGTCAGCTAGTAGCTGGACTGGTGTGGAGGGGTAATGAGAGCTTCAGGTGCATGCTGATGCCTTAACAGAGGCATCTGGAAGCCTGGATTTTGCTGAGTCCCTTTAGGTAGTCCCAGGGCCTTGCAAGAGGGACAAAAGGGGCCAACATTTACAAGATTCTCAGGGCCCTGAAACTCAAAGGTAGAAAGGGTCAGTCTTCTTACAGCCCAGACCTGGAACGTCATGGTGGCACTTCTTCCACACACAATTGGTCAAAGCTGTAACAGGCGAACATCAGAAATAGCCCCTGCCTCTTGATGGGAACGGTGATGGGAAAGAATCTGTGGTCAACTTTAATCTACCAAAGCCTGAGACCAAAGGGCCACACATAGAAATGAAAAGTAAAAGGTCAAATCAAACTTGGAAAGCCTGAATCCTGGGTTTAATTCTAACAATAACATATTACTAAAATAAACTAATCCTGCATTAAGTCAGCACTGAAATAAATGATCTCTGCATTCCACTCAAGAACTTGAAGTGTCAGAACAAATGCAACATGAATATTTAATGCTTTGTTTTTAGAAATAACAAATGAATTCAATCTTTGAATCCACTTGTCCTTCAATATTTATTTTACTATTTCTTTCTGCTTTTAGAAATAATTTATAAGAATTCTGTGTTTGATCATCTATTTCCATA
Source organism: Macaca fascicularis (assembly GCF_037993035.2). Lineage (NCBI taxonomy): Eukaryota > Metazoa > Chordata > Mammalia > Primates > Cercopithecidae > Macaca > Macaca fascicularis. Next base: position 51,418,852 of record NC_088383.1, on the reverse strand, counting down.
AAAGAAGAAAGTATCAGTATCCAACATGTCCAAAGCTATGATAAATTCCGATGTCACATAAAAGACTAACATACTGAAGTACAGTAATGTCAAATGGTACCAATCAAAAGAAATAAGGAGGAAAAAAGCTAGAGGTGCCCGCAACATCAGAGACTCATATTAATTCATGAATTAATACAAAGGAATTTTCTTCACACCTGTGTCATATTTCTCTGCAGGTTCTAACCTTGTCACATGTTTTACTGAAGTTCAGAGGAGTTAATGCTCTATTAAAAACAATAAGGAAGGCTTGAATGTAGAAACAAAAAATAGGATATTTAATAAGATATTTACAGATATAACAAAATATATACATATCCACCCATATGCCAAATAAATGAATTCAGTATCATCATCTTTCTATGTTTTATAATCAATTTTATTTTTGTTCAGGAAAGGTTAATTTCTTATTTTTATTCTATAATATATGATTGATGGCTAATTCTTTAAAAATATATTGCTTACATGCTTTATAAGAAGAGGAACTCTGGGACAATAAAGACTATATTTTCTGAGAAACAAAATGTAAAGGATGTTGAAATTCATGCTGTGGATACTAAATATTGTTGAATATTTGAAAAGTCCTCTTGGTTATTTTTTGCCTAAGTGAAAAGTATGGATGATTGAATGGCCAATTTGATTAAAACTTCTCCATAAAATTTGATTTCACCTCCTCAGTAAAATGAACAGGTGAAACAATACAAAATAAACATGGCTGCATAAGCAAGCACTTACTTAGTTACAGCTTATTTTCAAATGCATTCTTTAAATGTGAATCTTTATATGGTATCTCACATCAATACATATAAATATTATATCTTCAAACTAAGCACCATCCTTAGGTTGCAGTGAAAAACACTATGATTCTATAAATAGGTGCTTACATGTATGGTACTTTTTGATGGAATGTATTTATTTAATAAAATCTCATTAATTTTTTGTATTACATATTTAAATGCTTATATATAAATATTTATTTTTATTTTTTCAGTGTGAACAAAAAAATTTTAATACTGATTTCTGTTGCTTTAGACTTTCAGTCTTTTCAACATAAGAAAATAGCTGCACACTTTTTTTTATTTTCTTATTATTTTTTGAGATGGAATCTCACTCTGTCACTCAGGCTGGAGTGCAGTGGGGCGATCTCAACTCACTGCAAGCTCAGCCTCCCAGGGTCACACCATTCTCCCGCCTCAGCCTCCTGAGTAGCTGGGACTACAGGCACCCGCCATCATGCCCGGCTAATTTTTTTTTTGTAATTTTAGTAGAGAGAGGGTTTCACTGTGTTAGCCAGGATGGTCTTGATCTCCTGACTTTGTGATCCGCTTGCCTCGGCCTCCCAAAGTGCTGGGATTACAGGCGCAAGCCACTGTGCTCAGCCAAACATTTTAAGACTGTGTTTTATTTTAAAAAATAGTTAAATACATAATTTAAAAAAAATTAAACACAATCCTAAAAATGTTGGCTGGGCACGGTGGCTCATGTATCTAATCCCAGCACTTTGGGAGGCCAAGGCAGGTGAATCACGAGGTGAGGAGTTCAAGACCTGCCTGGCCAATATGGTGACACCTGTCTCTAGTAAAAATACAAAAATTAGGTGGGGTGGCACACACCTGTATTCACAGCTGCTTGAGAGGCTGAGGTAGAAGAATTGCTTGAACCCGGGAGGTGGAAGTTGCAGTGAGCCGAGATTGTGCCACTGCACTCCAGCCTGGATTACAGAGCGAGACTCTGTCTCCAAAAAAAAAAAAAAGAAAGAAAAAAAAAGTTCATGATGTTTGGTTTTGGTGGTTCTAGTAATAAGCCCTGTCTTATTTTTTCACATAGAATAAATTATGTTTTTATGCAGGATTGCATTAAATCCAGTAGTTCTTAAACAATGTTACTAAATAACCATGTAACTCCCAAATGCAGCAAGGGCAAACAATCTTCATGGTGCCCTTTCACCTCATGGAAGTCGAAGCTGTTCCTTTTGGATATTTTCCCACTTTGATGTGAAGTACATTGTTGGGGTTTCATTACGTGGCTTTTTAAAAGAAAAAAAAATGGTTTTGATTTCTTTCACAGTTCATAGTTCTCAGATGAGACTTTTTTTGTTTTTTTTGTAAATCATATAGTTTGGTGATGTTTTGAAAAACAAAATGCTCCTCAGTAGATAAGCAATCTGTCAATGTAACTGTAATAAATAAGCACCTACAGGCTGGGTATGGTGGCTCACACCTGTAATCCCAGCACTTTGGGAGAGTTTTGGCCACGTGTGGAGAACCAAGGAACATAATGAATCTGGTTGGTTGCTCCTAAGTTCAGTGGACAAAGTGATGAAATAAAATGATGAACTCAGGGATTCTATCTCCTGACTTCAGAAGCAGATACTAAGGCTCAAATCTGGTAAGATTGCCCTGAGTGAGAGTCTTATCTCCTATAGAGAAAGAGTTGAAATTGTGCAAAAACAGACACAAGCTCTTATCATGCAAGTGGCTAACCTGCAATGAAAGGTGCATGCCCAGCCTCACCAGGTGTCTACTGTTAAAGTGAGGGCATTGATTGGAATACAGTGGGACCCTGCAACTTAGAATGAGAACGTGTGGGAGGACCCTGATGAAGCTGGGGAGACTGAGTTTGTAAACTCTGATGAAACCTTCTTGCCAGAAGAAACAGCTTCCCCATCCCCAGTAGTGGCAACATCACCTACCTGACCCATGCCGCTATCGGCCTTTCCACTTGTCTTAGGAGATAAACCCTGTGCTGCCTGAGGCAATGGTGATGGCCTCCCCTGAGGCATTTGCCAGGCAAGATAATAGATTCTTCTCAGGAGCCACTCTCAACACCCATGTTTGTGTCTAGACCTATAACTAGACTAAAGTCCTGGTGGATCTGTAGAGGTAAGGTTGAGAGTGTGACCCATGAGGAGGTGCTCTACACTCAAAAAGAACTGCTTGAGTTTTCTAATTTATATAAACAGAAATCTAAAGAACAAGCATGGGAATGCATATTAAGGGTGTGGAATAATGGTGGAAGGAACATAGAGTTGGATCAGCCTGAATGTATTGATTTGGGCCCACTAAGTAAGGACTCTGCATTTAATATTGCAGCTCAGGGAGTTAAAAAATATTCTAATAGTTTATTTTTGGTTAGCTAAAATATGGATTAAAAGATGGCCCACTATGAGCAAGTTGGATATGCCTTATCTCCCTTAGTTTAATGTAGAGGAAGGGATCCCAAAGTCTTAGGGAGATTGGGATGGTGGGGTAGATTAGTAACTTTAGACCTACTTATCTCAGATGGGAGGGTCCAGAAGATATATCCATGACCATTGCCCTGCAAGATAGATTTGTGAGGGCAGCATCTGCCTCTTCAAAGAGTCCAGTAATTGCTCTTCTCTGTATGTCAGATCTAACAGTGGGAACCACAGTCACTCAACTACATAAATTAAGTACAGTGGGAGTAATTGGATCCCGAGGTGTCAGGGACCAAGTGGCAGCACTCAACAGTCAAAGGTAAGGTGGGCATAGCTACCATAAAGGACAGCAGAGGCAAAGCAACAATTAGAATAGTCTGACTCGTGTAGAGCTTTGGCATTAGCTAATTAATCACAGTGTTCCTAGTAGTGAAATGGACAGGAAGCCTACTGCATTCCTACTTAATTTATACAAGCAGAAAACTTCTAGGTTGAATGGACAAAATACTAATTTGAATTACAAAAACAGAGAATCATAGCCCCTCAATCAATTTCTAGACTTCAGCCTGTTTACAGACCCAGAACTCCTTGAATGAAGGGGAGGCCAGGTCCCCTTGAGGAAGCACCCACTACACTACCAACAATTTATGCAGTGAATCTTTCTCCCATCCTTCCCCAAGGAGACCTCTGACCTTTCACCAAAATGTCTGTGGGGTCTACTGGACATTGACTCTGAGCTGACATTAATTCCAGTGGACCCAAAAATGTCAGTGTGGTCCTCCAGTTAACATAGGGGCTTGTGGAGGTCAGGTAATTAATGGAGTTTTAGCACAGGTCCAACTTACAGTGGGTCCAGTGGGTCCCCAGACTCATCCTGTGGTCATTTCCCCAGTGCCAGAATACAAATTTAGCAGACAAACTTAGCAGCTGGCAGAACACCCACATTGGCTCCCTGATTGTTAGGGCTGTAGATCATCAGAGTGGTGGGAGAAGTTATAGGGAAGGGAGCAGGCCTTCTGAAAGGTTGGAAGGCTCTGCATAGCTTCGGGGGAGAATAAGTTAAAAGCAGCTATTCTCTTACCCTGAGGCAGAGGGTGAGGAATAGGTACAAGGAAGTATAGGGGAATTCATCATAAACAGGCTTATTTACCTACGTTAACCAGGAACTAACCTTTGATCATCCACTGAGAGACTGCTCCCTGAATGGGGGAACAATAATGTTAATTACTCACAGATTGTGTTGGCTCCAGGCTTTGGGACAGAGTCTCGCTCTGACCCCCAGGCTGGAGTGGAGTGACATGATCTTGGCTCACTGCAAGCTCCACCTCCCGGGTTCACACCATTCTCCTGCCTCAGCCTCCCAAGTAGCTGGGACTACAGGTGCCCACCGCCACGCCTGGCTAATTTTTTTGTATTTTCAGTAGAGACGGGGTTTCACCATATTAGCCAGGATGGTCTCAGTCTCCTGACCTAGTGATCCACCTGCCTCGGCCTCCCCAAAATGCTGGGATTACAGGCATGAGCCAGCGGGTCCAGCCAAGACTGCTCTTTCTTTGGCTCTGAGTGCTGGGCAGTCCCCTAGCTGCTCTTACACTGCATACTTGTGTCTGATTACTTTCATCCATTGCTCGACCAGGGTCTGTGGGACAGACCCGGCATAGGGTGAGGGTTATTATGGTAAGAAAGGCCAAATGGAAGCCATTAGAGCTCACTCTACCTAGAAAAATAGTAAATCAAAAACAGTGTCAAATCCCTGGAGGGATTGCAGAGATTAGTGCCACCATCAGGGACTTGAAAAATGCAGGGGGAGGGATTCTCACCGTATCTCCATTCAGCTCTCCCATTTGGCCCATGCAGAAGACAGATGGACTTTGAAGAATAACAGTGGATTATCATAAGCTTAACCAAGTGGTGATGTCAATTTCAGCTGCTGTACCAGATGTGGTTTCATTGCTTGAGATAATTAACACATCTCCTGGTACCTGGTATGCAGCCACTGACTTGGCAAATGCCTTTTTCTCCATTCCTGTCCATAAGGTCCACCAGAAGCAATTTGCCTACAACTGGTAAGGCCAGCAATATACCTTTACTCTCCTACCTCAGGAGTATATCAACTCTCCCGCTTTGTGTCATAATCTTATTCAGAGAGACTTTGGTCACCTTTTGCTTCCACAAGATTTCACACTGGCCCATTACATTGATGACATTATGCTGATTCATCCAGTGAGCAAGAAGTAGCAAACACACTGGACTTATTGGTGAGACATTTGCATGCCAGAGTATGGGAAATAAATCTGACTAAAATTCAGGGAACTTCCACCTCAGTAAAATTTCTAGGGGTTCAGTGGTGTGGGGCCTGTAGAGATATTCCTTCTAAGGTGAAAGCTAAGTTGCTGCATTTGACCCATCCTACAATGAAGAAAGAGGCACAATGTCTAGTGGGCCTATTTGAATTTTGGATGCAACACATTCCTCACTTGGGTGTGTTACTCAAGTCCATTTATTGAGTGACCCGAAAGGCTGCTAGTTTTCTGTGGGGTCCACAACAGAAGGCTCTGCAACAGGTCCAGGCTGCTGTGCAAACTGTTCTGCCACTTGGGCCGTATGACCCAGCAGATCCAATGGTGCTTGAGGTGTCAGTGGCAGATAGGGATGCTGTTTGGAGCCTTTGGCAGGCCCCCATAGGTGAATCACCATAGAGGCCTCTACGATTTGGAGCAAGGCCCTGCTATCTTCTGCAGATAACTTCTCTCCTTTTGAGAGACAGCTCTTGGCCTGTTACTGGGCTTTAGGGAAAACTCAACATTTCACTGTGGGTCATTAAGTCACCATGCAACCTGAACTGGGTGCTTTCTGACCCATCTAGCTACAAAATGGATCATGCACAGCAGCGTTTCATCATCAAATGGAAGTGGTATATATGTGATTGGGCTTGAGCAGGTCCTGAAGGCAGAAGTAAGTTTCATGAAGGGGCTCAAATGGCCATGGTCTCCACTCCTGTCACCCTGCCTTCTCTCTCCCAGCCTGATGGCCTCATACAAAGTTCACTATGATCAATTGATAGAGGAAGAGAAGATCAGGGCCTGGTTCAAGAATGGTTCTGCACAACATGCAGGCACCACCCAAAAGTATACAGCTACAGGACTACAGCCACTTTGTAGGACATACATCCCTGAAGGACAGCAGTGAAGGGAAATCTCCCCAGTGGGCAGAACTTTGAAGAGTGCACCTGGTTGTGCACTTTGCATGGAAGGAAAAATGGCCAGATGTGCGATTATATACTGATTCATGGGTTGTAGCCAATGATTTGGATGGATGGTCAGGGACTTGGAAGAAGTATGATTGGAAAATTGATGACAAAGAAATTTGGGGAAGAGATATGTGGATGAACCTCTCTGAGTGGTCAAAAACTGTAAAGATATCTGTATCACATGTGAGTACTCGCCAGCGCATGACTTCAGCAGAGGAGGATTTTAATAATCAATTGGATAGGATGACTGGTTCTGTGGACACCACTCAGCCTCTTTCCTCATCCACCCCTGTCATCACCCAATGGGCCCATGAACAATGTGGCCATGGTGGCAGGGAAGGAGGGGATGCATAGGCTCAGCAACATAGACTTCCATTTACTAGGGCTGACCTGGCTATGGCCACTGCTGAGTGACCAATTTGCCAGCAGCAGAGACCAACACTGAGCCTTTCCTCGGGTGATCGGCCAGCTACCTGGTGGCAGGTTGATTATACTGGACCTCTTCCATCATGGAATGGGCAGAGGTTTATCATCATTGGAATAGACACTTACTCCCGATATGGGTTTGCCTATCCTGCATGCAATGCTTCTGTCAAGACTATCATCTGTGGACTCATAGAATGCCTTATCCATCATCACAGTATTCCACACAGCATTGCCTCTGACCAAAGCACTCACTTTATGGATAAAGAAGTGTGGCAGTGGGCTCATGCTAATGGAACTCACTGATCTAACCATGCTCCCCATCATCCTGAAACAGCTAGATTAATAGAATGGTGGAATGGCCTTTTTAAGTCACAATTACATCTCCAACTAGGTGACAGTACTTTGCAGGGCTGGGCAAAGTTCTCCAGAAGGCTGTGTATGCTCTGAATCAGTGTCCAATATATGGTACTGTTTCTCCCATAGCTAGGATTCATGGGTTCAGAAATCAAGGGGTGGAAGAGGAAGCGGCACCAATCACCATCACTCCTAGTGATCCACTAGCAAAATTTTTGTTTCCTGTTCCTGCAACATTACGTTCTGCTAGCCTAGAGGTCTTAGTTCCAGAGGGAGGAAGGTGCTTCTAGGTTACGCTGCTACCAGGAGACACAACAACGATCCCATTAAGCTGGAAGTTAAGATTGCCACCTGAACACTTTGGGCTCCTCCTACCTTTAAGTCAACAGGCTAAGAAGGGAGTTACAGGCCTGGCATGGTGATTCATGCCTGTGATCTCAGCACTTTGGAAGGCCAAGGTGGGTGGATCACAAGGTCAGGAGATTGAGACCATCCTGGCTAACACAGTGAAACCCTGTCTCTACTAAAAATACAAAAAATTAGCCAGGCGTGCTGGCAGGCGCCTGTAGTCCCAGCTACTCAGGAGGCTGAGGCCAGAGAATGGCGTGAACCTGGGAGGCAGAGGTTGTGGTGAGCCGAGATCATGCCACTACACTCCAGGCTGGGCAACAGAGCGAGACTCTGTGACTCTGTCTCAAAAAAAAAAAAAAAAAAAAAGGAGTTAGAGTGTTGGCTGGGGTGATTGATCTGGACTATCCAGATGAAATCAGTCTACTACTCCACAACGGAGGTCAGGAAGAGTATGCATGGGATACAGGAGATCCATTAGGGCATCTCATAGTATACCCTGTGATTAAGGTCAATGGGAAACTACAACAGCCCAATCCAGACAGGAATACAAATGACCCAGAACCTTCAGGAATGAAGGTTTGTGTCACTCCACAAGGAAAAAATCCACGATCTGCTGAGATGCTTGCTGAGGGCAAAGGGAATACAGAATGGGTAATAGAAGAAGGTAGTCATCAATACCAGCTGTGATCACGTGACTAGCTGCAGAAATAAGGACAATACTTATCATGAGTATTTCCTCCTCCTTTTGTTAAAAACGTGTTTGTGAATGTATACACTTGTACTAAGAAAATATCTTCATTTTGTTTCCTTTCTCCTTTGTCATGTGACATAAGATTTACTGACTTCACATCAGCATTTAATTATTGTTAACTTTATGTAATAGTATTAGGGTTGGGGATTGGTATGTTTTGGTTGTATGAAGGATAGTTGTGTTATGTTAGGTGTAATTATGACCTTATTGTTGTCTTTATTTGAAGATTATGTATGATCTCAGGAGATGTGTATGTGTTCAAGTTGACAAGGGGTGGACTTGTGATCATTAATACTGAGTGTCAACTTGATTGGATTGAATGACACAAAGTATTCATCCTGGGTGTGTGTGTCTGTGAGGGTGTTGCCAAAGGAGATTAACATTTGAGTCAGTGGGCTGGGAAAGGCAGATTCACCCTTAATCTGGGTGGGCACAATTGAATCAGCTGCCAGCACGGCTAGAATATAAGCAGGCAGAAAAATGTGAAAACAAAGACTGGCTTAGCCTCCCAGTCTACATTTTTCTCCCATGCTGGATGCTTCCTGCCCTCGAACATTGAACTCCAAGTTCTTCAGTGTTGGAACTTGGACTGGCTCCCCTTGCTCCTCAGCCTGCAGATGGCCTATTGTGGGACCTTGTGATCGTGTGAGGTAATAATAAACTCCGCTTTATATATGTATTTATTCCATTAGTTCTCTCCCTCTAGAGAGCCCTGACTAATACAATATTCTTCAAATTTGCTTGTAAGTATTAACTTTACTAGAGGCAACAAGTCTACACAGCAGCAAAGTGAGATACATTGTTTTTCTTCTGTAAACTATTGGTAGGCACAGGAAGGCAATCTACCACAATGCCAAGATCTTCCATCCTTAACAAATAAGCTACACGTTCCTTTATATGTCTATTTCTACAGAAAATTAAGGCTACATTCCATCTCAAATTTCTTCTGAACAAAACTTGGGCCATTTTTCAAGGTCCAGAGAAAACTTAGAAAAATGGAGTTAATAAAATATGTTCAACCATTATGACATCGTTTTTCAGGCAGGAGGCCTGCACAAGCCATTTCATTTTCTTCATTTGCAATGTCACAGCCCCCACTTCTATGGGACTCTTGCTTTTCTGTAACATGAATTTGGAAAGGGGTGATAAACTTTCTTTCTCTCATAGATCACTTTACAGAGTTTATCTGGGCTTTTCACAGCTTTTCCAACTGTTCTATTTATGTAAGCAGACAACTGTTTTGGAGATTTCTTAACCTCCTTCATGTTCTTATTAGTTATAGTCTCTCTTTTTTTTTTTTTTTCTAGAAAGGTCAATAAAATGATCCTCAATATTATCACAAAAGTTCCATTTTTTTTTTTTTTTAACATTGTGGGTCTCATATTCCATAATCTCTTAAGTACTGGTGCTTCATGGTACCTGGTGCCTGAGCCCAGGCTGGGCGCTAAAGATTTGTGCCCGGCAGACAGCCTAGAGTGTCCCTGGGCTTCTAGGTGCAGTCCTACTTGGGGCCATTCAAATGCATCCACCAGTATATTTTTAAATAATTACATACGTTCACACGTGGTAAATGTGTGTTTCTGAAGCATTTTATTTGATATCACTCTAGGCTCACTCACCACTTAGGTTTATTAGATGTCATAAGGGTGTGAAGTTTATATGAATAATTTTTTGTTGTTGGTGGTGGTGTTTTGTTTGTTTGTTTTTGAGATGGAGTCTTGCTCTGTCACCCAGGCTGGAGTGCAATGGCACAATCTTGCTCACTCCAAAGTCTGCCTCCTGGGTTCAAGTGATTCTCCTGCCTTACCCTCTTAGCTGGGATTACAGGTGCCTGCCACCACATCCGGCTAATTTTATTTCATTTTATTTTATTTTTTTTATAGAGATGGGATTTCACCATGTTGGTCAGGCTAATCTTGAATTCCTGACCTCAAGCAATCCACCCACCTTGGGCTCCCAAAGGGCTGGGATTACAGGCATGAGCCACTGTGCCCAGCCGAATAGCTGTTTTTAGGATGGAAATTTCATGTCTTCATTGGCATCTTCACAGATTTACTTTACACAGTACATTTTGAAATCTGTCTTTTGTTTTATGATCAAAATATATACTTATAGATATTGGGAACATATCTTTTAGGTTGCTGCAAAAGTAAGTGTGCATTTTACCATTAACTTTTGAACCAGAAGATGAAGACCTATTTGCAACGCTTGTTAGTAAATCAGAATTGAATAAAGCACATGTTTTTGAAGTCACAGAAGCTCGAAAAAGTGTGCCTCTCTTGATCCGCAGACTGCATTCATCTGTACCTATAGGACTTTATTTTCCTTCATTCTTATAATTTTAATTCATTATTCATCTGTTTAAATAAGTATCCTCATTAGAATTACCTATGTTGAAATTTGCAGCCATTTACTTTCTCTTTCTAGTCTAAAGAAAAGAAATATATCTCCATTAGTATAAAATTCAGTATGTGTCAATTGTGAAAAATGGCTGTCTTGAAAACGGATTTCCTCTTATATCATAATAGGCATAGAGTGTCTACAAAGTTTAGTACAATTCTGCTGCACACCTATAATACAGTTTTGAACCTCTCTTCTAGAACTATATCAACCACCAGGACACAGACCTAGAGATTTTTTGGGAGCAATGTCACTTTTAGGAAAGATGTAAGAAATGGCAGAGGGGAGAACCAGGGGAAGATAGTTGTCTCTCATGTGGAGGTTTCCATTTGCTGTGTGAGGCTCTTAGTGATAGAGTCAGGTTCAAAGTCTAGGAACGAGGTTGTGGCGCTCTTTAACTTAGGATTATCCCCATAGTAGAAATGAAAATGGAGCGGTTGACATAACTGCTGTGACTTAACTAGAGTCCCATGATGAGGAGCGATGCAGTCACCATTGCAGGGCAGGCCCATTCTCTTTCTACTGTATTACCTGGAGGAAGTAGCCAAGCAGGATGTGAAATATACACCCCCTGGGAGCAAGAAAACTCAGAGGCCAGGTCTGTGCCAGAATCACGTAATTTTTTTTTTTATTATTATACTTTAAGTTCTAGGGTACATGTGCACAATGTGCAGGTTTGTTACATATGCATACATGTGCAAGTTGGTGTGCTGCACCCATTAACTCGTCATTTACATTAGATATATCTCCTAATGCTATACCTCCCCACTTCCCCATCCCCACAATAGGACCCGGCGTGTAAAGCTCCCCTTCCTGTGTACAGGTGATCTCATTGTTCAGTTCCCACCTATGAGTGAGAACATGCGGTATTTGGTTTTCTGTTCTTGCGAAAGTTTGCTGAGAATGATGGTTTCCAGCTGCACCCATGTCCCTACAAAGGACATGCAGAAGCTCTTTAATTAGATCCCATTTGTCAATGTTGGCTTTTGTTGCCATTGCTCTTGGTGTTTTAGACATGAAGTCCTTGTCCATGCCTATGTCCTGAATGGTATTACCTAGGTTTTCTTCTAGGGTTTTTATGGTTTTAGGTCTAACATTTAAGTCTCTAATCCATCTTGAATTAATTTTTGTATAAAGAATAAGGAAAGGATCCAGTTTCAGCTTTCTACTTATGGCTAGGCAATTTTCCCACCACCATTTATTAAACAGGGAATCCTTTCCCCATTTCTTGTTTTTGTCAGGTTTGTCAAAGATCAGATGGCTGTAGATGTGTGGTATTATTTCTGAGGGTTCTGTTCTTGCCCATTGGTCTATATCTCTGTTTTGGTACCAGTACAATGCTGTTTTGGTTACTGTAGCCTTGTAGTATAGTTTGAAGTCAGGTAGCGTGATACCTCCAGCTTTGTTCTTTTGGCTTAGGATTGTCTTGGCAATGCAGGGTCTTTTTTGGTTCCATATGAACTTTAAAGCAGTATTTTCCAATTCTGTGAAGAAAGTCATTGTTAGTTTAATGGGGATGGCATTGAATCTATAAATTACCTTGGGCAGTATGGCCATTTTCACAATATTGATTCTTCCTATCCATGAGCATGGTATGTTCTTCCATTTGTTTGTGTCCTCTTTTATTTCACTGAGCAGTGGTTTGTAGTTCTCCTTGAAGAGCTCCTTTACATCCCTTGCAAGTTGGATTCCTAGGTATTTTATTCTCTTTGAAGCTATTGTGAATGGGAGTTCATTCATGATTTGGTTCTCTGTTTGTCTGTTACTGGTGTATAAGAATGCTTGTAATTTTTGCACAATGATTTTGTATCCTGAGATTTTGCTGAAGTTACTTATCAGCTTAAGGAGATTTTGGGCTAAGACAATGGGGTTTTCTAAATATACAGTCATGTCATCTGCAAACAGGGTCAATTTGACTTCTTCTTTTCCTAACTGAATACTCTATTTCTTTCTCTTGCTTGATTGCCCTGGCCAGAATTTCCAACACTATGTTGAATAAGATTGATGAGAGAGGGCATCCCTGTCTTGTGCCAGTTTTCAAAGGGAATACTTCCAGTTTTCGCCCATTCAGTATGATATTGGCTGTGGGTTTGTCATAAATAGCTCTTATTATTTTGAGATACATTCCATTAATACCGAATTTATTGAGAGTTGTTAGCATGAAGGGCTGTGGAATTTTGTCAAAGGCCTTTTCTGCATCTATGGAGATAATCATGTGGTTTTTGTCTTTGGTTCTGTTTACATGCTGGATTGCATTTATTGATTTGCATATGTTGAACCAGCCTTGCATCCTAGGGATGAAGTCCACTTGATCATGGTGGATAAGCTTTTTGATGTGCTGCTGGATTCGGTTTGCCAGTATTTTATTGAGAATTTTTGCATCGATGTTCATCAGGGATATCAGTATAAAATTCTCTTTTTTGTGTGTGTGTCTCTGTCAGGCTTTGGTATCAGGATGATGTTGGCCTCGTAAAATGAGTTAGAGAGGTCTGTTCTTAGTTATTTGTTGCCTTCTGCTAGCTTTTGAATGTGTTTGCTCTTGCTTCTCTAGTTCTTTTAATTGTGATGTTAGGGTGTCAATTTTAGATCTTTCCAGCTTCCTCTTGTGGGCATTTAGTGCTATAAATTTCCCTCTACACACTGCTTTAAATGTGTCCCAGAGATTCTGGTATATTGTATCTTTGTTCTCATTGGTTTCAGAGAACATCTTTGTTCTGCCTTCATTTTGTTATGTACCCAGTAGTCATTCAGGAGCAGGTTGTTCAGTTTCCATGTAGTTGAGCAGTTTTGATTGAGTTTCTTAGTCCTCAGTTCTAGTTTGATTGCACTGTGGTCTGAGAGACAGTTTGTTATAATTTCTGTTCTTTTACATTTGCTGAGGAGTGCTTTACTTCCAACTATGTGGTCAATTTTCGAATAAGTGCAATGTGGTACTGAGAAGAATGTATATTCTGTTGATTTGGGGTGGAGAGTTCTGTAGATATCTAGTAGGTCTGCTTGGTGGAGAGTTGAGTTCATTTCCTGGATATCCTTGTTAACATTCTGTCTCGTTGATCTGTCTAATGTTGACAGTGGGGTGTTGAAGTCTCCCATTATTATTGTATGGGAGTCTAAGTCTCTTTGTAAGTCTCTAAGGACTTGCTTTATGAATCTGGGTGCTCCTGTATTGGGTGCATATATATTTAGGATAGTTAGCTCTTCTTGATGAATTGATTCCTTTACCATTATGTAAAGGCTTTCTTTGTCTCTTTTGATCTTTGATGCTTTAAAGTCTGCTTTATCAGAGATTAGGATTGCAACCCCTGCTTTTTTTTTTGTTTTCCATTTGCTTGGTAGATCTTCCTCCATCCCTTTATTTTGAGCCTATGTGTGTCTCTGCATGTGAGATGGGTCTCCCAAATACAGCAAACTTATGGGTCTTGACTCTTTATCCAATTTGCCAGTCTGTGTCTTTTAATTGGACCATTTAGTCCATTTACATTTAAGGTTAATATTGTTGTGTGTGAACTTGATCCTGTCATTATGATATTAGCTGGTTATTTTGCTCACTAGTTGATGCAGTTTCTTCCTAGCATCAATGGACTTTACATTTGGGCATATTTTTGCAATGGCTGGTATGGGTTGTTCCTTTCCACGTTTAGTGCTTCTTTCAGGATCTCTTGTAGGGCAGACCTGGTAGTGACAAAATCTCTAAGAATTTGCTTGTCTGTAAAGGATTTTATTTCTCCTTCACTGATGAAACTTAGTTTGGCTGGATATGAAATTCTGGGTTGAAAATTCTTTTCTTTAAGAATGTTGAATATTGGACCCCACTCTCTTCTGGCTTGTAGAGTTTCTGCCGAGAGATCTGCTGCTAGTCTGATGGGCTTCCCTTTGTGGGTAACCCGACCTTTCTCTCTGGCTGCCCTTAACATTTTTTTCCTTCATTTCAACTTTGGTGAATCTGACAATTATGTGTCTTGGTGTTGCTCTTCTCGAGGAGTATCTTTGTGGCATTCTCTGTATTTCCTGAATTTGGATGTTGGCCTGCCTTACTAGGTTGGGGAAGTTCTCTTGGATGATATCCTGCAGAGTGTTTTCCAACTTGGTTCCATTCTCCCCATCACTTTCAGGCACACCAATCAGATGTAGATTTGGTCTTTTCACATAATCCCATACTTCTTGGAGGCTTTGTTCATTTCTTTTTACTCTTTTTTCTCCACAATTCTCCCTTCATTTCATTCATTTGATCTTCAATCACTGATACTCTTTCTTCCAGTTGATTGAGTTGGTTATTGAAGCTTGTGCGTTTGTCATGTATTTCTCATGTTATGTTTTTCATCTCTAACAGTTCTTTTAAGGTCTTCTCTGCATTGATTATTCTACTTATCCATTCATCCATTCTTTTTTCAAGGTTTTTAATTTCTTTGTGCTGGTCACGTATTTCCTCCTTTAGCTCTGAGAAGTTTGACTGACTGAAACCTTCTTCTCTCAACTTGTCAAAGTCATTCTCCATCCATCCTTGTTCCGTTGCTGGCGATGAGCTGCGTTCCTTTGGAGGTGGAGGTGCATTCTGAGTTTTTGAATTTCCAGCTTTTCTGCACTTATTTTTCCCCATCTTTGTGGTTTCCTCTGCCTTTGGTTTTTGATGGTGGTGATGTACTGATGGGGTTTTGGTGTGGGTGTCCTTTCTGTTTGTTAGTTTTCCTTCTAACAGTCAGGACCCTCAGCTGCAGGTTTGTTGGAGTTTGCTTGAGGTCCACTCCAGACCCTGTTTGCCTGGGTATCAGCAGCGGAGGCTGCAGAAGATAGAATATTGCTGAACAGCGAGTGCTGCTGTCTGATTCTTGTTCTGGAAGCTTTGTCTCAGGGGTGTACCCCACCATGTGAGGTGTGAGGTGTCAGTCTGCACCTAGTGGATGTCTCACAGTTAGGCTGCTCAGGGGTCAGAGACCCACTTGAGCAGGCAATCTTTCTGTTCTCAGATCTCAACCTCCGTGCTGGGAGACCCACTGCTCTCTTCAAAGCTATTCGACAGGGACATTTACCTCTGCCAAGGTTTCTGCTGCTTTTTGTTTAGCTATGTCCTGTCCCCAGAGAAGGAGTCTACAGAGGCAGGCCGGCCTCTTTGAGCTGCGGTGGGTTCCACACAATTAGAGCTTCCTGGTGTTTTTGTTTACCTACTTAAGCCTCAGCAATGGCGGGCACCCCTCCCCCAGCCTTGCTGCCGCCTTGCAGTTAGATCTCAGACTGCTGTGCTAGCAATGAGGTAGGCTCCGTGGGTGTGGGACCCTCTGGGCCAGGTGTGGGATATAATCTCCTGGTGTGCCATTTGCTAAGACCCTTGGTAAAGCGCAGTATTGGGGTGGGAGTTACCTGATTTTCCAGGTGTTGTGTGTCTCAGTTTCCCTTGGCTAGGAAAAGGAATTCCCTTCCCCCTTGTGCTTCCCAGGTGAGGTGATGCCTCACCCTGCTTCAGCTCTCACTGGTCGGGCTGCACCAGCTGACCAGCACTGATTGTCTGGCATTCCCCAGTGAGATGAACCCAGTACCTCAGTTGAAAATGCAGAAATCACCTGTCTTCTGTGTCACTCATGCTGGGAGCTGGAGGCTGGAGCTGTTCCTATTTGGCCATCTTGGGCACGCCCCCAGCATCATGTAATTTTTTTCAAGTTACTTATTTTCTCTAAGACTGTTTTATCATCAGAATATGATACTCACCTTGTCCTGCTTTTTTCACATGTATCTTGTTGAAACAGAATGATAAACATGTGCAATCACTCTGAAAAGTGCTGGAAAAATAATATGATATGAAATATTTAATCTATTTTATAATGTCTTTTATTAAAAAATATTAGTAAACTTGAATATATGTTATGTAACAATAATATGACTTAAAATAGCTAATATTTATTCAGGTATTACTGTATTCCAGGTGTTATTTTAAGATTTTATATAAATTAACTCATTTCTTTCAATCAATACCTTGAAATAGAAATAGTTACTATTATTTGCAATTTTATAGAGCATAGAGTAATTTGACCAAGTTCACACAGCTAGGAATTCCTAAAACTGGGAAGTGAAAACCAGAATATATAGTTTTAAACATTGTGTAACAAATAAGAAAATGCACAAATTCCTAATGCAATTCTTTCTTTTTTTTTTTTTGAGATGGAGTCTCGCTCTGTTGCCCAGGCTGGAGTGCAGTGGTGCCATCTCAACTCACTGCAAGCTCCACCTCTCAGGTTCATGCCATTCTCCTGCTTAGCCTCCTGAGTAGCTGGGACTACAGGCACCTGCTACCACGCTTGGCTAATTTCTTTGTATTTTTAGTAGAGACATGGTTTCACCATATTAGCCAGGGTGGTCTCCATCTCCTGAACTAGTGATCCACTCACCTTGGCCTCCCAAAGTGCTGGGATTACAGGTGTGAGCCACTGCGCCCCACCAATTCCTGGTATAATTCTGTATATAGTACATGTGCTCAAATATCTGTTCACCTTCCATTAAATTAGGATAATAAATGTGTTATAATGCTTCTGGAACATTGATTACTAACACTGTTTATTGTAACATTTAATCTGAATCACATGGGCCGGGCAGAACACATGGTAAACTTCTTTTCCTTATTAAAATCAAATCTCATCACTACAAAAAAGAAACATCATGAAATATAGGTGTAAAACTACATTACTTTAAAATAATAAAAATGTATATTTGTTAACAGTAAAAGATGTCATCCTTGAATTTTCTCTTTTTTTTTTTTTGGAAACAGAATCTCACTCTGTCACACAGACTGGAGGGCAGTGGTGCTATCTCAGCTCACTGGCCCATTACAACCTCTGCCTCCCAGGTTCAAGCAATTTTACTGCGTCAGCCTCCCAAGTAGCTGGGACTACAGGTGCACGCAACTACGCTGGCTAATTTTTTGTATTTTAGTAGAGGTGGGGTTTCACTGTGTTGCCCAGGCTGGTCTCCAACTCCTAAGCTTAGGCAATCTGTCCACCTCAGCCTCCCAAAGTGCTAGGATTACAGGTGTGAGTCACCATGCCTGGCCCCTTGAAGTTTTTTAACATCATACTATGTATGCTAAAAGCTATTTACTTTTAGAATAGTTTTTCTTTGGGAATGACCATCAAGATTTTATTTAGTTTTAGCAAATATTTATTGAATGTTGATGGCACCAGGAACAGTTCTAAGTATTGCTGGTGAAGAGGTGATTAACATAAATCCCTTCTAATAAGATCTAATCTAATCAGAGAATCAGGAACAAGTCATTTAATACCATGTTGTTATTGCTGAATGGAAACAGCCCATATATGTGGCTATTCATTCAGTTTTTTGTGTGTTTGTTTTTTGTTTTGTGTTGGGAGCAGGACCCCAAACTCTGGTCATAAACTGGCCCCAAACTGGTCATGAGCAAAATCTCTGCAGCACTATAACATGTTCACAATGGCCCTAATGCCCATGCTGGAAGATTGTGGGTTTATGGGAATGAGGGCAAGGACACCTGGCCTGCCCAGGGCAGAAAACTGCTTAAAGGCATTGTTAAGCCACAAACAATAGCATGAGCAATCTGTGCCTTAAGGACATGCTCCTGCTGCAGTTAACTAGCCCAAACTACTTTAAATTTGGCCCATTCCTTCGTTTCCCATAAAGGATACTTTTAGTTAATTTAATATCTATGGAAACAATGCTAATGACTGGTTTGCTGTTAATAAATATGTGGGTAAATCTCTGTTCAGGGCTCTCCACTCTGAAGGCTGTGAGACCCCTGATTTCCCACTTCACACCTCTACATTTCTGTGTGTGTGTCTTTAATTCCTCTAGCGCCACTGGGTTAGAGTCTCCCCAACCAAGCTGGTCTTGGCAGTTTTGTTTTGTTTTGTTTTTTGAGTCAGAGTCTTGCTCTGTCGCCCAGGCTGGAGTTCGGTGGCATGATCTCAGCTCACTGCAACCTCTGCCTACTGGGTTCAAACAATTCCCCTGCTTCAGCCTCCTGAATAGCTAGGGTTACAGGTGCACACCACCATGCCTGGCTAATTTTTGTATTTTTGGTAGAGATGGAGTTTCACCATATGCCAGGCTGGTCTCGAACTCCTGATCTCAGGTGATCTACCCACCTTGGCCTCCCAAAGTGCTGGGATTACAGGTGTGAGCCACTGTGCTCAGCGTTCCTTCCTCTTTTAAGCAAGTGGTAGCTGAAAGAGTCTAGATTCTTGAGTAGATTTCCCCACTAGTCTGACTTTCCACAAAAATGTCATTGCATGGCCACTCAAAGAAAATGTTTTGATTATTCATATAATTTCACAGTGCCTGAGACAGCTCTGCTTAGCCCCCTTTTCTGAGGTGTGACACACCAATTGTTGAAGTGAGAACAGGAACCCTCCTTTCCTTCAAGCTGTTGTCCTGTACATTGAACAAGTGAAAGATACTGGAAAACCTTTGTTGGATTCTAAGTTCTTTTGACATTAGTTTGAAAATAAAAAAGAATCAGGAAATATTTTCTTTCTGGGTTAGAGCCAATGATTCTTGGCCAGAAATAACTGTGTAGTGTTCAGCTCGGCTGGACCCATGAGATCAGGCCTTCAAGGGAGTTCCTGGAGTAGGGGAACATGGTGAGTCCAGCACCTCTCATCTGTGTGCACCCACTTGGAGGAGACCTGGGGGAGGTTACTACCTTGAACTGAATCCAGCTTAGAGGAGGGAACCCAGGTTGGGGAGAATTTCCTCTCTAAGCCCAGTGGGCAAGGCCTAGGAGATGTAGCCTTCCTATCAGTTTATCTGAAAACCTGATAGATGTCAGCACATTTTTTTAAAAACCACTTAAGTCCATTGTTTCCTTTTTGAGGGGGAAAAAAGTGCTAAAGAACGTTAAGCTCTTTTAGCAGCACTCTTACTCACAGTCAGATTAAATTTTTCTTCCCTTCATAGAGTCCCTGAGGCATCATTATAATGAAAAAGTAGGCATCAGAAAAACACTTACCTGGTTGTGTCTGGAGAAAAAGTCACTTTGGGGATGACCCATGTAAAAATCTCTACACATTTTATTCTAATTACAGCTCTGCAAGCCATTCTCATCTCCAGTGGATACTAGTGAACTACTGCTCCTTGAAGGTCATGAACTTGGGCATGGGTCAGGGTTTGGTATCAAAAACAAGACTAAAATAACACTAATGGCTGCTTTCAGGAGGTCTGAGAATGAGAGCTGGAGAAGTTCTCCTCTCTAATCCCCCTACATGGATTTACTCATGAGTTACAACTCTTGACTTTCTCTGCCATTTATCCTTATGTTTTGCCAATCTCTCCCTTTTTGGCCTAGTCATTCTTTGTGTTTCTCATTCATTCCAGACTGTTCCCTTTTTTCTTTCTTCCTGTCCTCAGCCAGCACAGGAGATAAAGGTTAACAGGATTTTGAGTGTAACCTGTGGGGGAAAATGCTTTTGTTTAATTTTAGTTTCTTGACTACCTCAATAGATTTTCGTCTTCAATAAAATTAAGACTATCACACTTGCCACTGTTTCCTTTGAGCCAGGACCAGTATTTGGTATGCATTAGGCTGTTGTTAAATGATTAAGTAAATTACTTTTGTGAAAAATAAAATGTCATTCAGTTTTCTTCTACTCTTGCCAAACAGTTATTTACTTACCTTTCTTTCTATTCAAAACTCATAGCATGTTACTCCTTTTTCTTATGTTTTCATACAATGCCCTTACTTGTTTTGATGTTCCTTAACCTATCTTATTTTTGCATTTCCTAAGAGTCTTCCTGTGGCAGCACGTTTCATAACCACTATTTGATTTGTAAATTTGTAGACCATCTTCCACTCCCAGATGATTACATGAGCAAGTAGCTTGGTTGTAGGCTTGCTCTTTAGAATACATTGCTGTAGATAGAGATGAGAACTGAACTGAGAATAGCACTTCTTTAACATAGTGCCATCTAGGAAAGGACCAGCATCCATGGGAATCAACATCGACACAGGCAGTGAGGTTTTGGGGGACATCACTACAGTTCATAATATTGTCACAAAGTTGCTGGAGAGTGACATATTTTATTTTAGAACTCTTTTAATTTTTCAACGAACTTCCCTTTAGATTTAGAGTTTGATTTTTAGATCAACTCTGTGTAGTAGCTATAATAGGTCCAAACATTCTCATTTCCTAGATAAAGATACTGAATATAAAGATATAAGAGCACCTCCTCTATAAGGGCACCTGTTATATTGTCTTACACATAGTTAAGGGTTTATTCATTTATCAATAAACATTGATTTAGTTTCTATTGCCATAGCAGGTACATTGCTAGGTGTTGGGCACAAAAAGAACAATGTAGATAACAATAAAAAAAAAATCACCTACTCTAAAGTGATCAGTCTATTAGGGAATTAATAACAATAATGGTATCATGAGAATGTGTTTCAAACTATTATTAATTACATTGGTAGTGGAATAATGTGTCTGTTTAGCAAAATCCTAAAGATTTTGTTGTAGGGTAACAACTCATAGCAAAAACCCACGTGGAAAGCTGAGAGAATGGTAGGCAGAATTATTTTATTTGCTCTGTATGATTTTCAAAAACCTATGAAACTGATTAAACAAATTCTAAAAGAGCATGTTTTGAAAGCCTGAGATACTTGTTAGAATCAATTATTCTTTCTCCTTCTAACGAACAAAGCAGGCCCTAAACAGGAGAATGCTACTATTCTTCTGTGCTCTATTGTCTCAGGTCCCTGGTGTGGGTCGGGGGGGGGGTCCCCAGTCATACACAGCACTCCTTCCACACACGAAAGATGCATTTAGTTCTTATGTCAGAGCCCCCACTCTCCTGCCTGCTGTATAGGCTGTCCTGCATACTTACAGTCACTCATCTCATATCTTTCCTTGTCACTCATCTCATATCTTTCCAATAGTGATTTTTTAAGTGGGGAATGGACTCCAAGAAGAATACCATGAACCTGAACAAGGGAAGAAGATGGTCTGGATGATATCATAATTATGTCTAAATCTCCTTCAGTCTACCATACAACTCCTGGCGAGGCTTCTAGAATATTCCATCACCTCAGCTTGTTAGCCCATGTGATACAGAGATATTGCTCGCTGTCCATGTTGCTCCATTTTGTTGAAGTGGTTTATTTTTCTTTTTATCTATGCTTCAAAAATTATCAGGCCTCTCATCAACCCAAAGTGGCCTAGGTTTGTTCTTATTTCTTTGACTGTCTCACAAAGTGATCTGACCTTTTAGAAAACCATTTGTCACTTGTTTAAGAAAATCAAGAAAGCTGGCTCCATCTCCTGATAAAATGCCTGCTACAATTATTTCATTGCCTGGGAAAGTGATTGAATCCCATAATAGAAAAACTAGCATCCACTTTTTAAAGAATTGGGCTGATGTTTTGAAAAGGTCAATTCTTTTCGTGGAAAACCGCAAAAAAATATCCAAATTCACATCTCACTTCACCTAGAGTCAGAACATCTCAGCCAGAAAAACCCAGACTGCAGAGCATCCAAGTCAAAGTGGACTCAGGACCAGGAAAAATGTTACAGCTCTGCCATGAAGCCACAGTGAGCATGATTCCTATGAGTCATTAAACCAGATAATCGTAATAGAACCTTCTGTAGATGTTCTCTAGTAGAACTTTTTTTATTTTTCAGTCCACTTCTATATACGTTTCTAACTTCTTTTCAGATCTATTGTTTGAGGTAGGTAGACTAGGTATGAAGATAGTAAATTGCCAGGAAAGGAAACTGAGTTGATTTGCAGAAAGTTCAGCTCACAGCAGGACCAGGACCACTGCTTTCTTTCCAGGCAGTGTGTGTGTGTGTGTGTGTGTGTGTGTGCATGTGTGTGTGTGTTTTCCACTTAGACCAATTGGCACCAGGAAGCTGACATATACCAAACTGCTGTCCCTTTTGGTAAATATAAAAAGTTGTCTTGGTTTTGTGTTCCAAAATCTTTAACAAACATTTCTATGCTTTTCTACTTGAAACTATAATTGCCAGCAAATAATTCAAAATATATTCAAAAATTCAGATAAATATACTGATTTTTGATATTTAATACTTACCCTTTCCAATTGTACAATTAATGCATCAGGAGGAAGAATTGCTGTGTCTGAATTCCTGAAGTCATATGATACACTTAGACATCACGGTGACCTTTCACTTTTGGAATGTATGACTGGTCCATAAATTTAATTTTGAAAGAACTCAATATAGGAAAATACATTGCTTTGTAAAGGCATTCTCTTGTGTTAAAATACATAAAATAGCGGCCAGGCGCAGTGGCTTACGCCTGTAATCCCAGCACTTTGGGAGGTCGAGGTGGGCAGATCACGAGGTCAGAAGATTGAGACCATCCTGGCTACACAGTGAAACCCAGATATAAAAAAATGAGCAGAGCATGGTGGTGGGAGCCTGTAGTCCCAGCTTCTGGGGAGGCTGAGTCAGGAGAATGGCATGAATCTGGGAGGCGGAGCTTGCAGTGAGCTGAGATCGTGCCACTGCACTCCAGCGTGGGCAACAGAGCAAGATTCTGTCTCAAAAGCACACATACACATACACATATCAAATAGTTTTTCTATCATTCAGGTTTGTATGTTACTTCCAATTTTTAAATTTTATTGGGATAATAATGAATTTATAATATTTTATTCCTGATTGCAGAAGAAACTTAGAAAAGATGGCATATCTTTATTGATTTATTAAGGCTGGGTAAAAGAAATTGAATATGTACCAAAAAGATGACATTTTCTTCATCTAAAAAGTCATCACTTTCAAAGCAAATATCCAGCCTCTCCTTCCTCTCTCTAATTGCCAGCTGCTACCCCCTCCCCCATATCCTATTTTCCTTGATAACAGAAAAAGAGTGGAAGCATTAAAGAACATTTTGAACTATATAACCGGCAGTACTGCTGTGCACTTAGGCTGCCTTCTGACCCTCCACAGATGAAAAATTATTCCCCCCTCACACTCTATGCCTCAGCAAAGCTCCATTCTCTCTGACTTGCCAGTTCTGGCACTGTCCAAGCACATTAGACCTGGCTGTCTGGCAGTCTAGCTTGGAATAAAAATTCTCATAGAGGATGATTTTTCACTTCTGGTACCTCTCTGTAGGTATTTCTTACCATGCCTGCATAGCAGAGCTACTCAAAGGAAAGGATCTGTGTGGTGTGCATATGTTGTATTTTCTCTCCTTAATGCCAAGGATGAAAAGAAAAGGATTTGCAGTGTTTTAGCGCTGTTGGCATCCAGATGGCTGCTATAAAAATAAAGACATGGCTGAGAATCAACAGAAAACTTCCATCCTATCAAGATGTCAACACTACCAGCACTGTCTGTACTACTGAGTGCCTGCTGCAGCCACACCCACTAATGGCTAGCATGCTTTCCATGACAAAGATGAGAAGTTGTGAGTGGAGTTTTTGAGTAGTCAGCTAGCTGATGATGGATTTAATGAGTCAGTGCAAACAAATCACTTTGGATTTTAATATGTATTGCTTTCAGCTTACATGTCTTTGAGATATTGTTGGTCCCTGCCTGCTAAGGAGCACCTAAAGGAGATTCCAGTGGCCACAAAATTCATCTCTTTTTTTTCATATTTTCACTGCTGAAGTTGAATCTCCACTCTCAGTTCCATTAACACTCGTCCGTTTGTTTGAAATAATTCCCTGGCTTTTTGCTTCTTGCTTACTTTGTTCCATGTTAGGGCCTTCGGGTCAGAAATTTGTGTGATCTAGTGGAGTGGGAGCCCCTGTATTCTGCACATTTTCACGATTGCCCTAGTCTGAAAGCTTCATTGGCTAACTTGGGTGGTTTGCTTTGAATGTAAATTGCATAAACTTATGTGTATACATTGTTTGAGATACATTAAAATATGTTCCTATCAAAGGATTTCATTTGATACTAAAATACTTTTGGAGGAAGATAGGAAAAGCATTATTTCCATTTAAAGACAAGAAGACTAAGAAAATGCATGATCTTGTTCTTGAATTTTTGACTGCAAGCCCAAAGTCTATTTTCCCACATATTCATATGATTTTACTATACGTTTGTGTAATCCTGAAAAACCTACTGTTGGACTTGTTCCTTCCCAAAAACAAGGGTGATAGGATGAAGGTGGGCCATAGGATCAGGAACAGGAAGTGGATGTATTTAGTCTCAAATGTCTCTTAGTTACTATTAGGGAAACATAAAATTACAAAACAGCTATCTTCAGGGAGAATATAATAAAAGGTTGTATTGCCACATCATGCTGTACAGTGGTAAGGGGGAAAATGAGTCTAATATTTATTGAGTTTCTCCCAGGTGTCATGTTGGGCTCTGTTATGTCATATTTACTTCTCACCAGAACGTTGTGAGTAGATTACTAGCTTCATTTTTAACAGAGTTATGTGCTGGGGCTCTATGAGTTTAATTAGCACGTGAAGGTCACAAAAATAATTAAGTGCCGGAGCCTTGGTATGAATCTGTCTTTTTTCCTTTTAATTTTTAAAAATTTGTTAATTGATACATGATAGTTGTAAATATCTCAGGGGTCTGTGACATTTGGATACATGCATACAATATGCAATGATCAAATCAGGGTAATTGGGATATCCATCACCTAAAACACTTAACTTTTCTTATTGTTGGTACCCAAATCTTTTGACTGCAAAGTCAATAGATGAGAGAGCCTCAGCTGTAAGAAACAGGTCATGGAAAGCAATGGAAATAGGCAGACACATAGAGAAACCAGAAAAATTATACCGGTGACAGAGGACTGCGCCCAGTGAAGTTGCCGGTGCCATGTTTTCCTCCTTGGGTCTGTACTTCTTTGTCCCCAGCATGTATTTGTAACATATATGTTTTATTTATTTATAGTTAGGGAATATCTTAAAATGTCTTGACCCCCCAAATATTTGACTATGTAAGAAATAGTTTAACCATATCTTTGTTTCTGTGCCTATTTAATTCTCTATTCCAACACTTATTTTATTTTCACTATATACTGGGAGAAAAGTAAACATTAAAAATATTTATTAATATAGAGATGCATTTTTCTTTTTCTTTTTTTTTTTTTTAAACATTCTCACTCAGTCACCTAGGCTGGAGTTCAGGGGCGTGATTTTGGCTCACCACAACCTCTGTCTCACAGGTTCAAGCAATTCTCCTGCCTCAGCCTCCTGAGTAGCTGGGATTACAGGTTTGTACTATCATGCCCAGTTAATTTTTGTATTTTCAGTAGAGACTGAGTTTCACCATGTTGGCCAGACTGGTCTTGAACTCCTGACCTCAGGTGATCTGCCCACCTCTGCCTCCCAAAGTCGTGGGATTACAGGTGTGAGCCACCGTGCCCGGCCTAGAGATGCTTTTGAAAGCGATAGCATTTGCAGCACAATCTGAATTACAAAATGAACTTAGAGAAGAAAGGAAGTATTTTGATAGCATGAACTAAAAATTTAAGGAAAACGATGAAATAGTCAATGTTGGAAGAAAGATTACATAGAAGATGTGGGAGACCTTGATTTCCATGAAACCAATGAAGTATTTCATTAAACTATCTAACGAAAGCAAAAGAAAAATCTCTCGATTATACTAAAGTCTTTTTTGTTTAGGATTGTTGTTACAATTTTTGGACTAAAATATTTTCCAACAATTTCTTCTGTGATATTCCAATAGCTTCTCACATAAATCATGAGCCCTGTACCCACCCAGAGGTAATAACAGAAAAAGGAATAAAAGTTCATATCACTAAGAGAAAAAGAAATGGAATCTGTTTTTCCATGACAAATCTCCAGCCAATTTATGTCTCTGCGGAAAATATTTACCTGAAGTAAACAATCTCTAATATTTCCTTAAACATTTTGTAACCTCAATTTTAATATAAAGTATTTGAATCTCAAAGTGCCAATGAGTGATTGTCTAAATATTTATTCTGTGCTATACACTCACGGAATTATTTTACTAAATTGGGACTCTTAACAATGATTCATTGTAGGACTTTCAGAAATTTCTCAGGATTATATATGTGAAACCCACATTCAGCCCCCAGGACTCTGCTACCATCAGATTCAACCATCACCTTCAAATAATTGGTCACAGACAAGTTTTTGAAGCCCTGACTATATATGGGCTTCCAACAATTTATGTTCTAAGCATCAATCTAAAGTTGAACTTCTTAGTATAAAAATCAGTGCATTCTGAAGCATTCTATGCTTTCAAGATGAAAGGTGCTTCAGGATGCTTTAAATTCTTTGATAAATCTAGCAATTAACTTTTATTGTTCCTGTGCCCAGCACCATGCTGAATTATTCATATGCATTTTTTTGGAGGGGGGACAGAGTTTCACTCTTGTTGCTCAGGCTGGAGTACAATGGCATGATCTTGGCTCACCGAAACCTCCGCCTACTGGGTTCAAGCAATTCTCCAGCCTCAGCCTCCTTAGTAGCTGGGATTACAGGCATGTGCCACCAGGCCTGGCTAATTTTTGTATTTTTAGTAGAGATGGGGTTTCTCCATGTTGGTCAGGCTGGTCTTGAACTCCCAACCTCAGGTGATCCAACTGCCTTGGCCTCCCAAAGTACTGGGATTACAGTCTTGAGCCACCACACCTGGCCTTCATATGCATATTTTTATTTAATCCTCATTGCAATCCTATATGGTAGAGATCATCATTATTCCTCTTCTACCTATTAGGATACTTGATCTTAAAGGAGTTTAGCAAAGTTACCTAAAGTACAAGGTAGAACCAGGATTTCAGCAAATGCTATTCTCACCCCAGAGACCAAGTTTTTGTACATTTCAATTTACCCTCAGAACAAAAAAAAAATATACTGTAGTTTTTGGATAAGGGCCTGGTTCAGAAAACATGAAGGCACTCATATGAAATACCGTCTCTGACTGCCTGTTCTATTAAATTGGCACCACTCTGTGATGTACACAATGTCTCTGGTGGGGTTTCCCTAGAAGCACAACCTAAGATGAGCTTTTGGATGTTCGTAGGTTCTATGGGAAGTGACCTCCTCAACTGGAAGCAGAGTGAGAAAGTAGGCGAGAGAAGAAGGAAGGATTTGGAAGGAGTTGATACTGAGGACAACTGGGGTTCCATCCTGCTGGGATCTTTAAGAGCAGTCGTTCCTCCCAGGAAGCCAAAACTGGGGGATATTTAAACACTGACTCCTGATGCTCACTGGTAGAGGTTGGCTTCCGGGAAAGTTAACTTCCTGACCTTTCTGGAGTGCACACTACTGCCCTAATATTCTGGGGCCTAAGAAACCCTTCAGACAGGCTGGGAGCAGTGGCTCACACCTGTAATCCCAGCACTTTGGGAGGCCGAGGTGGGTAGATCAACTGAGGCCAGGAGTTCGAGACCAGCCTGGCCAACATGGTGAAACTCTGTCTTTATGAAAAATACAAAATCTAGCCGGGTGTGGTGGCATGTGCCTGCAGTCCCAGCTACTTGGGAAGCTGAGGCATGAAAATCACTTGAACCCAAGAGGTGGAGGTTGCAGTGAGCCAAGATCACACCACTGCACTCCAGCCTGGGCAACAGAGTAATACTCATTCTCAAAAAAAAAAAAAAAAAAAAAAAAATCCTTCAGGCAGAGGGTCACAGGTGCTCACCATTGGAATGAATTGAAATTGCGAGCGCTAAGGGGACATAAGAAGGCCAATGATCTATATACAACAGATAATCAATTTAACTTATTATATAATTTTCTAATCATTACAGAGAGAAATTTGCATACTCCAAGTGGATTTCAGATAACCAAAACTCCATAGAACCATGACCAGAGTTTTTACTTTTATATTTTTCTCCATGAAGTTGTTTTGCAATGGATTATAAAACCCTAAGAGCAAGGACTTGGAATTATTTTTCTTTATGTTTTTGTAAGTAGACTATAATAGAAACTTTGTAAATATGTGTTGATCTCAATTAATTGTATTGAGTAAATATTTGTTAAATACCCACTGTGTGCATGACCCTGGTTTCATTATGGGGTACACAAAATATTTCTTCACAATTCCTGCATGTGCAATATGTATACTTAAATTGAAAAGTCAAGAGAGGCACATATAAACTAAGTACAACCAGTGTCCCTAAGCATAAGTAGCAAGTCAGCCAACTCTACTACAAATGCACAGAGGGATTGGTGATGTTGGAAAAGATACCACAGAAAAACAGGACTTTCTGAAAAACTGGTAGAGTCTATGTGGATGGAAAGATCAGGGGACCGCTTTTTGGCTAGGAGGTGGGGTGCTGGCCTTTGACAAGACTGTATGATACAACCCTAAGGGACACAGATCAAGCTGTGGCTTTTGACAGCTATCAGTTCTATAGGCTAGCTACTGAAGAGTCTTTTAAAAGTTTTCAATTTAGTTGTGCTATCATGAAATCAGCATTTTAAGAAGACAATTTAGCAGAAATATTCAAGGTAGTTTAGAGTAGTAAAATATCCATGTTGAAAGTCCATGCAAAGGGCTGGGCAATGGAAGTAATTAGGAAAGAACAGTGGTGAAATCTTTTTCCTTCTGGTGATATAAAATGTGAGAAGTTGAGAAGTGGTGGGCGTGGTGGCTCACGCCTGTAATCCCAGCACTTCAGGAGGCTGAGGCAGGCAGATTACCTGAGGTCAAAAGTTCGAGACCAACCTGACCAATATGGTGAAACCTCATCTCTACTAAAAATACAAAAATTAGCTGGGCATGGTGGTGGGCGCCTGTAGTCCCAGCTACTTGGGAGGCTGAGGCAGGAAAATTGCTTGAACCCGGGAGGGGGAGGTTACAGTGAGCCAAGATTGCGCCACTGCAATCCAGCCTGGGCGACAGAGCAAGACTCTTGTCTCAAAAAAAAAAAAAAAAAAAAAAAAAAAAGACTCACAGTATAGGTTTCTGTGTCAAAAAATGGAAATGAGTCATGAAGTTAAAAACTGCTCTTCTGTATTTAATACTAAGAATATGAAAAGGAATAAGGTAGGAGCAGATACTTGGGGTCTAAATCTTTAGAAACTACTTATAATTTATAAATTGGAAGCTTGAGAAAAAAAAAATCCAGGAAAAGAAAGAAAAAAGGAAAAATAACAAGCAAAAGAATCTGGACTATAAGTGCTTCAATTATCAAATGAGATAAGTTTCAAGAAATGAAATATACTTAGAAGTAGTTAATACTACAAAAAGATTCACTTTCTATGATTTTTAAATCATTAATAAAATATTTTAAATTGAGAGGAAGTAAATAAAAAGACTCAAAGTTCTATTTTCAGGTTTGATACCAATCCACATTTTTAACACATTAAGTTGTATTTTCAGTAATACATCACCCCCTCATATTCTGTGTGTTTATATTTGGCAAATTTATCAGGTTACAGTTGACTTCTAGTCCCACGCTGCTTCTGTTGGAAAATACAAAGCCTTCTAAGTGGAAATGTTTTATCTCCTTTGAATCCTATGTTAACTACGTCTGCTGGAAGTTAATTCTGCACTGCAATAGCACTGAATTAAAATGATCTTTTGACAAGACTTTTGTTTACTTAGACACTAAAGTGAACTAGAAGACAGCTTGTAATAGAATGCTGCTTTTTTATAGTATTCTATAAATAAAATACTATAAAAGTGAGGAATTTAGTTGATTAATTTTTTTTGTTGTTGCAGATTCCAAGAAGGATTAAAAGCCATGTAGAAGACTATCTCTCACATTCCCAATTGAAACAGGAGTGTTATTATTCAGAAGTGTTTTCCATTTAGGGAAAACCAAAAATCCTCTAAGTTCAGTCAGTGTGTTTAGAATTTCGTTAAGCTTGAAGTTATGATTCTACTATAATCATGTGTCCTTTTTCTCTTTAGGGTAATGAAGAAAAGTAACAGAAAAACAACATTTTTTTTTCTTAGAGACATGATAGAGATTTAAACATTTTAGGTTTTTTAAGATTTTTGGCCAATTTGTTGGTGCAACACATGAAGAAAAGTGTTCAGGTTGAAGATATTCTGAAATCAAGATATTCCTGCAGAGCCTAGTAAGTGCAAATCAAATGTTGACTAAAAGGTGTTTGGATCATTGAGAAACAAAAGAAGAATTAAAATAATAAGTATATAGTAGTCATTAATGAGGAGATATATCTTTGTGTGTGTGTGTGAGAGAGAGAGACAGAGAGAGAGAGAGAGACAGAGAGAGAGAGTGTCGGAGTTTAGCTCCTGTTGCCTAGGCTGGAGTGCAATGGTGCAATCTCGGCTCACTGCAACCTCCACCTCCCAGGTTCAAATGATTCTCCTGCCTCAGCCTCCGGAGTAGCTGGGATTACAGGCACCCACCACCATGCCTAGCTAATTTTTTGTATTTTTAGTAGACAAGGGGTTTCACCATGTTGGCCAGGCTAGTCTTGAACTCCTGACGTCAGGTGATCAGCCCGCCTCAGCCTCCCAAAGTGCTAGGATTACAGGCATGAGCCACTGCACCCAGCCTGATATATATCTCAGTACATACATCCCGTATGGGCAAATTAAACTCATCACTTCCCCCCTATATATCTGCTTCTTCACTCATCTAAGCGTCTATGCTGACGTCACTCTTTGTCCTGATGCCCTTCACTACCTGTGAGTCAGTCTCTGCTGGATGTGCCAATCTACCCCATCCTTGCTGTGCCTTCAATATAGACATTTTCTCCTAGTTGCTCTGTCAGAATAAACTTATGAAAGCCAATTCTACTGGTACCCTAATAGATAAATATCTGTGGTTAAGCAGCAAGACCTGAGAAAATTCTTGAGTGGCAAAAATCAGATTATTCTGTGAAATCTGCTAAGAGGGAGAGAGAGTATCCCTTCCAACTCATCCTGTATAAAATACTCTTGCATTTAAACCTAGCTCAGATCTCTCTTCTGTGGATTTTCTGGGCCCCTTGAGTCCAAAGTTATGTTTTTCTATTCTGTGAGGCCTAACAATTTGTTTGCACCACAACTGAAGCACCTATTGTATTTGCCTTGGTTGGTACACTTATAATACTCATGAGATGATAAGCTCTGAGGAAAGATCTTTAATATTTTGTCCCTTCCATGTATAACATTATTTTTGTAATTTATTAAGCATTAAATGTATTTTGATGAAATGGAATTGAAGCAACTTCTGTATACTTTATCTTTTCATCTGTGAACTACGGTGGGCTCTATGTCTAAAGTCCCTCTTATCCATAGGATTCTAGGATTCTGTGGTATGAACCTTCCTCATTATTAGTATAGCCTGTAAGTATATTTCTAACTGGATTGTGTCTAATTCTAAAAGAATGAGTAGGTCCATTCTGCTGTGTCTGGGTCATTTGTGAATTTACTGGCTAACCTCCTCCATTCCTCTATCTCCTCCATTCTCTTAATCCCTTCGTCTTTCCACCACATTGTCCCTCCAGCTTTGTACAGGCTTTCAATTTCAGGCCACACTCTCCTCCCTCCTCCTGAGTCAGGGGTTCATGGATGTATCAAATCCTTATTCACTTGGCATCATCCTGGCATCACCTTCCTTTGCTCTGTCCCTTTCTGCCTTCTTCATCCTGGCCCACTTGTAACCTCTAAATTCACTGACCTCACAGACACTTCTGCATGATGAGAAAGCCCATTCTATGCTCACCATCTTTTTACTATAAATAGTTGGGGAGTGCAGGCTTGTGGGCTTGATGGGGGCCTTTTCAACTTCAGGGAATTCAACATCTGCTTTTCATGGGGTCCACGTTTTCCAAGGATGAGTTGTTGTGCTAGGCTCCATGAGGAATGGAGATAAAACCCGACACATGGATCTTATCCTGAAGAAACTTATAATTTAATTGAGGAAAACCTGACATAAACAGAGACACATTTAAATAAAAGCAGCCAGCTAGTAGGCATCTGATAAACTGATAAGGGTAAACAAAAAGAAACAGAGATAGGAAAGTTGTTTAGTGCTAACTTTTTAGCTTATGTGTGAAATATATCAGTTTAATGTTCTCACCTTCATTTTTAGTGCTTTGAAGAAAGGCTTACATTCAGTTAGCCGCTCATGCAAAAACCCTCTAAGAGCAGTGAAGTGTACAGGGTTTGAAGGCAAGGATTGTACCCTTATAAAAGGTTCTCTTTTTTTTTTTTTTTTTTTTTTTTTTTTGAGACTGTGTTTCTCTCTTGTTGCCCAGGCTGGAGTGCAGTGGTGCAATCTTGGCCCATTGCAACCTCCACCTCTCAAGTTCAAATGATTCTCCTGCCTCAGCCTCTCGAGTAGCTGGGATTACAGGCTTGCACCACCATGCCCACCTAATTTTTTATTTTATTTTTTTCTGGACAGAATTTTGCTATTGCCATCCAGGCTGGAGTACAGTGGCACAATCTTGGCACTATAAAGTCACCACAGATGAGGAATTAGTGAATACTGAATCACTGCTCCTAGGAAGATAGAGGGTGAGTTAGTTTCCTGCAAGGCTCTGCTCACATTATACCAACTGATCAATATGTAATCTTGGGGTTTTGTGTGTTTCTGTTAAAGATGCATAATTTACGCCTGGGCAACATAGTCAGACCCTGTCTCTACAAAAAATTAACATGAAAAAATTAGCATGGTGTGAGGTGGTGTGCACCTATAGTCCCAGCTACTTAGGAGGCTGAGGCAGGAGGATTACTTGAGCCCAGGATTTTCAAGGCTGCAGTGAGCTGCGATCATACCGCTGCATTCTAGCCTGGGTGACAGAGTGAGACCCTGTCTCCAAAAAAAATACATACACCAGTATACATTGTTTATTCATTAACTTTGAACTCATGGCCCATAGCAGTATAACTCATGTTTGAATGAAGCTTATATAGTACATGAATGTTCTCCATAAAGCCCATCACAACCTTCTTGTGCTTAGAAACATGGGGTAACACCTCAGCACTACCATTTCAAACAGTAAAATTACCTACAGGAAGCACAAAAATGCGATAGCATGGCTCTGCACAGACTTTCAAAAGGGCACTTGTTTAGAGTCTGCGAGCTCGAATATGAAAGCAGAGCATCGTCTTGTTTGACTCAGATGGTAGCACAAGCATGGACAGGTCCCATTTTTCCTGGTGTACACATCTGCAAATGGTTCCTAAAGCACAGTGGGTATTAGTTTTGGGGTTACAAATAAAGTTTCGCAAGTAGGCAAATTCATCAGTACAGAATCTGTGAATAACTGGAATCAATTATGTGCTGTTATGGACTGAATTGTGCTCCCATAAAATTCATATGCTGAACTCCCTAACCCCCAGTATCTCAGAGTGTGACTGTTTATGGAGATAGGGTCTGGAAGGAGAACATTAAGTTAAAATGAGGCTATTAGGGTGGACCCTAGTTCAATCTGACTAATGTCCTTGTAAGAAGAGGAGATGCAGAAACACAGATACTACGAATACACCAGCACAGAGAAAATGTCCTGTGAGTCCCCAGCAAGAAGACAGCTGTCTGCAAGCCAAGGGGAGAGGCTTCAGAAGAAACCAACCCTACCCCGACCTCAGACTTCCAACTTCCAGAGCTGTAAGGAAATACATTTCTGTTGTTTAAGGCACCTAGTCTGCAGTATTTTCTTATGGCAGCCCTAAGCAGACTAATACAATAGGTGCAGGCCACTCTCAACACATTTTCAAGGCTGATGGACAATGTTGTATGTTTATTTTATTTGACTTCTCAGTGGTATTTGACAGTCGACTGACTTTTTTCATACTAAAATTCTCTGTTTTCCTGGCTATCATTTTCATCTAGTTTTCCTCCTACATCATTAGCTATTCTGTTCTATTTTTTATTTATGGGGACTCATTTTTTAGGAATTTTCTTTTTACTAAAATGTAACATATTATTATAAGAATATTTATAAAATACAGAACTCAATACAATGGAAAAAATAAAAATTATCTTTAATCCTAATACCAGGAATAATATACCTCTTCTATAGCAGCCTCTTTATTCACCAGGCTCATAAAGAGTGCTGTCTCCAAAGGAACTAAGTTCATCTCTCTGCTCTTTGAATTATGTGCAATGAAACTCCTTACCGTTGTTCACCAGCTCGACTAGATCTGCCGCCTCTCTGACTTGACAGCAGCACTTGACCCCTTGGTATCCACACCACAGCCACCCCAGCAGGTCCTTCCTACTGACTGTTCTCCCTGAAGCCCTCTCCACCCAAAGCAGCCACCCCAGGCAGTGCCACGGCTGACTCTTCCAGGGGTCTCAACATGTCTCCCTTTAGCCAGATCCCTCTTATTCCATACTAAAATTTCCCCCTTTCTGTTCATTGAAGACTATTCAAAGCTATATTTAACATTTACCTATTTATTTACTATATAGCATTTACCTCTCTTCTTCCTCTAGAATATTAGCTTCATAAAAAAGAAAAATGTTTAAAATAATGGAACTTCCAAGCCCTCTTTGGTGACTGACACTAAAGTCTTCCCCTCAAATTCCTTCAGCTGTTGGACACAGTATTCACCAATGGGCTCGATCATATAGATCACTTCTAAGCCATGTTTCCGAAGACTTTCCACAAAGGCTGAGTTAGCTACCTGGTCCTTGGTCTCACCTGTGATATAATAGATATGTTTCTGGTTTTCCTTCATTCTGGTGCAGCAGTCCTTGAGAGAACCCATCTCATCACCAGAGGCAGATGTGTAGTAACTTAATAGCTCTGAAATCTTCTTCTGATTTTGAGAGTCTTCATGTATTCCAAGCTTTATGTTTTTAGAGAACTGCTCATAGAACTTCTTGTAGTTCTCTTTATCTTCTGCCAGTTCAGCAAAGAGTTATAAGCATTTTTTTGACCAAATTCTTCCTGATAACTTTCAAAATTTTGCTTTGTTGCAACATCTCATGGGAAATATTTGGAGGGAGATCCTCCAAGTCTACCACCCTTCTAATGAAGTTCAGATATTCAGGGATTAGCTCCTCACAGTTATCCATGATGAAAACATACAATTTGATGTTGTTCTTTTTCTTTCTGTTTTCAAACAGGCCAAAAGGAGCACGTTGTGGGACAAATAGAAGGACTCTGAATTCCAACTGTCCTTCAACTGAAAGACGCTTCACTGCCAAGTGATCTTCCCAGTCATTGGTCAAGCTCTTGTAGAATTCTCCATACTCCTCATTAGTAATATCATTGGGATTTCTGGTCCAGATGGTCTTTGTTTTGTTGAGTTCTTGATCCATGTACTTTTCCTTAATCTTCCTCTTCTTCTTCTTGTCACCATCCTTCTTTTCTTCTTCTTCCTCATCAGAACCAACATCTTCAATTTCAGGTTTGTCTTCAGACTCTTTCTCTTCTTTTTCTATTTCTTCTTCTTTGTGTTCCTTTTCTTCAGCCTCATCATCGCTGACTTCTTTATCACATTCCTTCTCCACAAAAAGAGTAATGGGATATCCACTAAACTGAGAATGTTTCTTCACAATCTCCTTTATTCTTCATTCCTCCAAGTACTCAGTTTGGTCTTCCTTCTGGTGTAGGATAACCTTTGTTCCACAACCCATAGGTTCACTCTTGTCTGTCCTCACTGTGAATGATCATTCACACTGCTGAGGACTCCCAGGCATACTGCTCATCATCATTATGTTTGGTGATCACAGTTACTTTCTCAGCAACCAAATAAGCAAAATAAAAACCAACACAGAACTGGACAATCATAGAGATATCTGCACCAGCCTGCAAAGTTTCCATGAACGCTTTGGTCCCAGACTTGGTGACAGTACCAAGGTTATTGATCAAGTCAGCCTTGGTCATTCCAATTCCAGTATCCACAATAGTGAGAGTTCGTTCTTGTTTGTTTGGTACAGGGTTAATATGCAGCTCTTTCCCAGAGTCTAATTTACTGGGATCCGTCAAGCTTTCATACCAGAGTTTGTCCAATGCATCTGATGAATTTGAAATGAACTATCTCAGAAAGATCTCTTTGTTCGAGTAGAAAGTATTGATGATCAGTGACATCAACTGGGCAATTTCTGCCTGAAAGGCGAACATCTCAACCACCTCCTCCTCCATCGGTTGGTCTTGGGTCTGGGTTTCCTCAGGCATCTTGGCTAAGAGACTGCACAGGGTCCACAATACAGCAGCACCAGGATGCCAAAGATGAAGAAAAGAAAAAGAAACAGGAAGAGGAAGAAAAACAAAGTTTGAGAACCTCTGAAAAATCATGAAAGACATATTGGAGAAAAAAGTTGAAAAGGTGGTTGTGTCAAACTGATTGGTGTTGTCTCCATGCTGTATTGTCACAAGCACATATGGCTGGACAGCAAACATGGAGAGAATCATGAAAACTCAAGCCCTAAGAGACAACTCAACAATGGGTTACATGGCAGCAGAGAAACACCTGGAGATAAACCCTGACCATTCCATTATTGAGACCTTAAGGCAAAAGGCAGAGTCTGATTAAGAATGACAAGTCTGTGAAGGATCTGGTCATCTTGCTTTATGAAACTATGCTCCTGTCTTCTGGCTTCGGTCTGGAAGATCATCAGACACATGCTAACAGGATCTATGGGATGATCAAACTTGGTCTGGGTATTGGTGAAGATGACCTACTGCTGATGACACCAGTGCAGCTGTAACTGAAGAAATGCCGCCCCTCGAATGAGATGACGACACATCACACATGGAAGAAGTAGATTAACCTCCGGCTGAGGGATTACTTACCTGTTCAACACCCTATAATTCCTCTGATAATATATTTTCAAGGATGTTTTCCTTTATTTTTGTTAATATTAAAAAGTCTGTATGGCATGACAACAACTATTTTAAGGGGAAGATAAGATTTCTGTCTACTTCTAAGTGATGCTGTGATGCCTTAGGCACTAAAGCAGAGCTAGTAATGCTCTTTTAGTTTCACATTGGTTTATTTTAACAGATTGGGGTAACGTGTGTTGTAAGATGTATGTAACATGATGTTAACTTTGTGGTCTAAAGTGTTTGGCTATCAAGCCGGATTCCTAAGTAGACCAAATCTTGTTATCGAAGTGTTCCTGAGCTATACCTTGATGTTTAGAAAAGTATTTGTTACATCTTGTAGGATCTACTTTTTGAACTTTTTATCCCCTGTAGTTGCCAATTCTGCATGTACTAGTCCTCTAGAGATAGGTTAAACTGAAGCAACTTGATGGAAGGAACTCTCCACAGGGCTTGTTTTCCAAAGAAAAGTATTGTTTGGAAGAGCAAAGTTATAAGCCTACCTAAGCATATCATAAAGCTGTTCAAAAATAACTCAGACCCAGTCTTGTGGATGAAAATGTAGTGCTTGAGTCACATTCTGCTTAAAGTTGTAACAAATACAGATGAGTTAAAAGAAAAAAAAAATAATGGAACTGTGATTTTCAGATTGAGAAACTCTATTTCACATGTACTTTCCTTTGCCATTTTGAACATTAAGTAGCATCAATAACAATTCAAAAACTCAATATATTATGACTTTAAATGTGGCCTATTAAATAACGCCACAAAGCCCATGCTAAAATTGCTAACGGGAGGTAAAAATGCATTGACATCACATAGACATCTTAGTCATGTATTTATTCATTCAACAAAAGCTTATCCATTCCCTGTTTTCCAGTCACTGTGGTAAGTGCTTGGGATACAGCACATTACCTCCTTTTCCTTGTGAGATGAAAAAGTTGTCCTTCAGAAAACAAATATATAGTGACCTTTTATAAAAGAGAATGCATCTTTAGTGCTGCAGTGAATTGATAGTGTATGCTTTCTAACTTTTGCACATACAATTATATTGGAATCTGGATTCTTTTAAAGCAATGTCAGAAAAGTTTAGACTGCAAGAAGCCAACATGTTTCACTTGGCTTAAAGATGGAGCTTTACTGTTATTTCTTTTCTTTATGTCTCTATGCATGTGTGTTTTCATGATTCTAGAATCACTGATGTGGAAAGTCAATTATTGTATGTATTCTTTGGGACCATATATACTGCAAAATACCAAATTAAAAACATGTTTTCTTTGAGTGAATGTGGCCTAGTTAATGGTTGTTATGTACACACCAGTTCTATGGCCAGTACATAAGTGAAACCTCTGATTTACAGGGCAACGTAAAAGAACAGCCATCACTCCATTTCTTAGGAACACTACTGAACTAGACAGATTTGTCTCTACTTTCCCAAGTCATAGTGAAGAAAGGGAAAAGGTCTTACACAAAGGCTATAACTGGGGCCTTATCAGTTGTTTCTGCTTTTTAGACATACAATGAAAATTACAATTTTCATATTTAAATATTTATTCATACTTTGTTTTTTCCTAAAACAAGTGATATTTTCCAAGTAAAATTTTGAAATATTTCTTGAAAAACATTGCCCAATGGCAGATAAAATAATTGAATAAAAACTGTATAGATACTTTCATCTTCTGATGGGCTAATGTAAGTAATTAGCCAGAAAGTAGCTCTTTTTCCTTAAAAAATGGGATGATATGTTCCATCATAAGACTGAAGGGTTCCATAAGACTGAAGGGTTCTATAGATCTCAAACTTACTATTTGTTGGCACATATACAAGCATTATATGAACATAGTTAAATTAAAATGATATGCAAAAGTATCTCCTCCCTATGTTTTATTCCTCCATATTAATTTTCCCTTCTGGACAGAACACCTACAATGGTATTATGGGCTTTGGAGTGGAATGCACAGCTTTGAAAACTTTGAAACAATTTTGAGATGCTTATGATGTTTTAATTACTACAAAATTGAGTTAACAAGTAAATTCTAGTAGATAGAAAGGCTTAATAAATACTTTGTATATTTTATGTCATTAGTTGTAAAATTGTCCCCCAATGCCATCAACTATTAATTGCTCTAAATAGCTTTAAAATGCCCTGGATTTACTGATCAAAGCTGAAATCATATTTTCAAATCATATTTGAAAACTGAAAACATATTTGCAGTTTTCACACATATATAGCCGTCTTCCTATCATAACCTGAAATCTAATTACTAAGTGGTTTTAACTCACTCTCTCTCCCCTCCTCTCTCTCTCTACTTAGCTACAGTATTTTTCCAGAATGTGTGTTACAGAGCAACTTGCAGGATGCTAAAACCCTCATGTTCACTTTTCAACTGTGTAGCCATTTTTTTGTCAAGCCTCTTGAATGATCTCTTCCTAGTGAAACTGTTGCAAATTGACCTTAACATATTCAAATGTTAGTTTCAGTGTTTTAAAATACAGAGTACACATTGCTGTCCGCTTCAGAAAGCAATCATTATGGAATGTGTTCAAATCCGTTCAAATCCTTAAAAATGTGCTGCCTACCTCCCCGTGAAGTTTATGTGCATTTCCTTAATAAATACATGTCATCAGGAAACAGCTACTCTCTTGAGGCATATCATCATGTCTTCAAAACTCCAAGGAGAAAATGAAGAGTGCAGGGCAGTAAAACTATTTACTCCATGCATATTAACAGTAGACACCTACAAATCCTTGCAAACATTAGCTTAGTTATGATTCTCCCTGTGGAACTTTGTAAAACATAGTGGATGACAAGGATAATTTAATACCTTGAACAAATGTTGATTTTGGATACACAGAAGTGTGATGCATAGCCATCAACAAAGGCCATTTAATTGTAGCTCTATTTTCAGTCACTTTGGGCTTTGCTAAAGCTTGCATATATTGATGTAAATGAAATGAATATACTAAAAAGTGGAAAAACAAGTCAATGAATATTAGTTCTTTTCACTATTCAAGAGCCCTTAACTCAGAAACTTACAATTAACTTTCAAAGCTGAAGAAAAAGTTCAAATAATATGAATTACATTGTTAATCCTTTTCCCAGATTTCAGATTTTTATTTCATTGTGTTGGGGAACTTCTGTGGTGAGAATTCTGCTTCTCATTCCTTTGTGTGAATTTGAGCTTGCATTTTAATTTCTCTTGTAACTCTTAACTGTGTCTTTGTTTGCCATTTGCTTTAATCCTTGTTTAACCAATTAAAAAAAAAAAAGCCCTAGAGAAAACCTCCTTTAATGTATATCCTAGAAGTTGACTAACTTTATAAGATACTTGTCTCAAGAACTGGCTTCAAGGTTGAGGAGGCAGTCTCTCTTTTGCTTACTGACATGATTTGCAATGCTTTGGGTTTAATTAAGTGATAGAATAAATTCCTGACCACAGCAATCAGGAAATGTTTTGATCCAGATTATTGGAATGGAAATTCTACTTTGCTTTCCCAGTAAGTTAGAACCCAGAATCTTTCACCATTAGATCTGACAACAGAAATTTACTCCATATCCCCTGATATAGCCTGTAAGGAGCAACAGGCCAGTGTGTATGTGACCAGAGGTTATAACATTCTGATTCATTATGCTCTAGTCATGAATCTGGCCCATTACAGACAAACTCTGTCAATCCATTTAGCTGTCATTCTGACCATGAATGTAATGCTATTATGGTGAGACCAAGTCCACAGCTCATGCCAAATGTTGTTAGGAATTCACTCCATCTTATGTATGAACACTGGCTCCTTCAAACAACAAGATGTTGAGTGAATTATATATTTGTATGTTGATGTTGAATGGTGAGTTTTCTTGGCATTTAATTATCCAGCTCAAAGAAACATACTTCCCTAATTGTTTCTGAGGTTACTGCCTATGGTAAACTAAAAGGGATCTTGTGAAGGAATGGTATGAAGTTGGCAGCTGTAGATGCTTGTTCACATACTAATATATTATAACATGGCTGCAAAGATAGAAGGAAACATTTCTTAAAAAGAAAATTCACAGGCCGGGTGTGGTGGCTCACGCCTGTAATCCCATCACTTTGGGAGGCAGAAGTGGGCAGATCACGAGGTCAGGAGATCGAGACCATCCTGGCTAACATGGTGAAACCCTGTTTCTACTAAAAATACAAAAAACTAGCTGGGCGTGGTGGCATATGCCTGTAGTTCCAGCTACTTGGGAGACTGAGGCAGGAGAATCACTTGAACCTAGCAGGTGGAGGTTGTAGTGAGCCGAGATCGTACCACTGCACTCCAGCCTAGGCCACAGAGCAAGACTCTGTCTCAAAAAAAAAAAAAAAAAAAATTACAGTTCTTTCTTCAATAGACACATAACCGAATTATTATAAAGATAATTAATGAATTGGGGTTTATCAGAGTCACCCAGATAACAATTAACAAACACTTCAGCTCATTTAAAATGACACCATTTAATATGATATATAGTTGATCTTTAAACAACATGCGGGTTAGAACCACCAACACCCTACACATTGAAAAATCTTATTGCGGCACTATTCACAATAGCAAAGACTTGGAATCAACCCAAATGTCCATCAGTGACAGACTGGATTAAGAAAATGTGGCACATATACACCATGGAATACTATGCAGCCATAAAAAAGGATGAGCTTGTGTCCTTTGTAGGGACATGGATGCAGCTGGAAACCATCATTCTCAGCAAACTATCGCAAGAACGGAAAACCAAACACCGCATGTTCTCACTCATAGGTGGGAACTGAACAATGAGATCACTTGGACTCAGGAAGGAGAACATCACACACCGGGGCCTATCATGGGGAGGGGGGAGGGGGGAGGGATTGCATTGGGAGTTATACCTGATGTAAATGACGAGTTGATGGGTGCTGACGAGTTGATGGGTGCAGCACACCAACATGGCACAAATATACATATGTAACAAACCTGCACGTTATGCACATGTACCCCAGAACTTAAAGTATAATAATAATAAAAAAACTTCATTGAGATATAACTGACGTAACATAAAAATAACATAAAATTCACTCTTTTAAAGGAAAAAAAAAAAAGAAAAATCCACATATAAATTTTGACTCCTTCAAAACTTAACTACTAATAGCTTACTGTTGACCAGTCTTACCAATAAAATAAACAGTTTGTTAACACATACTTTGTATTTTATATAAATTTTATATTGCATTCTTGCAATAAAATAAGCTAGAAAAATGAAA
This sequence comes from Macaca fascicularis, assembly GCF_037993035.2. Taxonomy (NCBI): domain Eukaryota; kingdom Metazoa; phylum Chordata; class Mammalia; order Primates; family Cercopithecidae; genus Macaca; species Macaca fascicularis. The sequence continues at coordinate 51,376,222 of NC_088383.1, read as the reverse complement.
ATGTTATTAAGGAAATCATAAGAAAGAGAAAATATATTTACTATTCATTAAATGGAAGTAAATCATCATAAATCATCTTTGGGTTGAGTAGGCTGAGGAGGAGGAAAAGGAGGAAGGGTTGGTCTTGCTGTTTCAAGAATAGCAGAGGCAGAAGAAAATCCGCACGTAAGTGGACCAGTGCAGTTAAAGCCTGTGTTGTGTTTGTCAGCTGTGGGACAGTTTTATAATGACAGTTCAAAATGGGTGGGCAAAGTTATCTTTTACCAATCTAAAATTCCATCAAAATTATATCTTTATTAAAACAAAGATACTGGCCAGGCATGGTGGCTCATGCCTGTAATCCCAGCACTTTGGGAGGCCAAGGCGGGCAGATCACCTGAGGTCAGGAATTTGAGACCAGCCTGGGGAACGTGTTGAAACCCCATCTCTACTAAAAATACAAAAATTAGCCAGCCATGGTAGTGGGCACCTGTAATCCTAGCTACCTGGGAGGCTAAGGCAGGAGAATTGCTTGAACCCGGGAGAACAAGGTTGCAGTGAGCCAAGATTGCACCACTGCACTCCAGCCTGGGTGACAAGAGTGAGACTCTATCTCAGAAAATAAATAAATAAATAAATAAATAAATAAATAAATAAATAAAAATATTTGTGTAATTTGAAAAAAAAAAGATTGCAGGGTCTTTAAAATATTTTTTCCTCTTATTATATTTGCTAGTAATTTCAGAAACATTTCTATGTTTAGTGCCTTTTAATCTCTAAGGACTTTTTTGATAAACTTCCTATTTCGATTTCATGTATTTGATACCAGAATTAACAGAAGTGAAAAAAAAAACCTTATTTCTATTCTATGGGAGTTTATTTGTGTATTTTCTTAACTAAATAATTGACAATTCTTAGAGGCAATTTACTCTAATACCTAGAAGTCACATGACCCCTTATTACAAAATTGAAATGCAATGCAGTGAAATGTTGCAATAAAAACAGCAATGACAAATGGCTAAGAACCACACCAGACTAGAAGAAAACATCAAAAAATAAAAACCTGACAATGCTAATTCTTTTTTTTTTTTTTTTTTTTTTTTTTTTTCAGATGGAGTCTTGCTCTTGTTGCCCAGGCTGGAGTGCAATGGTGCGATCTTGGCTCATTGCAACCTCCGTCTCCCAGGTTCAAGTGATTCTCCTGCCTTAGCCTCCTGAGTAGCTGGGATTACAGGTGTCCACCACCATGCCCAGCTAATTTTTTGCATTTTTAGTAGAGACGGGGTTTCACTATGTTGGCCAGGCTGGTCTTGAACTCCTGACCTCAGGTGATCCATGTGCCTCGGCCTCCCAAAGTGTTGGGATTACAGGCATGAGCCACCGTGTCTGGCTGCCAATTTCTGTCTAGTATGTGGAGCAACAGGAACTCCCATTTGTTGCTCATGAGAATGCTAAATGGCACTACCACTGTGAAAGACAGTTTGGCAGTTTCTTATAATGCTAAACATAGTCTTACCACATGTTTTAGAAATCACATTCCTAGATATTTACCAAAATCAGATGAAAACTTTTGTCCACACAATAGCCTATGCACACATATTTATAGCAACCGAAAGTAGCCGCAATGTCTTTTAAAGTAATGAACAGATCAATAAACTGCGGTGTAGCCATACAATGAATGGAATGTGGAATGTGACAGAATAATCTAAATTGATTGCAAATATCAGAAACAACCTCACTGAAAGCAGTATGGGAATACTGTCCTGACCTAAGTAATTCTGGAAAAAAGAGTGAATTATGTAAAACTAAGACCAAAAGGAACTGTACATAAGCCCTGTAATCTAATTGATGAAGTTGTTCTCCAGAGGGTTTCATGTTAATAATTCTGAAACTGTTATACATACTGTGATGGTTAACTTTAGGTGTCAAGTCGACTGTGTTAAAGGATACCTAGATAGCTATTAAAACATTATCTCTAGGTAAGTCTGTGAAAGTGCTTCTAGAAGAGATTATCACTTGAATTAGTAGACTGAGAAAAGATTTGCCTTTACCAACTTGGGCAGGCATTATCCAATCTCTGGAGGGTCCAGATAGAACAAAAAAACAGAAGAAGAGTGAGTTGCTTTCCCTTCCTCTGGAGTTGGAATATCCATCTCTTCTCCTGCCTGTGAGCATGAGAGTTCCAGGTTTTTAGGCCTTTGGACTCCAGGACTTACATGAATTCTCTCCTACCTCCCCACCCACCTTTGTGGTTCTCGGGCCTTTGGTCTTGGACTGGGAGCTACACTGTTGGCTCCCCTAGTTCTCAGTCCTACAAATGCAGTCTAAAATTACACCACCAGCATTTCTGGTTCTCCAGCCTGCAGACAGCATATCCTATTGGTTCTGTTACTCTAGAGAACCTAATACACATGTGCATGCTGAAATTTTAAAACTAAATGAATGAATGGTTGATGATTTAAAAAACATGTTTCTCAGAATTGTAGTTGAAGGTTATAGATGAGCAATGGGAGGAAGCTAGAATGCTCCATGGGTAATGGATTAGAGTGGAAATATCAGGATGAACTCATATTTAGTTTAATGCAGACATAGATAGTCACATATGGATATAATGTAAGATATGTGTATGTATACAGGTTAGTATACACACATGTAATTCCTTGCTACGTCAATAAGAGGGTGCAGAATCAATGACATTACAGTAGCAAAGAGTACACCTAGCACCTGGATCTTGTTTTCTAATGCCATTCTTAAAAAAAGTAACCAAGTATCCCTGGATAACTGGCTTCTCCTGGGATTCAGGCAGGTAATGCAAAAGCTAAGCCTAGAGCATCTTGTGGTGCTAAAAAATGGAAAGTGCTCAAAAGAAGGGAAAACATCACAGCGATGGGAATGTGTCAAACAGATACAGGATCCAACTGAAAGGCCTCTCAATGGTCAAAGCTAGAACAAATGGACTAATACAGTAGTATTGGATTATAACCCAAATAATAAAATAAATATCCCCAAATCTTTATTGATATAAATAAATCATCGAATACATTTTAAAATTGGGGGAATAAATGAATCTCCAGTGCAGAAGAGTGATAAATAATTTGTGTAGATCCCCTGCCTTTAAGAGAGTGGAGCAGAACTTTCCACTCCTCATATGTGGATTGTGCACAATGGCTTTTTCCCAAATATGACAGTACTAAAAGAGAGAAGAAAAGACTAATTTTAAAGTGGAGAAAACTTGCGAACACTACTTCAGACCAGGAGATTAAGGCTGACATGAACAGTGATAAATCACGTTTGTAGTATGTTCCCTTAATGTGATAAGAATGGTACTTTATCTCTGTAGTCTTATTCCCCCAAACCCATAACTTCAGTCTAATCATGAAAAGGGTATTAAAAATGCAAACTGAGGATGTGCTGCAAAATACTTCATTAGTAATCCTCAGAAATGTCAAGGTCATCCAAAATAGGAAAAGTCTGAGAAATTGTCACAGTCAAAAGAAACCTAAAGAGACAAGACAAATGTAATGTGGCATTCTGAATGGGATCTCAGAACTGAAAACAGACAGTAGGGAAAAACTGAATGAATCTGAATGAAGTGTGGACTTCTGCTAATAATGATGTGTCAATATTGGTCCGTTAATCATGACAAATGTACCATTCTAATATAAGCT